>NC_072383.2:47070000-47371666 GCF_028885625.2 Pongo pygmaeus
AAAAATAGCTTCTTATTTTCTCCTTAAGTGGGCTATCTTCCCCCTCTTTTAGAGAAGTAGATATGTTCTTTTCTTCTACTTCTTTATTAGTCCACTTAACAGCAATCTTTCTTTCACAACTCTAGTGAATCTCTTTACTAATTTCCTTTCGAAATCCAATTACCTTTTTTCTTTCATAGTTGAGATTTTATTGGTTGTACTGAAGATCAGTACACATTCCGTTGTACACAATTCTTAACATATGTACCGAAAATCTAAAAAGCCATGTGTTACAATTCTGTTTCAAACAGTTATTTGCAGTGACTTAAAATTTGGAGGCAAATTTTCCTTAAGAGGATATCAAGTTCCAGTATCTTCAGATGTTGATAAGCCATTACGTAAGTCTTACCAATTCACAACTTAATATCGTATACACAACATATACAAATTTTTCACCTTTCACAGCACATTAACAAAATTACTAGGAAAACAGAGCTACCATGACCAAAGATATTACAGAGTGCACACAGTTCTGACAGGGAGAGCCATGACCAGGAGTGGTTTTCTTCAGGAAACAATTCTACTGAAAAACAACATGGTAATAGAAATAATTTAAAATGTTCAAGAATTGAATGCACAACTCTGACTCCACATTGCCACTGAGTATTGCCATTGCCTTTGTATTATAGGATATAAAAACTACCTGCCCAGCTATTGAATGTTAAGCTGACACCCAAGATAGTCAAAGCTTTCCATAATTCAGTATCCCACATTATCTTCTGTTGTACCAAAAAATAACCAGCAAATAATTGTACCTCTTACAAAAAATCACTTACACTTAATAAATGGGACAATGTGGGATTTCCTCCTACAATGTGGGATTCCCTCCTTCTAAAATGTTTCTAGAGCTACTATAAAACACATTTAAAAATAGTTGATAAGAATATTTCTCTGGATTGTGCAAGAAGGGAGACTAGGACCACGGATAAGACAGGGTATTTGATATTAATCAAACTAGGCTTCTTTCTCTCTTGCTGCATTGGAGGCTGATCCCTCCTCGTTTTTCGTTTCTCCATTTTCTGCAGGTAAATCTTTAGTTTCTTGGTTAGGTACTTTGTCCTGTTTTCCCTTTGCTACCAGTTTGGCTTTTTGTTTATGCTTTTTTGTCTGAAGATTTATCCTTTCCTGCTGTCTTTTTTGGCTTCGTTTCCCCTTTTGCAGGAGCAAGTTTAGGTGACAACCTTGTGGATAGAGATGGAATCTCACTGTGTTGGTTAGGCTGAGGCGGGAGGATTGCTTGAGTCCAGGAGTTTGAGGCGGCAGTGAGCTATGATTGTGCCACTGCCCTCCAGTCTGGGCAACAGAGAGAGACCATGTCTCCAAAAAAAAAAAAAAAAAAAAATACTTTCACTGTTATCACCATTCATGTCCAGAACTCTTCATTTTGCAAAACTAAAACTCTATTCATTAAACATCCTCACTCTCTCCTTTCCCTCCAGCCCGCAGCAACTACCATTCTGCTTCCTGTCTCTATGAATTTGACTAGCTTAGGTATCTCATATAAGTGGAATTCTTACAACATTTGTCCTTTTGTGACTGGCTTATTCCTATTAGCATCTGTCCTTAAGGTTCATCTTTGTTGTAGCATGTGTCAAAATTTCCTTCCTCTTTAAGGCCGAATAATATTCCATTGTATGTATATACTTTATTTTGTTTAACCATTTGTCTGTTGATAGACATTTAGGTGCTCCACCTCTTGGCTATTGTGAATAATGCTGCAGTGAACGTAGGTGTGCAGATATCTCTGAGACTCTACTTTCATTGCTTTTGCATTTTGAGCTAATTTTTTATGTGGTAGTATATATTCTTTTGTATGTGGATATTCAGTTATCCCAGCACCATTTGTTGAAAAGATTATTCTTTCCCTGTTGAATTTTCTTGTCACCTTTGTTGAAAATAAATTGACCATAAATGTGAGGATTCTTGTCTGTACTTTCATTTCTATTCCATTGATCTATATGCCTGTTCTTATTGCCGATACCATAAGGTGCATGTTGTTTTTTGAAGTATGAAAAGTCTTAAATTTGAATTCTAGCTTTTTTTTTTCCTTTTATGGATTGTATGGATTGTGCTTTTGAAGAACTCTCACTAAAAAAAATCATGAGGACCTTCCTCTTAATTCTAGGGTTTTACAGTTTTAGCCATTTGGGTCTGTGATCCATTTTGAGTTCATTTTTATATATAGTATGAGGTAAAAGTCTGAGTTCATTTTTATGTATTTGGAAGTCCAGTTGTCCCAGTACTGTTTGTTGAAAAGACTCTCTTTTCCCTATTGAATATCTCTAGTGCCTTTGTTGAAAATCAGTTGTCCATAGATATGAAGGTTTATTTTTGGATTCTCAATTTTGTGCCCATTGATATGTGTGCCTATTCTTATGACAGTACCACACTGTCTTCATGACTGTAGCTTTATAGTAAGTTTTGAAATCAGGTAGTGGAAGTCCTCCAAAATTTTCAAAATTGTTTTGGCAATTCTGGTTTCTTTGAATTTCCATATAAATTTTATGATCAGCTTGTCAGTTTCTACAAAAATGCTTGCTGAAATTTTAATAGGGACTGCATTACGCTTATAAATTAAATTGGGAGAATATGAATGTTCCAGTTCATGAATATGGAATGTGTCTCTATTCATTTAGATCTTTAATTTCTCTCAACTATGTTTTCTAATTTTCAGAGTATGAGATTTGTACATCTGTTATTTTTATTCCTAAGTATTTAAGTTGTTTTTTTTTTTTTTTTTTAAGAGACAGGGTCTTCCTCTGTCACCCAGGCTGGTGCAGTGGCATGATCATAGCTCACTGCAGCCTCAAACTCCTGGGCTCAAGTGATCTTCCTGCTTCAGCCTGCCTCCTGTGAGTAGCTGGGACTATAGGTGCACGTCACTGTGCCCAGCTAATTTAAATTTTTTTTTGTAGAAATGGGGTCTCGCTTTTTTCCCCAGGGTGGTCTTGAACTCCTGGGCTAAAGGAGTCCTCTTGCCTCAGCCTCCCAAAGTGCTTGGATTATAGGTGTGAGCCATTACACCCAGCCTTAATTCGTGATGCTATTGTGAATGTAATTTTTTGTTAATTTTATTTTTGGATTGTTTATTGCTAGTATATAGATATACCATTACTCGCTTTCTATTTTTTTGAGATGGAGTTCCGCTCTAGTTGTCCAGGCTTGAGTGCAATGATGTGATCTCGGCTCACTGCAACCTCTGCCTCCCAGGTTCAAGCTATTCTCCTGTCTCAGCCTGCCGAGTAGCTGGGATTACAGGTGCTCGCCACCATGCCCAGCTAGTTTTTCTATTTTTAGTAGAGATGGGGTTTCACCATGTTGGCCAGGCCAGTCTTGAACTCCTGATCTCTGGTGATCCACCGGCCTCAGCCTCCCGAAGTGCAGGGATTACAGGCATCAGCCACTGCACCCAGCCAGATACCATTACTTTTTGTATATTGGTTTAATTATTAGACCTTGCTGAACTAATGTTTTAGTCCTTAGCAGTATTTTTGGTGTGTATGTATATGTGTTTGGATTCCTTAGGATTTTCTGTATATGGGTCATGTTATCTTTGAATAAAAACATTTTACTTCTTCCTTTCCAATCGTGTTGCCTTTAATTTCTTTTCTTTCATCCTTATTGCACTGACAAGATCTTTCAGTATGTTGTTGAAAACAAGTGATGAGGTGTGCATTCTTGTTTTTTCTTATCTAAGGAAGAAAATATTTTGTCTTTTACTGTGGAGTATGATATTAGTTGTAGGTTTTTCATGGATGGCCTTTATAAATGTGAGAACATTTTCCCTTTTTTAAAAACCATGAATGGGTATGGGTGTGTGAAAATGCTTTTTCTGTACCTACTGAGATGATCATGTGACTTTTATCATTTATTTGATTGATACTGTGTGTTACATTAATTGGTTTTTGCATGTTAAGCCAATCTTCCATTCCTGGAATAAGTCCCACTTGGTCATGGTATTATAATTATTTTCTTTGTTGCTGAATTTGGCTTGCATATATATATATATATATATATATATATATATATATATATATATTTCTTTTCTTTTCTTTTCTCTTTTTGAGACAGCGTCTCACTTTGTCACCCAGGCTAGAGTGTAGTGGCACGATCTCGGGTCACTGCAGCCTCAATCTCCCAGGTTCAAGTGATCCTACTCCCTCAGCCTCCCAAGTAGCTGGGACTACAGGTGTGTGTCACCACACCTGGCTAATTTTTAAAAATGTTTTTTATAGAAACGGAGTTTCACAGTGTTGCCCAGGCTGGTCAAGACTCCTGAGCTCAAGTGATCCACCTGCTTCGGCCTCCCAAAGTGCTAGGATTATAGACAGGCGTGAGCCATCATGCCTGGCCTGGCTTGCTAATATTTTGTTAATGATGTATTTCTCCTATATTTATGAGGAATATTGATCTGTAGTGGTTTTTTGTTGTTTTTTGTTTTGTTTTTTTTGTTTGTTTGTTTGTTTTTGAGACAGAGTCTCACTTTGTAGCCCAAGCTGGAATGCATTAATGCAATCTCAGCCCACTGCAACCTCTGCCTCTCAGGCTCAAGTGATTCTTGTGCCTCAGCCTCCTGAGTAGCTGGGACTGCAGGCACATGCTACCACACCCAGCTAATTTTTGTATTTTTAGTAGAGATGGGGTTTCACTGTGTTGCCCAAGGTGGTCTCGAACTCCTGAGCTCAGGTGATCTGCCTGCCTTGGCCTCCCAAAGTGCTGGGATTACAGGTGTGAGCCACCACACCCAGCCTGATCTGTAGTTTTCTAGTGATGTCTTTGTCTGGTTGCAGTATCAGGGAAACATGGGTTTTTTTAGTTTTCCATTGCTGCTGTAACAAATTACCACAAACTTAATGACTTAAAGCAACATGCATGTCTCATCTCAGTTTCTGTAGGTCAGATGTTGGGCATAATGTGGCTCAGATGGTTCTCTACAAGGTTGAAACCAAAGCAAGGCTTTGTTCCTTTCAGGAAGCTCTAGTGAAGCATTCATTTTCAGGCTCACTCAGGCTGCTGGCAGAATGCAATTCCATGTGGCTGTAGGACTGTAGGTTCCCAGTTCCTTCCTGGCTGTTGGCCTGGGATTCTTCTCAGCTTCTAGAGGCTGTCTGCATTTCCTAGCCTCCTGGCCCCCTTCAAAGCCAGTTACAGCAGGTTAGGTTCCTCTTGCTTCAAATCTGTCTTTCCCCTTTGCCACATCTCTGTGATGCATTTTTCTTAGCTCTAGCCAGAGAAATTTCTCCCCTCTTAAGGGCTCGTGAGATTAGATTGGGCCCATCCAGATAATCCAGACTAATCTCCTTATTTTAAGGTCTGTGACATTAATTACATCTGCAAAGTCCCTTTGTAGCAGTACATAGATTATGTTTGATTGAATAATTAGGGGACGGGAATCTTGGGGAGATATCTTTGGAATTCTGCCTGCTACACAGGCCTCATAGAATTAATTAGGGAATGTTCTTCTATTTTCTTTTTTTTTTTTGAGACACAGTCTTACTCTGTCGCTCAGGCTGGAGTGCAATGGCACGATGTCGGCTCACTGCAACCTCCGCCTCCCGGGTTCAAGCAGTTCTCCTGTTTCAGCCTCCCAAGCAGCTAGGATTACAAGTGCCTGCCACCATGCCCGGCTAAGTTTTTGTATTTTTAGTAGAGACGGGGTTTTGCCATATTGGCCAGACTGGTCTTGAACTCCTGATTTCAGGTGATCCACCCGCCTTGGCCTCCCAAAGTGCTGGGATTACAGGCATGAACTATTGCACCTGGACTGTTCTTCTATTTTCTTTTTCTTTTTTTGAGACAGAGTCTCGCTTTGTCCCCAGGTTGGAGTGCAGTGGCGCAATCTCGGCTCACTGCAACCTCCACCTCCTGGGTTCAAGCAATTCTCTTGCCTCAGCCTCCCAAATAGCTGGGACTACAGGTGCGCACCACCATGCCTGGCTAATTTTTGCATTTTTAGTAGAGATGGGGTTTCACCATGTGAGCCAGGATGGTCTCAATCTCTTGACCTCGTGATCCCCCTACCTCGGCCTCCCAAAATGCTGGGATTACAGGCGTGAGCCACTGCGCCCGGCCTGTTCTTCTATTTTCTAAAACAGTTTGTGGAGAATTCTATTATTTCTTCTTTAAATATTTGATAAGACACAATCTGGCCTTGTGCTTTTGTGTGTGTGTGTGTGGGAAGGATTTTAGATTATTAACTCAATTTCTTGATATCCTACCCTTTTTAAGTCAGTCTTAGTAATGTATGTTTTTCTAGGAATTTGTTCATTTCATCAGAGTTGTCAAATTTGTGGACATAAAGTTGCTCATAGCATTTCTTTATAATCCCTTGAATTTTTGTAGGGTCTGTAATGATGTCCTTTCCTTTATTCCTGATTTTGGTAAATTGTGTCTTTTTTATTCTGGTCAACCTATTTATAGGTAAAAAGAACCAACTTTTGGTTTTATTGCTTTTCTCTAGTGTTTTTCCATATACGCTGATTGATTGTGGTCTAATCTGTAGTATTTCCTACCTTCTGCTTGCTTGGGATTTAGTTGGCTTTTCTTCTAATTTCTTAAATTGGAAACTCAAGCTATAGATTGAAGACCTTTCTTCTTTTCTGCTATAGATGTTTTAAGTACCAATTTAGCTATACCCCATAAATTTTGATGTGTTATGTTTTTATTTTCTTTCTTTTTTTTTTAGACCGAGTCTCGCTGTGCCACCCGGGCTGGAGTGCAGTGGCACGATCTCGGCTCACTGCAAGCTCCGCCTCCTGGGTTCACGCCATTCTCCTGCCTCAGCCTCCCGAGTAGCTGGGACTACAGGCACCTGCCACCATGCCCAGCTAATTTTTTTTTGTATTTTTAGTAGAGACGGGGTTTCACCA
Organism: Pongo pygmaeus; assembly: GCF_028885625.2. Taxonomy (NCBI): domain Eukaryota; kingdom Metazoa; phylum Chordata; class Mammalia; order Primates; family Hominidae; genus Pongo; species Pongo pygmaeus. The sequence goes on from NC_072383.2 coordinate 47,076,909, forward strand.
TGCTAGTCAGGATGGTCTCGATCTCCTGACCTCTGATCCGCCCGCCTTGGCCTCCCAAAGTGCTGGGATTACAGGCCTGAGCCACCATGCCCGGCTGTTATGTTCTTATTTTCTTTCAGTTCAAAATATTTTCTAATTTCCTTTGTGAATTTTTTTTTCTTTTACCCATGAGTTGTTTAGAACTATGTTGTTTATTTGTGATCAGCCTGGGCACATGGTGAACCCCATCTCTACAAAAAATACAGAAATTATCTGGGTGTGGTGGTGCACGCCTGTAGTCCCAGCTACTTGGGAGGCTTAGGTGAGAGGATCAGTGAATCATGATTGTGCTGCCGCACTCCACCCTGGGTGACAGTGAGACCCTGTCTCAAAAAAAAAAAAAAAAAAAGTATGTTCTTTAATTTTGAAATGTTTAGAGATTTCCCATACTTATCTCTGCTCTTCATTTTTATTTAATTCTGTTGTTGGAGAACCTACTTTGTATGATTTCAATCATTATAAAATTGAGAATTTCTTATGAGCTATCATATAATTTAACAAGCTTTCTCTATAAAGGGCCATATAATAAATATTTTGGCTTTATGTGCCATATGGTCTGTGTTACAACTATTCATTTCTGCCGTTTTAGTGCTGAAGCCTCCATATACAATACATAAATCAATGGACATGCTTATGTTAGCATAAAACTTTATTTATAAAAACAGACAGTAGAGCTGACTTTGGCCCTTGGGCCATAGTCTGCTGATCCTTGGCCTAGTATATAGTCTGTCCTTGAGGATGTTCTGGCTGTGCTTGAAGAGAATATAATATTCTTGTTGGATGGAGGAGTATTACTGATTTTCTGTCTTTTTTTTTTTTTTTTGCTGAGGTGGAGTCTTGCTCTGTCGCCCAAGCTGGAGTGCTTTTTTTTTTTTTTTACCTGAGACGGAGTCTCACTCTGTTGCCCAAGCTGGAGTGCAATGGCACCATCTCAGCTCACTGCAACTTCCGCCTCACAGGTTCAAGCGATTTTCCTGCCCCAGCCTCCTGAGTAGCTGGGGTTATAGGCACGCGCCACCACACCCAGCTAATTTTTGTATTTTTAGAAGAAACGGGGTTTCACCATGTTGGTTAGGCTGATCTGGAACTCCTGACCTCATGATCCGCCTGTCTCAGCCTCCCAAAGTGCTGGGATTACAGGCGTGAGCCACCATGCCTGGCCCAGTCTGGGTTTTTAATCAGTGTATTAGTCTGTTCCCACGCTGCAAATAAAGACATATCCGAGACTGGGTAATTTATAAAGGAAAGAGGTTTGACTCACAGTTCCACGTGGCTGGGGAGGCCTCACAATCATAACAGAAGGTGAATGAGGAGCAAAGTCAAGTCTTACATGGAAGCAGGCCAGAAAGCTTGTGCAGGGGAACTCCCATTTATAAAACCATCAGATCTCTTGAGACTTATTCACTACCGTGAGAACAGTATTGGGGAAACTGCCCCATGATTCAGTTATCTCCACCTGGCCCCACCCTTGACACATGGGGATTATTACAATTCAAGGTGAGATTTGGGTGGGGACACAGCCAAACCATATCAATCAGTTATTGAGAGTGGGATACTTAAGTCTTTATCATTGTTGAACTCTTTATTCTTTCTGTCAATTTTTGCTGCATGTATTTTAGGTCTTATTGTTTGGTGGATATATATTTATAATTGTTCTATGTTTCTGATGTCATGACTCTCTTATAATCATTTCTCTCTGTCTCTAATAATACCATTTTATCTGATACTAAGCCCTTTTATTATTGGTTTGCATGATATATCTTTTTTCATTCTTTTCAATCTCTCTGTGTTTGAATCTATGGTGTGTTTTTTGTAGATGGCGTACAGTTGGATCTTGTTTTTCCAGCCACTCTAACAATTTCTGTCTTTTGAGTGGAGTCTTTTTTTTTTTTAATTTTATTTATTTATTTTTTTGAGATGGAGTCTCGCTCTTTTGCCCAGGCTGGAGTGCAGTGGCGCGATCTCGGCTCACTGCAAGCTCCACCTCCCGGGTTCACGCCATTCTCCAGCCTCAGCCACAGCTGGGACCACAGGCGCCCACCACCACGCCTGGCTAATTTTTTGTATTTTTTATAGAGATGGGGTTTCACTGTGTTAGCCAGGATGGTCTCGATCTCCTGACCTCGTGATCCGCCCGCCTCGGCCTCCCAAAATGCGGGGATTACAGGCGTGAGCCACTGTGCCCGGCCGAGTGGAGTCTTTTTTTGAGACAGAGTTTCACTCTTGTTGCCCAGGCTAGAGTGCAATGGCATGATCTCGGCTCACCGCAACCTCTGCCTCCCAGGTTCAAGCGATTCTCCTGCCTCAGCCTCCTGAGTAGCTGGCATTACAGGCATGCGTCACCATGCCTGGCTAATTTTTGTATTTTTAGTAGAGATAGGGTTTCTCCATGTTGGTCAGGCTGGTCTCGAACTCCTGACCTCAGGTGATCCACCTGCCTTGGCCTCCCGAAGTGTTGGAATTACAGACGCAAGCTACTGTGTCAGCCTGTTTTTTGCTTTGTTTTGTTTTTTGTTTTTTTTTCTTGAGATGGAGTCTCACTCTGTTGCTCAGGCTGGAGTGCAGTTACATGATCTCGGCCCACTGGAACCTCCACCTCCTGGACTCAAGTGATTCTCCTGCCTCAGCCTCCCGAGTAACTGGGATTACAGGCGCCTACCACTGTGCCCAGCTAATATTTTTTGTATTTTTAGTAGAGACAGGATTTTACCATGTTGGCTAGGCTGGTCTCTAACTGCTGACCTCAGGTGATCCACCTGCCTCAGCCTCCCAAAGTGCTTGGGGTTACAGGCGTGAGCCACCGTGCCCTGCCAGGTATTTGTTTTTTTGTATATCTTTTGGTTTTTTCTGTTTGTTTGTACCTCTTTTATTGCCTTATTTTGTGTTTAATAGTTTTTTTAAGCATATGATTATTTTGTTGCTTTTGTCTTTTGTTTTCACTATTTTTCAGTTGTTTTCTTAGTACTTGTCTGATCATTATAATAAGCATCTTATAGCCCAATTTAACTAAATTAATGCTAATTTAATTCTGTAGTATAGCTTCTTTCTCCTTTTATGCAATCGTTTTCATGTTTATTATATCTATATTTGCTATAAACCTAATAATTCAGTATTGTTACTAATCTTGTATTACATAAAGCAGTAATAATTAGTTGAATTCTTTTTAAAAATTTAAGAGAAGGAAGTTAAAAAGTACATACTTTAGTTAAATTATTTTCAGTAGAAACAAGGTCTTGCTATGTTGCCCAGGCTGGCCTTGGCCTCCCAAACTTTTGGGATTACAGGCGTGAGCCATTGCACCTGGCCAAAAATACGTATGTTATATGTACCTACATATTTGCTTTTCCTAGTGCTCTTTGTTTCTTTGGGTACAGTCAGGTTACCATCTGATGTCATTTTGCCTTTCAACTTGAGAGACTTCCTTTGGAATTTCTTGTAAGTCAGGTTTGCGAGCAATGGATTCTCTGTAAGTCTTTGAAATGTCTTTATTTCACCTTCATTTTTGAAAGATAGCTTTGCTGGATATCAAATTCTTGGTTGCTGGTTTTTTCTTTTAGCACTTTGAATGTCATTTCCTGCCTTCTGGCTTCTTTTGCTTCTGATGAGAAGTCAGCTGTTAATGTTGCTTCCCTGTACATGATAAAGTATTGTTTTGATTTTTGTTCTTGCTGCTTTCAAGATTTTCTGGTTTTGGCTTTAATCAGTTTCACTATGATATGTCTAGATGTGGATCTCTTTGTGTGTATTGCAGCTATAGTTCATTGAGCTTCCTGACTCTGTAGATACATTTTTTAAAAATCAAGTTGCAAGTTGTTTTTGGTCACCATTTTTGTCCTCTTTCACATCACTTCTTCTGGGGCTTCTAATTTGTGTATGATGGTATACTTGACATTGTTCCACACATTTCTGAGACTGTTTTACTTTTTTTTTAATTTTTACTTTTTGTTTGTTAATGTTTAAGGGATAGGGTCTTGCCTTGCTGCCCAGACTCATGGCTGATTGCAACCTTGACCTACTGAGCTCAAGCCATCCTCCCACCTTAGCCCCCCAAGTAGCTGGGGCTACAGGCATGCACCACCACACCTGGCTGATTTTTAATTTCTTATAGAGACAGTGTCTCACTGTGTTACATACACAGTGAGGCCAGGCTGGTCTTATACTCCTGGCCTCAAGCGATACTCCAACCTGGCCTCCCAAAATGCTGGAGTTATAGGCATGAGCCACTGCACCCGGCTTGTATTTCTTCATTGTTTTTTCTCCCATTTCTTCAAGTTAGATAATTTCTCTTGTCCTTTCTTCAAGTTTTCTGATTTTTTTCTTCTACTCCAGTATTCATCTTCAGAATTTTGATTTGGTTGTCTTTTTTTATTTTCCAAATTAAATTTGTGCTCTGTTTATATCATGGTTCTCTTTATTTTTTATTATTATTTTTTTACCATGGTTCTCTTTAAAAATGATTTCTATCTCTTCATTAAGATTTTCTTTTTGTTTGAGGCATTGTTCTCATATTTTTTTAGTCCTTTAAAGAAATTTGGAGTCTGTTTGCGAAGCGTAGCATTTGGGCCTACTCAGGGGCATTTCCAACTCCATGTTGTTGTTTTTTCTCATGCGTTTGGGTAACACTTTCCTGCATTTTTGAATGTCTCATAACTTTTTGTTGAAACTGGACATTTTACCTACTGTATTGTAGCAACTTTGATTTCTGGATTTTTCCTCCTTCTGAGGGTTGTCATTGCTTTATTGTTTTTATTTTTTAAGTAACTTTCCTGGACTAAATCTGTGGAATCTTTTTCTCACTGTTGTATGTGGCTGCTGGTTGCTGATGTCTCTGCTCAGTTTTTATACATATTTTTTAAATTATTATTTAAAATCAGTTTGGGCTGGGCTCAGTGCTTCAGGCCTGTAATCCTAACACTTTGTGAAGTCAGGGCAGGAGGATTGCTTGAAGCCAAGGGTTTAAGACCAGCCTGGGCAACATAGTGAGACCCTGTCTCTGCAAAAAATAAAAGAAGTTAGCTGGGTGTGGTGGTATGTGCCTGTAGTTGCAGCCACCTAGCAGGCTAAGACAGAATAATCGCTTGAACCCAGGAGTTTGAGGTTGCAGTGAGCTATGATCGTGCCACTGCCTGGGCAACAGAGGAAGACCCTGGCTCTAAAAAAGACAAAATCCAAGCATGGGACACAGAATTGCAGCAAATAGCATTCTTTTTCTTTTTTTTCTTTTTGAGACGGAGTCTTGCTCTGTCACCCAGGCTGGAGTGCAGTGGCACGATCTTGGCTCACTGCAAGCTCCACCTCCCGGGTTCACGCCATTCTCCTGCCTCAGCCTCCCGAGTAGCTGGGACTACAGGCTCCCGCCACCACACCCAACTAACTTTTTTGTATTTTTAGTAGAGACAGGCTTTCACCGTGTTAGCCAGGATGGCCTCGATCTCCTGACCTCGTGATCCGCCCGCTTCTACCTCCGAAAGTGCTGGGATTACAGGTGCGAGCCACTGTGCCCGGCCACGAATAGCATTTTTATAAGTAGCTAAACAGACATTAGAACTTCCACCCTTCTTTGTGACAGCTGAGGTCACTAGTGAACTCTGCTTCCAAGTACTCCTACAAAATACATCACAAGCCTGTCTATATTCTCAAGCCATCCACTTCAGTTCAAATGACCACACTTGCATGTCAGCAACAGAAGAGAACACACATCATACAGCATTTACAGCAGTTGACAAAGAGGTAGGGGAAATGCAAGTATTGGTTCACTTAATACATTCAACTAATGTGGGCTATCTAAGAACAAAACTCACTTAAAGTCTTCCAACAGATGTAGACGTTCTTTGAATGCAGAAAACATTCATACATCATTTGCTGTTATTGCTCTCTGCATACCCTCTCACCAAAGCCTGAGGATTGAGAGACACATATCACCAAGTTAAAAAATATCCATTATGGGTCAGGTGTGGTGGCTCACGCCTGTCATCCCAGCACTTTGGGAGGCTGAGGCAGGAGGATTGCTTGGGCCTAGGAGTTGGAGACCAGACTGGGCAACATGGTGAAACCCTGTCTCTACAAAAGATAAAAAAATTAGCTAGGCATGGGGGTATGCGCCTGTAGCCGTGACTCAGGAGGCTGAGGTGGGAGGATCATCTGAGCCTGGGAAGTGGAAGTTGCAGTGAGCCAGGGTCGCACCGCTGCACTCCAGCTTGGGTGAGAGTGAGGCTCTGTCTTTAAAAAAAAAAAAAAAAAAAAAAAAGTCCATTCCGCACCACCAAGTTTCGTCATGTGCTCTTACCTCTTCTCGTTTATGCTAGCCTTTCATATCTCAGCACCACCATCAATTGCACATAAAGTTTCAAAAGTGTACACAGCCTTTACCCTTGCCTTTGTAGCGTTGATATGATTTCATAAACTAAAGGGTCTGCTCAGTTTTTACTGTTTTTGTTTTTGTTTTTTTAATTAAAAAAACTTTAAAGTCTGGCTTGCTGAAGTTACATCTGTATCTATTATCCTTCTGGTCAGTTAGCGATTGGTTAAAGGTTGTACTAAAACACGATGAACCAGTAAAGCTTGCACCCTCTGTAGATCGTTGTGTGTTGGGGACTGCCTTCAAAGCTCATAATTTTTAATTTCCACTGGGCCTTTTTGAGTCTTTGCTGCTGCTATGTGTACGCTTATGGTCAGCCAGAGGTGTGTGGATAGTTTGGACCTTCTCCAATATCTGCATCATGAATGTGTGGAACATTTACCAAGGTCCCCCCTGTAGTCTTTGTTTTCTGACACAGGGTCTTGCTCTGTTGCTGAGGCTAGAGTTCAGTGGCACAGTCGTGGCCCTCTGCAGCCTCAGCTTCCCAGGCTCAAGCAGTGCCCCCACCTTAGCCTTCCGAGTAGCTGGGACTACAGGTGTGTGCTACCATCCCTGGCTAATTTTTAAATTTTTTTTTTTGTCAAGGTAGGATCTTACTCTGTTGCCAGGCTATGTTTGTTTGTTTGTTTGTTTGAGACAGAGTCTTGTTCTGTTGCTTAGGCTGGCATGCAGTGGCACAGTCATGGCTCATTGCAGCCTCGACCTCCTGGGCTCAAGCCATCCTCCCACCTCACCCGCCTGAGTAGCTGGGAGTACAGGCACATGCCACCATGCCCTGCTAATTTTTGTATTTTTTGTAGAGACACAGTCTTGCTGTGTTGGCCCGGCTGGTCTCAAACTCCTGGGCTAAAGCAGTCCCCGCACCTTGGCCTCCCAAAGTGCAGGGACTACAGGCATGAGCCATAGTGCCCAGGTCCCTTAGTCTTGTTTCTGGATTTCCCTTTTAAATTTCTATGTAATCTCCTGGTCTTTTGCTTGCACCAACCATGACAGCAGCCTCAGGCTAGCTGAGCCCTTGGTCTTGCTTGTTTGCCACCAAGAAAGCGAACTGTTACTGACTGCCTGTGGGTATGGGGTTTTTCTGTGCTTTGCTTCACAAGTCAGCCCCCTCTGTCAGTGAAGCTGCTGGTTTTCATGGCTTTCCCTACCTTGGTAGAACTACCTTTCCCACTCACCTGGGGGTATGTGATGGGAGCAGCCATAGACTGCCACTGTTCTTACCACAGGTTCAGTAGGTTTCTTGTGAATAACCACAGAGAAGATAACGTTTGAAAAAAGACCTGAAGGAGACTGAGGAAGTATTCCATGTAGATAACTGTGGGAAATAACATTCCTGGCAGAGGGAACATTCAGGGCCCTAAGATGAGAGCATATCTAGAGTGTAAAAGGGATGATAAAGAGGCCAGTGTGGCTCCAGTGGAGTAAAGGTAAAGGAAGGAATCAGAACAGACAAGACTGCTTAGGCCACTGTAAGGACTGGCTTTTATTTTGAATGAAATGGGGAGCTGCCAGAGAGCTTTCAGCAGCAGAAGTGGGACATAATCTGTCTTACAATTTTAATAGTGGCCATAGTGAAATAGCAGCGAGAGTGGCAGAGTAGAAGACTCAGGATGAGAGATTCTCATGATTTAGACAAGGGTAGTAGCAGTGGATGCGGTGAGAAGTGGTCCAGCTCTGGATGTATTTTAAAGGTAGAACACATGGGATTCTTCTGATGGATTGGAGGTGGTGGGGAATGAACAGATTCAGGTCTTTATTTAAAGGGAAATTTCCTGTTTATTGTCTGCAAATGATTTTTCTGTTCCCTTTATTGAGTCCTATAATTTTTAAGTCCTTGTATTGATTCCAGTTATTCTTAGATTGGATCATTTTTTGTTCCCTAATGTTATCGTCTATTATAATTGTTTTCTCTGTTTTTTTCTTCTGACAGGTTTGCTTCATTCCATTCATTCTATTTTTATCTGTGTCCATTCTGTTTCTTGCTATTTCTGACTTCTTATTGGATCCATAATTTTTTTTCCAGTTTTTCTTTAACTTTGCTATCTGATTTACTTTCCTTCTATTTTTATCATTTATTTTATAGCTTTTTTAAAATTCAACTTGAACTCAAATTCTTATTTGAAATATTCAAATAAGTATTCAAGGAGGAATCTGCTTTTGGTTTGAGGGTATATATTGTTTTCCAGGTTGGGTTCTTCATCTGTTGCATGGAAATTTCTTGTCTCATTGTATTTCTCTTTTTTTATAGTAGGTTTGATAGTTGCTATGTCATTTTTATTTATCTTCTTCATGTTATATGTGGATAGCTCTGTTTATACCTTTTTGTTTGTAGCTACAGAGTATAGATGAAATAACCTTGATATGTTTCTAAACTTCTTTGGGACCTATCTCACCCACCCCTGCTCATCCACTATGGTTATTTGTTGATTGTTGCTTTCATCCTCTTTTTTTTTTTTTTGACACGGAGTTTTGCTCTTGTTGCCCAGGCTGGAATGCAGTGGCATGATCTCAGCTTACTGCAACCTCCGCCTCCCGGGTTCAAGCAATTCTCCTTCCGCAGCCTCCTGAGTAGCTGAGATTACAGGCATGCACCACCATGCTCAGCTAATTTTGTATTTTTAGTAGAGATGGGGTTTCACCATGTCGGTCAGACTGGTCTAGAACTTCTGACCTCAGGTAATCCACCTGCTTCAGCCTCCCAAAGTGCTGAGATTACAGGCGTGAGCCACCATGCCCGGCCTCATCCTCTTTTCTTTAACCTGAGTACATGTGCTGTTGAGAAGCTTGCCACTGAAGGGTTCAGTTATTTTTGGCAGATCTGAGTTCTGTTCTTTTTTCTAAAATCTTATTAAGTGTGCCCTATCCAGGGGTATATTCCATGTATTTCCATAGGCTTTGGCTGGTTCTCACAGCTTGGCTCAGTGTTCTGGAAGATGGTAAGTTTCAAATACTCACCCTGCTTTTCCTGAGGTCCCACTGTGGTTTGTAGAGGTTCTTAATCTTGATGGAATACTTTTTAAAACTTTCGCAGAATTACCTACTTGACTCTTCAGTCTCCTCTTTTCAAATTGGAAAGTATTTAATATAAGTGTACTCTCCTTTCCTTCTTGCATTGCATTTTGTAAATGTTTTTCCAGTCAGGTGTCCGGGTATAAGAGTTCTATAATCCTTATAATGCTTAAAAAAATTATTATTTTTCAGCCAGGCATGGTGGCTCATGCCTGTAATCCCACACTTTAGGAGGCTGAGGCAGACTGATCACTGGAGGTCAGGAGTTCAGGACCAGCCTGGCCAACATGGCGAAACCCTGTCTCTACTAAAAATACAAAAATTAGTCGGGTGTGGTGGCAGGTGCCTGTAGTCCCAGCTCGTTGGGAGGCTGAGACAGGATAATCGTTTGAACCCAGGAGGCAAAGGTTGCAGCAAGCCAAGATTGCACCATTGCACTCCAGCCTGGGCAACAAGAGCATGACTCTGTCTCCAGAAAAAAGAAAAGAAAAAAAAATATTGGCCGGGAGCAGTGGCTCACGCCTGTAATCTCAGCACTTTGGGAGGCCAAGGTAGGCAGATCACTTGAGGTCAGGAGTTCAAGACCAGCCTGGCCAACATGGTGAACCTCCGTCTCTACTGAAAATACAAAAATTAGCTGGGCATGGTGGTGCATGCCTACAATCCCAGCTACACGGGAGGCTGAGGCAGAAGAAACGCTTGAACCTGGGAGGTGGAGGTTGCAAGTTCCATCTCCTTTTTTTTTTTATTGTTAGCACATCTCTGCTGGCAGGAACTTATGCTTTCTTTACCCAGAAATCTTGGGCATGTATCTTTAAAATGTTTAGTAATATAGAGAAACAGCATTTGTATCTTTGTAATTTAAAGGAGCTTCCTGCAGTATGGACTAATCTCATTTTGATGTTTCAGTTTTCCATGTTAAAATTCCTTTGCACTTCCCTCCTTTCATGTGAAAAAACATTTTAAATGGTTTGTTTTCAAGGCATGATAAATCTAAGTACTGGCAGCTGGCCTGCAAATGTAACAAACCGCACAGCTCATGCACCTAGGAGGTCACAATAAGCGAACAGAATGTAGAGGAGGGGTCAGCCCATAAAAGGGAAGAAAGTTTCGTAATTGGGAAATCAAAATTTAAGCAGAGAAGGAGATAGGGTATAACCTTATAAGGGGGATAATAAAACTTTGGCAATGTCCAGGAAGATTGTAACCCCATAGTACTCAACCAGTGAGGAACTGGCGGAGGGACTTGTATGCTAGAAGATAAATTACCTGTTGTGACTGTCCCGGTGTGCCTGCCCACCAGACACCTGATCTTGCAAGACCATTATTATTATTATTATTATTATTATTTATTTTATTATTTATTTAATTTTTGAGATGGAGTTTCGCTCTTGTTGCCCAGGCTGGAGTGCAATGGTGCGATCTTGGCTCACGGCAACCTCCACCTCCTGGGTTCAAGTGATTCTCCTGCCTCGGCCTCCTGAGTACCTGGGATTACAGGCATGTACCACTATGCCCAGCTAATTTTGTATTTTTGGTAGAGACAGGGTTTCTCCATGTTGGTCAGGCTGGTCTTGAACTCCCAGCCTCAGGTAATCTGCCTGCCTTGGCCTTCCAAAGTGCTGGGATTACAGGCATGAGCTACTGCACCTGGCTAGACCGCTATTAAAAAGTCTCACGTTTGCTGTTCTTCGTGCCTCTAAGTCCATTCTTTGGGTTTGTACGGTGAGTGTGTTTCTCACATTTCACATCCCCCCCTATATTTTTTATAGCTGTATTTGAGCTGGGAAACCTGAGGAGAGGTTAGATATAAGAAATTCTAGGCTTACACCTGTAATCCCAGCACTTTGGGAGGCCCAGGCAGGCGGATCACGAGGTCAGGAGTTCAAGACCAGCCTGGTCAAGAGACTAGCCTGGCCAATATGGTGAAACCCCCCGTCTCTACTGAAAAAAAAAAAAATACAAAAAATTAGCCAGGTGTGATGGCGGGTGCCTGTAATCCCAGCTACTTGGGAGGCTGAGGCAGGAGAATCACTTGAACCTGGGAGGCGGAGTTTGCAGTGAGCTGAGATCGCACCATTGCATTTCAGCCTGGGCAACAAGAGTGAAACTCTGCCTCAAAAAAAAACAAACAAACAAACAAAAAAAGGAATTCTAGAGGAAGAGAATAGACCCTTGATTTGGATGAGAAGATCAAATGGCTCAGGCCTGTAATCCCAGCACTTTGGGAGGCCAAAGCAGGTGGATCACGAGGTAAAGAGATAGAGACTATCCTGGTCAACGTGGTGAAACCCCATCTCTACTAAAAATACAAAAAGTAGCTGGGCGTGGTGGTGCACGCCTGTAGTCCCAGCTACTTGGGAGACTGAGGCAGGAGAATCACTTGAACCCGGGAGGCACAGGTTGCAGTGAGGTGCCAAGATCATGCCACTGCACTCTAGCCTGGTGACAGAGCGAGACTTCATCTCAAAAAAAAAGAAAGATCTTAGGGAGTGGTAAGAGGTAACATTTTAGTTTGCAAAGCAGAGATGGGGATATTTCAGATGGATACAAAAGATAAGAAGACTAAGAGAACATACTTTCTAAACTAAGAGGATAATCTGATTCTAAGATTAAGTTTTCTTAAGAAAAATTCTGCTTTTCAGCAGCTACATTGTTTCTATAGTACTTAAAACTAGTTTTGTATACAGAAATACAAAAGAAACCTTGTGGATATCTTAGAAATTTTGTACAGATAGTCATTACTGTAATAGTATATGTATGTTTGTGTTTTTCCCTCCAGAATCTCCCTGGAAACGGAGACATGAATGTCTGCAATGATACTTCCTGACAAGAAGTTGATACAAGAAAAGGAAAGGAGATTAACAGCTAGCCAGCAGAATTTCGAACAACAGGATTTCGTATTTTTTGCTTCCAACTACACACTTCCGTTGCCCACTTTTAAATCAGAGATACCTACACTCAAAACCCAGACAAGGCAAAAGGATACTTTTCTTGTATATTTTTTGAGATCAAAGAAACGACAATGTCCAGGAAACAGAACCAGAAGGGTAAGATTAGATGTGGGCATAAATTGTTACAAGCATAGTTATAAGGATCCCCATTTATAGCTGTATATTTAAAAACTGTCCTTCTAATGTGTTTTGAATGGTTTTACAAGTATTTATGGATATTAGATTATCGCTTTGTGTATTACCAGTCTGGGAATTAATTCATATAACAATAGCTTTTCTACTCCACACAGACTTATCAAATTGTAATATACTTACAATCTTGAAGATGCATTTTTGAATACTGAACATATGTTAGGGAGATGTGTTAAGAGGGCTAGCTTGCTGCAGGATATTCTATGTTGTTTGAGTTGGCATTTTTCTAGAGAAAGGCAGTGGAGCAAGAGTAAATGTTTCTGGGTTTTGTTTCCTTCTTTAGCTTTCCTTCCGGGAATGTTCCTCTAGCTTCTTATCTAAAGTGAAATACAAGGTGCAAAGAGTCAGGAAATAGAAGGGTAGTTATAATGGAGGGAAGGACAACAAAGACTTTGTAAAACCTTTTTCTACTTTTCTAGAATAGCTGTAAAAATTTAAAGGGACAAAGTGAACAACAGCATTAGAACTATTGTAGATAATTGGAATATATTGATTAAAAGAATGATCATAGGTATCTCGGTGTTTTCCCCTCATTCAATTTAATTTCCAGTTCAAAGTTAATGTTCTTTAATTCAAAACAAAGCTTCATACATCCAGGTCTCACATGTTAAATATGAAGAAAATGCTTTTAAACTTAATTTTGACTTGGTAGTTCAAAAACCTCATAAGAAAGTAAATAAACCAGATTTGTGGTTTCAAAAGTTGTAGCTTCATTGTGTAGTAAATCTATAGGAAGAATTTGAGCTCTAAGGAATGCTTAGATTACTAAAGCTGAACTGTTCTATGGAATGAAATTTGCCAACGGAAAAGTTTTTTTTAATAACCCAAGTTTGTTTTTTCTTAGTTGTTATAATTCAGTTTGTTTTTTCCCAGTTATGCTTGAAACATTGAGCATCAGTTTTCACCCTGCAAATGAGAAATACTATAGTAAAAATAGGGTTCTGGAAAAGTTGAGCATTTAATTTTTCCTAAAAAAAGTTAACTTCAGCAAATTACTTTGACCTTTTTAAAACTAGAGAGTCTTTATTTCATGTCTGTGTTTTACCAGAGCTGTAGAAAAGAAGTATCATTGTGAAGCAGGATATTTCCCTGGCCCCTTTGCAGGAGTCTCTCCTTTACTCAGCCTGCCTCTCTCAACTCCTCACAGGAAGGAGAGCGCGAGTGAACAAGGAAGGAACTGGAGGGCATGAGTGCTGGAACCGGCTGGCTGCTTCAGTGCCAGCGGGGGTGAACTCTGTGTGGGCCCTGTGGCAGTGTCCAGGCTGTGGGGTGCCTGTGACCCCCGAAGCTCCAGAAGGCATGTTACAGTGCTCTTTTAGCTCTGCCATCTGTGGACGGCTTAAGTGTTAACAGCTCAGTGGGCCCTTTTCCCCGTTGCGTGGGGTGGCTGCCCTCTGCCAGCAAGGGCAAAGGGCCAGTGTGACAGCCTTTTGTATCTGCACTCATGGCTCCTGAGCTCTTGTCTGGCGTCCAGGAAAAATGAGGTCACACGAATGAATTGAAGGATGGTAAACGCGGGAGATTTTATTGTTGATGAAAGTGGCTTTCAGCAGGAAGGGGAGCTGAAAAGGGGTTGGTGGGGTGTGGGTAGATAATCTTTCCCTGAAGTCCAGCTGTCTCCAGCTAGATTTTTCTCCAAAGTTACACCATCAAGCTGTCCCTCTAAAACATCCTGACGTCCAGCTAGTTCTCTCTGCTGGCTGAGTCTGGGGTCTTTATAGGCACAGAATGGGGCAGGGCAGGGCCATGGGTGGTTTAGGAAAAGGCAACAGTCAAACAGGAAAACAGGAATATAAGTTCTCACATTGGGCCGAGGTTTCAGGCGTTTTGGCTTGAGGGTGGAGTTTTCACCGGTGACCCACCCTTTTCTGCCTAGAATTTCTCTGCCTCCTGTCCCCATCAGTTGCTTTTTTCTAATTATTATAAAATGAATTTAAATATTACTATAAAATGAATTTAAATTTTAGACTACAACATAGGCTGGGTCGGGTGGCTCATGCCTATAATCCCAGCACTTTGGAAGGCTGAGGTGGGTGGATCACAAGGTCAGGAGATCAAGACCATCCTGGCTAAAACAGTGAAACCCCATCTCTACTAAAAATACAAAAAAAAAAAAAAATTAGCCAGGCGTGGTGGCGGGCACCTGTAGTCCCAGCTACTCAGGAGGCTGAGGCAGGAGAATGGTGTGAACCCGGGAGGCAGAGCTTGCAGTGAGCAGAGATCATGCCACTGCACTCCAGCGTGGGCAACAGAGTGAGACTCTGTCTAAAAAAAAAAAAAAAAAAAAAAGACTACAACATAGACACTAAGTGCTTACCAGTTTTGGTTGAACTTAGCCTAGATGTACACTTAGGTGGAAACAAAGTAAAGCTTACGTGTTGTTGGGACTTTCTCTGAAACAAATCTATGCATGTAATTCATTTGCACGTCTGATATTTGGTCCCATGAAATATAAAATATTACAACATTTCATTTATTCATTTATGTGTTTAAAGTGTCATTGCTTTGGGTTTTAGTAGTCTAATCTGTAAATACACTGACTTTATGAACTTGGTTATACTACATTAAAAAGAAGGGTCTATGGTAGTCATTGTTCTTAGTGGTATTTCATTTACAGGCTCTCATTTTGTAATGAGTTACGTTTTTATTCAGCAATAGACCATATTTTCATATTTTCCTTTTGTCAGTAATACTTGTAAATTCCTTATTTAATGAAATACTTAGTGGAGTTAAACTTGAACAGCTTAAATTAAATTAAGTCAGTTCCAGTTAAAACTATTGATTACTCCAAGCCTGTTAGCCAATATCTAGCAGAAGTCAGAGCTGTGCTTCTTAGAGTGTGGGCTGTAGACCCTATTCCTGTCTGTGAACTGGAGAAGTAGAAATGAAGAGTGTTTAGGAACTCTCTGATAGTGATTTGACAGTGTGACAACATCTAAGCCCTTTTAAACACAGTTTTATTGGGGTATAATTTAAATACCTTAAAATTTGCCCAAGTGTATAATTTGATTATTTTTAGTAAATTTATGGAGTTGTGCACCATCACCAAAATCTTGTTTTAAAACACTTTCTGACTGGGTGTGGTAACTAAAGCGTATAATCTCAGCACTTAGGGAGGCTGAGGCAGGAGAATGGCTTGAAGCCAGGAGTTCAAGATCAGCCTGGACAACATAGTAAGACTGTCTTAGCCAGGTGTGGTGGCTCACGCCTGTAATCCCAGCACTTTGGGAGGCCAAGGCGGGCAGATCACCTGAGGTTGGGAGTTCGAGACTAGCCTAACCAATATGGAGAAACCCTGTCTCTGCTTAAAAAAATAGTAATAAATTAGCTGGGTGTGGTGGTGCATGCCTGTAATCCCAACTACAGGAGAATCGCTTGAACCCGGGAGGTGGAGGTTGCGATGAGCCGAGATCACGCCATTGCACTCCAGCCTGAGCAACAAGAGCAAAACTCCATCTCAAAAAAAAAAAAAAAAAGACTCTGTTTCTACAAAAAATAAAAAAATTAGCCAATTATACTGGCACATGCCTGTTACAGTCCCAGCTATTTGGGAGGCTGAGGTGGGAGGATTACTTGAGCCCAGGAATTTGAGGCTACAGTGAGCTATGATCACTACACTCTAGCCTAGGTGACAGAGCAGGACCATGTCTCTTAAAAAAACAGAAACAAACCCCTCTTTTCCTTATCCCCCAGTATTCTCTTGTTTGTTATCAATTCCTGCTCCCTACCCCAGCCACAGGCAAACATTGATCTTCTGTCACTTTATTTTTGCGTTTTCTAGAAATTTCATATACACATATTAGTACAATATAGTTATTATGTCTGGCTTCTTTTCACTTAGTGTAATGTTTTTAAGGTTCCTCCATATTGTTGAATGTGTCAGTAGTTTGCTCGTTTTTACTACTGAGTAGTCTTGTTATAACACATTTATCCATTTACCAGTTACTATTCATTTTGGATTGTAGTTTGTGCTGTTATGAATGATTGTCAATTATGTACCTTTGCTTACAAGTCTTTATGTGGACATATGTTTGCATTTCTTTTGTGGAGGTACTTAGGAGTGGACTTCTTTAACTTTGTAAGAAACTTCCAGATTGTTTTCCAAGGTGGCAATACACAGTTTTACAATCCCACCAGCAATGTATCAGGATTTCATATTTTTCATATCCTCACCAACACTCGGTATGGTCAGTCTTTTTTTTTTTTATATTATAGCTGTCTTAATAGATGTGTAATGGTATCTCATTGTGGTTTTGATTTGTACTTCCCTAATGACTGATGATGTTGACCATCTTTTCATGTGATTATTAGCCATTTATATTTTTTTTGGTGAAATGTCTGTTCAAATTCTTGATCCATTTAAAAATTTTGGAGTCTTATTATTGAATTCTAAGAGTTCTTTGTATATTCTGAATACAAGTTCTTCATCAGGTGCATGATTAGTAAGTATATTCTCCCATTTCATGGCTTGTCTTTTAATTTTCTTGATGGGCCGGGCGCGGTGGCTCACAGCTGTAATCCCAGCACTTTGGGAGGCCGAGGCAGGTGGATCACCTGAGGTCAGGAGTTCAATACCAGCCTGGCCAACCTGGCAAAACTCTGTCTCTACTAAAAATAAAAAAATTAGCTGGGTGTGGTGGTGGGTGTCTGTAATCCCAGCTACTTGGGAGGCTGAGGCAGGAGAATCACTGGAATGCAGGAGGCGGAGGTTGCAGTGAGCCAAGATCATGCTGTTGCACTCCAGCCTGGGTTACAGTGTGAGACTCTGTCTCAAAAAAAAAAAAAAAAAAAAAAAAATTCTTAATGGTGTCTTTTAAAGAGTAGAAGTTTTAAATTTTGATGAAGTCCAATTTATCTTTTTTTTTTCCATCACAGATTGGGTTTTGGTATCATGTCTGAGAATTCTCTGCCTAACTCAAAGTCAGAAAGACTTTTTCCCAGAAGTTTTATAGTTTTATCTCATGTATTTTAAAGTCTATGATCCTGTTTTAGTTAGTTTTTTTGGGTTTTTGGGTTTTTTTGAAACGGAGTCTCTCTCTGTCACCCAGGCTGGAGTGCAGTGGCGCAATCTCAGCTCACTACAACCTCCGCCTCCCAGGTTCAAGCAGTTCTCTGCTTCAGCCTCCCGAGTAGCTGGGATTACAGGCGCCCACCACCACGCCCAGCTAATTTTTGTATTTTTAGTAGAGACAGGGTTTCACCATCTTGGCCAGGCTGATCTTAAACCCTTGACCTCATGATCCACCTGCCTCAGCCTCCCAAAGTGCTGAGATTACAGGCATGAGCCACCACGCCCGGCTGAGTTAGTTTTTATATGAGGTATAAGAGTCTAAGTTTACTTTTTTGCATATGGACATCCAGTTGTTACAGCATGTTTTGTTGACGAGGCTATCCTTTCCTCCTTTGAATTGCCTTTGTTGAAAATCAGTAGACCATGTGAAGATTTATTTCTGGACTCTGTTCTGTTACATTGATGTATATGTCTGTCTTTATGCTAGTACACTGTATTGATTAGTATGGCTTTATAGTAAATATAGTTTAATAAGTAAGGAAGATACATCCTCCAATGATTTTTCCCCCCAGAATTTTTTGGGCTATTTTGGTTTCTTTACATTTACATATGAAATTTAGAATCAGATTGTCAGTTCTTACAAGAATATCTGCTTGGAATCTGATAGAGAGTGCACTGAATCAGTAGGCCAGTTCGTGTAGAATTATCATCTTAACAATATGGAGGCTTTGAGTCCATGAACTTACTACTATATCTCTGCGTTTATTTCGATCTTAATTTCTCTCAGCAATGGTTTACAGATTTAGATGTACAACTCTTGCATTTTTTGTTAAGTTTATTGTTAAATAATTTATTCTTTTTTTTTTTTTTTTTTTAATGGAGTCTCACTGTCATCCAGGCTAGAGTGCAGCGGTGCAATCTCGGCTGACTGCAGCCTCTGCCTCCCAGGTTCAGGAGATTTCCCCTGCCTCAACATCCCGATAGCTGGGACTACAGGCCCACACCACCATGCCTGGCTAATTTTTTTTTTTTTTTTTTTGTATTTTTAGTAGAGACGGGGTTTCACCATGTTGGCCAGGCTGGTCTCGAACTCCTGACCTCAAGTGATCCACTCAACTTGGCCTTCCAAAGTGCTAGGATTACAGGCGTGAGCCGCCATACCCAGCTGTATTTCCAAAGGGTAGTTTTGCTGCATATAAAAGTCTTCAGCCAGGCGTGGCAGCACCTGCTGAAGGTGGGAGGATTGCTTGAACCTGGGAGGCAAAGGTTGCAGTTAGCCAAGATCGCACCACTGCACTCCAGCCTGGGCGACAGAGTGAAACTCCGTTTCAAAAAAAAAAAAAAAAAAATTTCATCGATAATTTTTTGTTTCAGTACATAGAATATGCCATTCCACAGAATATGTCATATTGTTCCCCTGTTGTAATGAGTCATTTTTCTCCTGTTGCTGTCAGTATTTTCCTTTGTTTTTAGCAGTTTGACTATGATACATCTTAGTATGGATCTTTTGGGAATTTTATCAAATGTTGGCCATTATTTCTCCAAAAAAATATTTCTCTTTCCTCTCTTTCTTTAGATTCTATTACACATATATAAGTAAATTTGATGTTTCCCTATCAGGTGACTGAGGCTCTGTTCCTTTTTCCCCAGTGTTTTCTTTCCCTGCTGTTTAGATTGTTTAATTTTTGTTGATCTCTTATCAAGTTTACTGTTCCTTCCGCTGTTTCAGTTCTGCTGTTAAGTCTGTCTAGTGAATTTTTCTTCTGGTATTGTATTTTCCATTAGAATTTCCCTTCATTTCTTGCCGGGCACAGTGGCTCATGCCTGTAATCCCAGCACTTTGGGAGGCCGCGGTGGGCGGATCACTTGAGATCAGGAGTTCGAGACCAGGCTGGCCAACATGGTGAAACCGTCTCTACTAAAAATAAAAAAATTAGCCGGTCGTGATGGCACAAGTCTGTAGTCCCAGCTACTTGGGAGGCTGAGGCAAGAGAATCGCTTGAATCTGGGAGGCAGGGGTTGCAGTGAGCCAAGATTCGCATCACTGCACTCCAATCTAGTCAACACTCCGTCTCAAAAAAAAGAAAAGAAATTTTCCTTCTTTTTTTTTTTCCTTACAGTTTCCTTATTGAGGTTCCCAATTTGTTGAGTCATTGCAATTATATTTTCCTTTAATTATTTGAAATAATTTAATTCTTTGAAATAGTTTTCTGTACTTCTTTGAACATATTTATATTAGTTGTTTTGAAGTCTTAGTAAGTCCACCAACTGGACCCTCTCAAGAATCAATTTTCTAAGGCCAGGCACGGTGGCTCATGTCTATAATTCCAGCACTTTAGGAGACGGAGGCAGGCAGATCACGAGGTTAGGAGTTCGAGACCAGCCTGAACAACATGGTGAAACTTCATCTCTACTAAAAATACAAAAATTAACCGGGTATGGTGGTGCACATCTGTCATCCCAGCTACTCAGGAGGCTGAGGAAGGAGAATCGCTTGAGCCCAGGAGGTGGAGGTTGCAATGAGCCGAGATCGTGCCACTGCACTCCAGCCTGGGTGACAGAGTGAGACTCCGTCTCAAAAAAAAAAATCAATTTCTATTTATTGGTATTTCAGATTTTTAATATGTATGAGTCACTCTTTCCTTCTTCCTTCATTCCCTCCCACACTCCCTCCCTTACTTTTTTCTTTCATTTGGGTAATATATTGTGCTAACTCTGGATTCTCATTTTATTTTCTGAGAGTATTTGAAAAAAAATAATTTTCTGGACTTAAGAATCTTCCTCCTCCATGTGTACAGCCAGTAATACATCTGTGCTTTAAAAAAAAAAAAAATCTAGTTTTTACTTTTTAGCCTGGCTTTTTAGGGGTTGCCTCTGTGTCTGTAGTGCTTAGTGATCAGCAAGTTATTTGGACAGAGGTTTTGCTCTGACACCTCAAGCCTGTAAGGCTTTCATTCTGTGCTGATTGATCTATGTAGGCTGAGGAGTACATTCAAAGTTCAGACCATTCTCAAGTCTGCTTTGACTTTTACTTTCCTATAGCTTCTCTTGGGTCTCCTTTATGCATTTATCTAGTTTTCTGTTTAGCAAGCGGTGGTAGAGAGCTTATCTAGCTTTTCTGTGGCCTGTTCATTTGCATGATTTCCCTTTTGAATTTCCTACTTGTTTATCCCTCACCCAACCAAGACCCCAACTTCAGGCTAGTGAAGCTGCAGGTTTTCTGTTTATTTCCTGCTGAGTTCTTGCTTTAGCTGACAGAGCTGTGGGGTTTCAAGTCCTTTTCAAATCGAGTTAGCCCTATTGTCAGTAAAGCTGCTGATTGTCATGGCTAGCCCAGCCCTGGTAAAGTTAACTGTTCTCGAGGAAGCTGGAGATGGGGAATGGGAGCAGCCCTACTCTAGGCAAAGAAAGACACGGACTTCACTGTTCTTACTTAAGGCTTTAGCAGTTTCCCAATATTTGGTATCTGCCTTTGGTTGATTTCCAGAGCCCTGAAATGGTTGCTTTACATTTTTTGTTTGTTTTTTTTGAGATAGGGTCTCTGTCACCCAGGCTGGAGTGCAGTGGCAGCGCGATCATGGCTCACTGCAACCTCTGCCTCCCGGTCTCAGATGATCCTCCCACCTCAGCCTCCTGAGCAGCAGGGACCACAGGTGTGAGCCGCCATCCCCAACTAATTTTTTTTTAAATTTTTTGTAGAGACTGGGGTGTTGCCATATTGCCCATTTTGGTCCCGAACTGATTTTGGTCCCGAACTCCTAGGCTCAAGTAATCCACCCGCCTTGGCCTCCCTAAATGTTGGGATTATAGGCGTGAGCCACTGTGCCCAGCCTCGTTTTATGCTTGTGTTTTAAGGAGAGGACTTGCCTACCTCTTTACACCACCATAATCCTCAAGCTTCATTTTATTGTAGATTATAAAAGCATTGGTCTTCAAAGCATTAGAAATTAAAACCACAAAATAACAGCTAGTTCTTTACCCTAGATAGTTTGACTAACACTGAGTTAAATAATGGCAATAGTGGACAGGTCTTCAGACCATAAGTGGCCTGCTTGTTCATATGGCTTACTAATTAATTAGGTAAAAAATATTTTGCCAAAAATCTTCTGTGGGCCTTATCCTTGGATTATGCATACTGTTTGTCAAGCAACCAGACATCAAAAATCATGAGATAAATACAAGAACCTTTGAAGAGAACCCACGGCAAATACTTGAGAACCTGTTATATTTATGACATGAATTTATAGGAGGATAGATATGCATACCTTTTTTTTTTGTCTCGCACTGTCGCCCAGGCTGGAGTGCAGTGGCGCGATCTCCGCTCACTGCAAGCTCTGCCTCCCGGGTTCGCGCCATTCTCCTGCCTCAGTGTGGGACTGCAGGCGCCCACCACCACACCCAGCTAATTTTTTGTATTTTTAGTAGAGACGGGGTTTCACCGTGTTAGCCAGGATGGTCTCGATCTCCTGACCTCGTGATCCGCCTGTCTCGGCCTCCCAAAGTGCTGGGATTACAGGCATGAGCCACCATGCCTGGCCTTCTTTTCTTCTTTTCCTTTCTTTTCCTCTCTTTTCTTTTCTTTTTTCTTTTTTGTTTTCTTTTCTCTCCTCTCTTCTCCTTTTCCTTCTCTTTTTTCTTCTCTTTTTTCTTCTTTTCTTTTTCTTTCATTCTTTTCTCTTTCTTTTCTTCTCTTTCTTGTTTTTTTTTTGTTTTGTTTTTTGTTTTTTGTTTTTTTGAAATAGAGTCTTGCTCTGTTGCCCAGGCTGGAGTGCACTGTCACGATCTTGGCTCACTGCAACCTCCACCTCCCAGGTTCAAGCAATTCTCCTGCCTCAGCCTCCTGAGTAGCTTGGATTACAGGTGCCCGCCACCATGCCCGGCTAATTTTTGTATTTTTGATAGAGATGGGGTTTCACCATCTTGGCCAGGCTGGTCTCAAACTCCTGACCTCAGGCCATCTGCCTGTCTCGACCTCCCAAAGTGCTGGGATTACAGTTGTGAACCATCGTGCCCGGCCTTTTTTTTTGTTTTTGTTTTTGTTTTTTTGAGACAGAGTCTCCCTCCGTCACCAAGGCTGGAGTGCAGTGATGTGATCTGTGCACACTGCAACCTCTGCCTCTGGGGCTCAGGCCATTCTCCCACCTCACCCCCTCGAGTAGCTGGGACTACAGGCACGTGTCATCATGCCTGGCTAATTTTTGTATTTTTTGTAGAGATGGGGTTTCACCATGTTACCCAGGCTGGCCTCGAACTCCTTGGCTCACGTGATCCATCTGCCTCGACCTCCCAACGTGCTGGGATTACAGGTGTGAACCACCACACTGGGCCTAGAATTTTTTTTCTTGCTACATAATTTTGCTGAGCTGTAGAACTTTTGAGAACTGTAGTAATGTGATATAATTATTTTTAATAGACGTGTTTGACAGTAACCGTAAGTCCACTTCTTTCTTCTTTTATAAGTTCTATAACCATTTGATTTACATAAAGGAGTACTTAATAAAAATCTTTACAAAGTAAAATAAGGCTGGGTACAGTGGCTTACACCTGTAATCTCAGCACCTCTGGGAGGCTGAGGCAGGAGTATGTATCACTTGAGATCAGGAGTTTGAGACTAGCCTGAGTAACACAGTGAGACCCCATCTCTACAAAAAAATAAAATAAATTAACGGCCAGACACAGTGGTTCACGTCTGTCATCCCAGCACTTTGGAAGGCTGAGGCAGGCAGATCACTTGAGGTCAGGACTTCGAGAACAGCCTGGCCAACATGGTGAAACCCTGTCTCTACCAAAAATTACAAAAATTAGCTGGGCGTGGTGGCAGGCACCTATAATCCCAGCTCCTTGAGAGGCTGAGGCGGGAGAATCACTTGAACCCAGGAGGCGGAGGTTGCAGTGAGCCGAAATTGTGCCACTGCATTCCATCCCAGGCAACAGTGAGACTCTGTCTCAAAAAAAAAAAAAAAATTAACCAGGCATGGTGGTGTGTGCCTGTAGTCCCAGATATTTGGAAGGTTGAGGCAGGAGAATCACTCAGGCCTGGGAGTTTGAGGCTGCGGTGAGCTGTGATCCTGCCACTGCACTACGGGCTGGGTGACAGAGCAAGACCCTGTCTCTTAAAAAAAAAAAAAAAGAAAAGAAAAAACAAAGTAAAATAAAACTTTTCATAGCTGAGAAATGTGGGCCAGGCACAGTGGCTCACATCGTAATTCCAGCACTTTAGGAGGCTGAGGCGGGCGGATCACTTGAGGTCAGGAGTTCAAGACCAGCCTGGCCAACATGGTGAAACCCCATCTCTACTAAAAATACAAATTAGCTGAGCGTGGTGCTGCATACCTGTAATCCCAGCTGCTTGAGAGACTGAGGCAGGAGAATTGCTTGAACCCAGGAGGCAGAGGTTATAGTGAGCCAAGGTCACGCCGCTGCACTCCAGCTTGGGCAACAGAGTGAGATTCTGTCTCAAAAAAAAAAAAAGAAAGAAAGAAAGAAGGAATAAACATGCAACTCAACACTCTCTCCCTGAAAAATGTTTGATTTTTCATTCATCCCATTCAAAAAGTTTGAACTGTACTTTTTTGACAACTCAAAGACAAGATTTTATTCTGGCTACTCAAGTTGTTTCTCCTTTTTTTTTTAAAGATGGAGTTTCGCTTTTGTTGCCCAGGCTGGAGTGGTGTAATGGCACAGTCTTGGCTCACTGCAACCTCCACCTCCCAGGTTCAAGCAATTCTCCTGTCTCAGCCTCCCAAGTAGCTGGGATTACAGGCGTCCACCACCACACCCAGCTAATTTTTGTATTTTTAGTAGAGACGGGGTTTCATCATGTTGGCCAGGCTGGTCTTGAACTCCTGACCTCAGGAGATCCTCCTGCCTCAGCCTCCCAAAGTGCTGGAATTACAGGCATGAGCCACCACTCCTGACCCCATTTCTCATTTTTAGGAGTAATTTTTTTCTATGTGAAATAGACTGGTTTTATTGATAGTGCTAGAAATGTTTTGAGCCTTTTGTTCACTTCCACCTGAAGTATTTACATTATTTATATACCATTTTAAGTCTATTATTTTCTCTAAAAGTTAAATTCCAAACTAAATTGTAAATTATATTTGTGGTTTTGGTACAAATTAAAGCAATAATAGAGATCAGAGAAAGAAAAATATAACTTAGGAGCAGCTCACCAGCTGGTAAATCAACTGCATTTGCTTCTCATGTACCTTCTGGTTCTTATCTGTTAGCAAGACTTCTTAAATTCTGCCTAGTGATAATCATGCCATAAGATCATCTCCTTCAGTTACCTTTTTTTGAGTGTGTCCCAACCACCTAGTACAGTTAGTTCTGTATGATCTTCTTGAGGAGCAATCAGAAGAGACTTGTGAAATACCATCATTAGCCTGTTAGCCTTGTTCCAGTGTTTCGTTGCTTACCCATCAAAACTTTAAACTTATATTCAGCATATTTGTTTCTGCCTTAATTTAAGCTCATACTTCCTTTGTAGCTTCAAGGGAATAAAGAACAATTGTGTGACATCCTCTTTTTTAAAAACTTTGAAGGTAAATAAGAAAGGCAATGTGAACATGAGTAGTGGTATAAAACACTGACTGTTAGAACCAGACAAACTCAAGT
Organism: Pongo pygmaeus; assembly: GCF_028885625.2. NCBI lineage: Eukaryota > Metazoa > Chordata > Mammalia > Primates > Hominidae > Pongo > Pongo pygmaeus. The sequence continues at coordinate 47,102,089 of NC_072383.2, forward strand.
TTTAAATTCCATCTCTGTCACTAGCTAGTTAGGCTGTCCTAGCAAGCTAGGAAATCTCTTTACTGCTCTAGGTCTCCTCTTCCTTTCCTGTAAAATGGCAAGATTGCAGAAGACTTGTGTGTAGGGATATCAAGAGGATTAACTGAGATGATTCATGTAGAGCTCCTTCACAGTGTCTAGCAGAATGAAGCACTCATTAATGCCAGCTGCTGTTATGGTGGTCTGTTTAGCCTTTTTCAACTTGAGACCTTTTATAATTCCTGTAACTCAGTAGTTCTCACCTGTTAGACCCATTGTTCCCTTTTTATTTATTTTTTATTATTTTCTTTTGAGACAGAGCGTTGCTCCATCAACCAGGCTGAAGTGCAGTGACACAGTCAGCCCACTGCAGCCTCAAACATTTGAGCTCAAGCGATCATCCTGCCTTAGCCTCTTGAGTAGCTGAGACCACAGGAAAGCACCTTGCTACTTTTTGAAAAAATTGTTTTGTAGAGAAAGGATCTCACTGTGTTGCCTAATAAGCAGGTATCAAGTTTTAGGTTTCAAGTGATCTTCCTGGCTTGGCCTCCCAAAGTGCTTGGATTACAGGTGCGAGCCACTGTGCCTGGCCAAAATTTGTATTTTAACCATTTTTAAGTGTATAGCTCAGTGGCATCAGTACATTCCCATTGTTGTACAACCATTACTGTCATTCATGTCCAGAACTCTTTTCATATTAAAAGAATATGAAACTGAAACTCTATACCCATTATGAAACTGAAACTCTATACCCATTAAACAGTAACTTACCATTCCCTCCCAGTTGTTGGCCTACCTACCATTCTACCTACTGTCTTTGTGAATTTGACTACTCTAGGTAACACATATTTAAGTGAGATTAAGCTGGGTGCAGTGGCTCATACCTGGATTCCCAGTACTTTGGGAGGGTCATTTGAGCCCAGGAGTTTGAAACCAGCCTGGACAACACAGTGAGACCACATCTCTACAAAAAAATTTTTAAAATTACCCAGGGCATGGTGGGGCGTGTCTTTAGTCCCCGCTTCTTGGGAGGCTGAGGTGGGAGGATCACATAAGCCCAGGAGGTTGAGTCTATAGTGAGCCAAGGTTGCGCCAATGCAACCCAAGGTTGTCGCCCAGCCTGGGCGACAGAGCAAGACTCTTTGTCTCAAAACCACCCCCCAAAACAAAAATTTATTATTGAAAAGTTTAAAATTATAAAAAATAGAAGAGTATGAGGAAGTCCTATATACCTGTAACTCAGGTTCAATAATTAGCTACATATGGCTATTTTTGTTTTGTCTTGTGTTTCCACCCACCTCCGATGGGTTTATTTTGAAGCAACTTTCTCCCGCTATCTTAAGGAAAGACTTTTAAAATAAAACATAAAATGTACTAACCAAAATTGAAAAGAATTGATGTCAGTACATTATTACATATAGAATTAAGAACACCTGTTCATCAAAAGGCACAATTAAGAGAATGAAAAGGCAAGTTACAGAATGGGAGAAGAAACTTGGATTATATTTAACGGATAGAGAAATACAACAAATCAATAAGAAAAAGACAACTCCTCTTCCCAGAAACTGGGCAAGAATAGGCATGTCAGGAAAGAGAATATCCAAATGGCTTATAATATATATATATTATATTATTATATTATTCAGTCTCTTTAGAAGTAAGTGAAATGCAAATTGAAACCCTAATGAAATAACTGTAATACTGATCTCATACCAGAATCACTAAAATTGAAAAGAATAACAGGGCCAGGCATGGTGTCTCATGGCTTTAATCCCAGCACTTTGGGAGGCTGAGGTGGTCGGATCCCTTGAGCTCTGGAGTTCGAGACCAGCCTGGGCAACGTGGCTAAACCCTGTCTCTACAAAAAGTAAAAAATTAGCCAGACATGGTGGCGCATGCCTGTAATCCCAATGTAATCTCAGCTACTCAGGAGGCTTAGGCTGGAGGATTGCTTGAGCCCGGGTAGTCGAGGCTGCAGTGAGCCATGATTATGTCACTGCACGCAGCCTGGGCAACAGAGTGAGACCCTGTCTCAAAAAAAAAAAAAAAAAAAAAGACAACAACAACAACAAAAAAAACACAGAATAATGAAAGCAAAGAGTGTATGGAGTGTATGGGGAACAATAGAAACTAGAAACTTGGCTGGCATGGTGGCTCATGCCTATAATCCCAGCACTTTGGGAGGCCGAGAGAGGCAGATCACCTCAGTTCAGGAGTTTGAAACCAGTCTAGCCATCATGGCAAAAAAACCATCTCTACTAAAAATACAAAAATTAGCTGGGCGTGGTAACATATGCCTGTAATCCCAGCTACTCGGGAGGCTGAGACAGTAGAATCACTTGAGCCCAAGAAGTGGAGGTTGCAGTGAGCTGAGATCACACCACTGTACTCCAGCCTGAGCAACAGAGCAAGACTGTCTCACACACACATACACACACAAAAAAATCTCAAACACTGCTAGTAAGAATCTAAATTGGTACAGTGTCTTTGAAAAACTGTTTGACAGTATGTACTGAAGTTGAAGCTACACATATCATATTTAGTTCTATTTTTGTATATATTCAACAGAAGTGCATTCCTAGGTACACCATAACACTTGTACAAGAATATTGAAAACAGCATTGTTTGTATTGTCCCAAAACTGGAAGCAACCCGGTTGCCCATCACTAGCAGGATAAGTAAATAATGGCATAATCATACGGTGAAATATTATTCAGCAATGAAAACGAATAAACTGGCTTTACTTGTAAGACGCTAACAGGAGTCTTACAACATGATGTTGAGCAAAAATCCAAATGCACACCAAAAATAAAGTGCATACAGGGTTATTCCTTTTATAGATAATGATAAAACTAAACCATAATATTTAGGGATGTATGTTTAAGTGGTATGAGTTCAGTGATTGTATTAGTCCGTTTTCCTGCTGCTGATAAAGAAAGGAAGTGGAAGTCCAGAGAGCGATTACCTTTGGTGAGTGGGAGATGATTGAGAGGGGGCATGAGGAAGACTTCTAAGTACTAGCAGTGTTTTATTTGTTCACCTGGGTAGTAGTACTTGGGTATTTGCTTTGTGATAAATTATCAGACCATAATCCTTTATGTGTTTGCACCGTACCTGTATTATATATCACCATAACTTTTTTTAAGAGGACATTTCATTTGGCCAGAACAGGCTTAGTTAAACAAGTTACTTAATAAACAAGTTACTTACATAGAGTTATGTAAACAAGTTACATAATTAATTAAACAAGTTACATAATTAAACAAGTTACTTAATTAAACAAGTTACTTACATAGAGTGTCTCTTATCTTCACAAGTTTAACACTTAAAGCTGCCTTGTGATAATTTTAACAATTAGTTGGAGACAGGAATATTTATAATTGAAGTTGATTATTGACTTCTAAGTTGGTTTAAGAAAAAAGAATCTGACAGGTTTAATTCTCATTGACATGAAGGTTAATGAGTGAAGAGTGACAGATTTTGCAGTGCTGTAGTGTTATGAGAAAGGTCATGGTTTAGTTGGAGACAGAAGCATGCAATTAGGATTGACCTATTCATTTCTGTACTTTGAAGCAAGGTAGATGGGTGGAGAGGGAAAGCATTCACTCTTTTACAGTTCTAAAAGGAACATCCAAAGCAAAGTCTTTTATAACAACAAACAATTTCTCTCAGATCTAAACTGGAATTAGTGCTATTATGTAAGAAATGAAACACAGATTTGAAATAAGAAATCATTTCCCATTCCTCACTGTCCAGATTCTTACTAGCTCTTCTGTACTGATCTTAGTTAACTGGAAGTTTAATACCTGCTTGTCCATCACTGGCAGAATAGATAAATAAATAATGGCATAATCATACAATGAAATATTATTCAGTGATTGTATTAGTCCGTTTTTCTGCTGCTGATAAAGACATATCCGAAACTAGGCAATTTACAAAAGAAAGAGGTTTATTGGATTTACGGTTCCACGTGACTGGGGAGGCCTCACAATCTTGGCGGAAGGCAAGGAGGAGCAAGTCACATCTTATGTTATCTCTATTTGCAGCAGGCAGAGAAACTCCTGTTTTTAAAACCATCAGATCTCATGAGACCCATTCACTATCACAAGAGCAGCACAGGAAAGACCCGCCCCCATGATTCAGTCATCTCCCACCGGGTCTGTCCCACAACACATGGGAATTATGGGAGCTACAAGATGAGATTTGGGTGGGGACGCAGAGCCAAACCATATGAAAATGAATAAACTGCCTTTACTTGCAAGAACATAAGATGAGTCTTACAATATGATGTTAAGCAAAAATCCAAATGCACGCCAAAAATAAAATGCATGCAGGGTTATTCCTTTATAGATAAAGGTAAAACTAAACCATAATATTTAGGGATATATGCTTAAGTCGTATGAATTATAACGAAGTATTAAAGATACTTTAATTTTTTGACTTACAGAATTGAATTTCTTTGAGTATTCTTGTTGCTACAAAAAAATTACAATTGAATTTCTTTACTGGTATACTGATAGAATTCTTGTTGTTGTTGTTTTGAGACGGAGTCTTGCTCTGTAGCCCAGGCTGGAGTACAGTGATGTGGTCTCGGCTCACTGCAAGCTCCACCTCCCTGGTTTAAGCAGTTCCCCTGCCTCAGCCTCCCGAGTAGCTGGGATTACAGGTGCACGTCACCACACCTGGCTAGTTTTTAAAATATTTTTAGTAGAGACAGGGTTTCACCATGTTGGCTAGACTAGTCTCGAATGCCTGACCTCAGGCAATCCACCTGCCTTGGCCTCCCAAAGTGCTGGGATTACAGGCGTGAGCCACCGTGCCCAGCCTGGTAGACCTCTTAAGAATCTGAAAGACAGAGAGGAATAGGAAGGAATTTTTTTTAAAACTGCATTTCATTTCATATGTAGGAAAACAAATTCCAGATTAATGAGAGATATCTTGGAGACAGAAGAGGGGGCATTAAAGTCAGTATCATTGCCTCCCGGCTGTTCTCTAGAGTATAGTACTAATGATAGGGAAGTCGGGAAAGGAAGTGCTGGGAAGGGAAGGGCCGTGGTCCCTTTAAATGATATGGAAGGGCGGAAGGGCGTGGTCCCTGGCTAGGGCTCCATCCTGGGCCTAAGACATAGGTGAGGATAGGCATTTTTGTTTTCCTGGCCAAATGTTGCATTTCCCAAGACCGCCCTGGCCTGCCACACCCCCATTCTGTGCCTATAAAAACCCAGAGACCCTAGCTGGAAGACACACAGGTGGCTGGACGTGGAGAGGAGCACGTCAGGGGAGGAACACACAGGCGGCCGGAGGTAGAGAGGAATGCACTGGCAGTCACCAGCACACCAACAGGTCACCAACCAGCAGAATGACATAGAGTTTGGCTGGGGCAGTAGGAGGAGAGCCTGGGCCGTCTAGTGGCCCGACTCCAGGGAAAAACTGTCTCCCTTCTGACTCCCCCATCTGCTGAGAGCTACTTCCACTCAATAAAACCTTGCACTCATTCTTCAAGCCCATGTGTAATCTGATTCTTCTGGTACAAGGCAAGAAACCCCGGGATACAGAAATCCCTCTGTCCTTGTGATAAGTCAGGGGTCTAATTGACACAACACAAGCTGCCTATGGATGGTAGGTCGCTAAACCGAAAGAGCATCCTGTAACACACATCCACTGGGGCTTCAGCTGTAAACATTCACCCCTAGACACTGCGTGTCCTTATGCTCCCCTAGAGGTTTGAGCAGCAGGGCACTGAAGAAGCGAGCCTCACCCCCATTGCATGCCCTGTGAGGGGGACAAGGGAACTTTTCCTGTTGCACTAAGAAGGTTTGTGAAAGGTGGACTGACTTGGAGGAATTGACAGGATTATTACCAGAACAAACCTTTTAAACAATGAGACCCTCAATAGTTCTTGGAACTTGGCTGGGCGCAGTGGCTCACGCCTGTAATCCCAGCACTTTGGGAGGCCGAGGTAGGCGGATCGCCTGAGGTCAGTAGTTTGAAACCAGCCTGACCAACATGGAGAAACCTTGTTTCTACTAAAAATACAAAATTAGCCACCCATGGTGGCACATGCCTATAATCCCAGCTACTTGGGAGGGTGAGGCAGGAGAATCGTTTGAACCTGGGAGGCAGAGGTTGCAGTGAGCCAAGATCGCCATTTCACTCCGGCCTGGGCAACAAGAGTGAAACTCCTCTCAACAACAAAAAAAAAATTCTTGGAATTTAACAATTAAAAGCTTATTCTATTGCACCTACTGAAAACTCAGGAAATCTATGAGGGAAAGTAAGGTAGGATTTAATTGTTTGTCTACCTCCTTCCCGTAAAAACCCTGATGTTTCCATCAAGCTCTACCTGGAAAATTCAGAACTCATTCTAGAAGTTTGGAAACTTCTTGATTTAAGTGCTTTGTCTCGTAAGAAGAGGCACAGCATCCTTCAGAATATAGTTGAAATGGCACTCAAAGAAGCAAAGTAAGGAAAAAATTTCATCAGCTGTTGAGACTATAGGCAAATGAAAGCCGAAATAACAGGAATATGGAAGGCTGTTTTCTTGCGTTGAAGCAGATTGACTGGTAATTGGACAAGTGTGGATTTTTTCTGAACCTGTGAGTTGCAGTAGTCATCTGATAGAAGACTGATTGATGAACCATCAGTCGGTATGCTTACAACTTACTGAGAGGATATGTGTAGTTTGACCATTGGCAACAAAGATGGCATTATTCTCAAATAAGTTTTGAAGAATTAAATATATATAAAAGTGTTAGCATTTCAAAAGGCTACAATAGCACACTATAGTGATATTAATTAAAGCAGACTAGAAGTCCTACAAAATGGCATTTGGACATATTTTTCTAAATTTCCCTGATGCGCTCTGATTTGGTCTCCTTCCAAACTTGATTCCCTATTATTTACACATTCTCTTTTTCATAAATATTTTATTTCTTACCAAAACAGTCATATTTCCTCCAATAAGTGGTAAGTTGGCAGAAGAAGATTTGCCACCCAGGAAATTAAAGTTAGTGGCATCTTTAGTTTTTGGTTTTTGTGGTTTTGTCTTTTTTTTTTTTAATTTTTGAGACAGAGTCTTGCTCTGTTGCCCAGGCTGGAGTGCAGTGGTATGCTCATAGCTCCCTGCAACCTCAGACTCCTGGGCTCAAGCGGTCCTCTTGCCTCAGCCTCCCAAGTAGTTAGGACTACAGATGCATGCATGCCAGCATGCCCAGCTACTTTTTAAATTTTTTATAGAAATGGGGTCTAGCTGTGTTGCCCAGGCAGGTCTCAAGCTCCTGGCCTCAGGCGATACTCCTATCTTGGCCTCCCAAAGTGCTGGGATTACAGGTGTGAGCCACTGCAGCCAGCCAGAATCTTTAGTTGTGAAGTTCTGAATAGGACTTAAGTACTAATTTTTGTGACAATAACTTCCTTTTCTTTGCACTTATATTTGTACAATATAACCCCAGTCCCCACATTTGCCATTAGTGCACATGAAGAAACTGAACTCCACTTGTAATTTTATTGGTAACTTACATGTGGATTATTCTCAAAGTTGGCATGAGACAAAGCAATTCCAAGCAATTGGTCACTTTCTTTTATGGTCCAATATTGGCTGTGTTCATTCTGAAGGAGAACTTCAGGTTGTTTAATTGTTCATGAGATACCATTTCTGTAAGAATGGGCACTTACATAGGCTCTGATCTTGAGTTTACTTTTTAAGAGAAACTTGATACCATTAGAGAAAATATGTCGAGTAGTAATCATGCTTGTCAGGTTATCTAGACTTCTGGGCTTTACCTGTATTTAACTGGATCTTACCTCCTCTGGTCTTTCTTTGGCCATGGTGAAATTGTTATGGATCTTTGGAGTGTCACTTTTCTGGCCAGAAACCTTTGTGGCCAGTGATGCCTTTGCCTGAGTTCTTGTCCTGCATCCAGGAAGAATGACGTATACAAAGAAGTGGAAGGTGAACAAGATGAAAAGGAGCTTTATTGAGTGTTACAACAGCTCAGCGGAGACCCGCAGTGGGTACCTCCTCTCTGTAGGCAAGTCGTCTCCTACGGAGTGTTCAGCTCTCAGCAGAGAGGAGGCCCTGTAGAGGATGGTTTGCCAACAGGTCGTCCCATTGTCTCTGCAGCTCTCAGCGGAGAAGGTGGCTCCTCTATGCAGCAGGTTGTCCCCGTCCTCTCTCCATCCCTTGCCCAGCTCTGGCTGAGCCTGGGGCTTTTGTCGACCTTAGAGGGGAGAAAGTGCGTGCCAGTTGGTCCGTGGGTGGCCATGGGCGGGCCTGGAAAAGGCACCACAAGTCACTACCCGAGTATGCTGGACTAGCAGCCTGGCCCCCAGCCTTCAGAAGGCCCTCCCTGGCCTGACAGTGGGGCCTAACCAGGAACCCGCCCCCTTCTGCCCAGGAACCTGCCTGCCTCCTGCTGTCATTCATAGCACCCTGGCTCAGCCAACTTTACTGAGACTGGAGCAGGTGCCGACAACAGGGAGAAGCCAGACAGCAGGAGCAGGCACTTCCTAGCCTGTGAGGGCAGGGAGGCCTTCCTATGGCCTCAAGAGTACAGGGATTCCTGAGTGTGCAGCTATGGTTTGGGCAGCTACAGCTGGGAGATGGGGGGCTCCTGCCTGCTTCATGGAGTGGGAGGCCTGAGTCTACAGCCACAGTTTTGGCAGTGGCTCCTGGGGAGTTCCTGCCCCAACTCAGAAGGGGTAGGGCTCCTTCTCCCCCTGCCACCCACTTTCAGGCTCCACTGAGTGTGTATCCCTGCTGGCCTGGTGGTGCCTCCCTGCTGCAGCCAGTGTGATGTGAATAATGTTATTACTCAACTTACTTTATGTATGTGTAAGGAATAGCAGGAATAGATAATAGCAAGAATCTGAGATCCTTAGAAGAAAGGCTATATATCAAGGTACTGTTAAAATAATGGCAACTTGAGAACTAGTATATTTGATGAGTTACACAGCACTAATGTAAAGCATAAAACCTGGACTCCCTTTTTGATTCTACAGTAGGATTTACTGTGTGACTTTGGGCAAGGAGTAGTACCATGACTGATTTTCTCATCAATATGAGATTAAGAGAGGATATTCTGGGAGGGATTATAATTCCATTTTTCTCCTTGCTTGTCAGAGGGAATAATTTGCCATTATGTTAACAAAAGAAAGATACAGCCAATCCAAAACTGTAAGTTTTTGGTTGTTGAATTCAGATACAAATTCGGTAACCCCCATGAAAATCCTTAGACTTACTCCATACCTGGGTTCCACCCCCTCTACACTTATCTCTATGGTAAGCAGCCTAGAATTTGGGCACAGGCTTTTTTATGATGGAGATAATCTGCTCATGGATAATTGTATCAAATTCACTTCAGTACCTCTAAGAGCCTTACTGTGTGTTCATATTAGCTCTGCCAAACCTCTTTAGATAGCACCCAAGGTGGTAGAGCTTTTAATAATTTTCACTCCATAATAGTGTTATTGTGGAGGTCTAGCATATGTATTTAGTATTGTACAGTTTGATAAATTAATGCATTGTTGTTATATTGAGATGGTTATTCATTTTTTTATCAGTCTCTTGCTCTAGACAGTAAAACTCTAAGAGGGCAGGAAATGTGTCTTGTTCACTGTTGTATCCTAGTGTATCTCAACGCCTACAGCAGTACATGGATGTACAAAACACCTCTTAGAGACCTTGGTGACATTTCTTTTGTGTGTATACCAAGAAGCAGAATTGCTGCATCATGTGGTAGTTCTATGTTTTATCTTTTAAGGAATCAACATGTGGTTTTTATTGGGGCTGTACCATTTTACATTTCTACTAGCAGTGCCCCAGAATTCCAGTTTTTCCACATTCTTGCCACACTTGTTGTTTTCTGTTTTTTTTTTTTTTAAATAAATAAATATGCACCCTGGGTATAAATATAATCAGAACTTTAAACCAAATTAATTCTAAAACACTTAGTACAGTATGATCTTCAGGTTAAATTATAAATTAACAGCAGAATGAGGCTGTGTTTTAAAGCTTGTCAAGACACCTGTTCAAGGTTGATTTAATACATGGAATAATCAGGCTCAGCTATTTCTATGTCATTCTCAGTGCCTAAAAACAACTTTTACCTAATTTTTGAAGCCAGCAAAAACAATAACAACAAAACCTGTAGTATTTACAAATATGTCATTTGTACTGTAAATAACATACTTTTTCTAAAATATACCTGAATGTGTGCTATTTGAAATAATTCCAACCAGCCTGACCAACATGGTGAAACCCTGTCTGTACTGAAAATACAAAAATTAGCCGGGCGTGGTAGCGCGTGCCTGTTTTCCCAGCTACTAGGAATGCTGAGGCAGAAGAATGGCTTGAACCCAGGAGGCGGAGGTTGTAGTGAGCCAAGATCACAGCATTGTACTCCCAGCCTGGGCAACAGAGCGAGACTCCATCTCCAAAAAAAAAAAAAAGAAATAATTCCAAAACAACTTCTGAAATGGTTCCTGATAGAGTGAAATAAATAAGAAAGCTCAAGCTCAAGGCTTCCTCGTTTTTTGTGTTTTTTTTGTTGTTGTTTTTGTTCTTGTTTTTGTTTTGAGATAGAGTCTTGCTCTGTCGCCCAGGCTGGAGTTCAGTGGCTCATTCTTGGCTCACTGCAACCTCTGCCTCCCGGGTTCAAGCAATTCTCCTGCTTCAGCCTCCCCAGTAGCTGGAATTACAGGTGCCTGCCACCATGCCCAGCTAATTTTTGTATTTTTAGTAGAGACGGGGTTTCACCATGTTTGCTGATCTCGAACTCCTGACCTCAAGTGATCCGCCCGCCTCAGCCTCCCAAAGTGCTGGGATTACAGGTGTGAGCCACCGCATCTGGCCTAGGCTTTCTCATATTCTTTATGAATCTTGCCTGAGAATTTTTTTTTTACCTGAACACCCAGGATTAGAGAATATTTAACAGCACTTTTTCCTTAAAAATGTGTTTCTGATAGAATACATGCTCTTGTATCACAGCTAAATATTAATAAAAATATGAAATCCTGCCTTATTTCTTACCAATAGAATTATGTAAATCTTAAGCTTTCTTTTCATGAAAAAATAAGGGTTTAAAAATCACTAAGTATTGTTGATGGGAATTAAAAATTACTTTCTGTATAATACTAAGAGACATTTAGGCTCCAGTTGATTAAGGTTTTGAATCTACTTGAGGTATTGGTTTAAGTTTAAAAAGGCAGTATCAGCTAGTGAGTAGACAAATTAAGATGTTAGATTATTGCTTTCTCTTTTTGGTGACCTCATGTCATAGAATATAAATGCAAAATTGTCATTTGTGCCCTCCTGACCTGTATAGACCATCTCAGTGCCTCCTATGCCCTCTGGCTTACTTAAGTTTGGCCATTGGGCAGCATTGGCAGGAGATTCCGAGGAAGGGAGGAGAGTAAGGTAGGGACTTTTATTCCTCTAATCTTTCTCTGAGGGGTAGCTGTGGGCTGAGTGTGTCCTTTGGCCAAAGGTCACAGCAACTGTCTGATGGCGCTTTCTATACCAGATGAAACAAAAATAAAAGGGCCCTTTCTGTCTTTGGCTCCTGTAACTGCTCCCTCCTCACACTCAAGTCTCAAGTAGCAGTGCACATTGCTTAAAAGCCAGCAAAAACAGTAACAAGAGGTACAGCCCTATCTTGGGTGGTTTCCCTACTCTTTGCTAGTACCTTTGAAAATACTCCTGTTATTAAACTCTATTAAGATTGCCCAATTTGAGTATGCCATTCACTTCCTCTTTGGGATCTTGACTGAAATAGCTGCTTTATATATTTTTAATCATTATCCTAACAGTATTCCAGATAAACTCCAATTATACTAATTTCTTTTGGCCAATAATTGAGTGTTTGCAGAACTACCCTTTGTTTTTTGTTTGTTTTTTGAGACAGGATCTCTCTCTGTCACCCAGGCTGGAGTGCAGTGGTGCATTCACGACTCATTGCAGCCTCAACCTCCCAGACTCCAGCTGTCTTCCGGCCTCAGCCTCCCAATTAGCTGGGGCTACAGGCAGGTGCCACCATGCCCAGCTCCTTTTTATAGAGGCAGGGTTTCACCATATTGCCCAGGCTGCTCTTGAACTTCTAGGCTCAAGCGATCCACCTGCCTTGGCCTCCCAAAATGTTTGGATTATAGGCGTGAACCACCACACCCAGCCTATCCTTTGTTTTCCTTGCAGTTTGTGTCATCTAGTATGTTGTTAAAGGAAAAAAAAAAAAACAAAGCTGGATAAGAGGCTAGTAATAGAACCCAAAATGGTGTTTTGTGTTCCCTCTTTTCCCTAAAAGAGATTGGTGGTTTGATTCACTAATAAGTGGATTATTGATATCCTTTGTATCATCTCACTGCTCGTTAATACCTCTTTGGGGGAGGATACATTAAAACATTCAAGTTATATCATTTGGCTGATCTATAGGAATTCTGAGAAGGTTCTAAATAGTGCTTTGGTTCTATAAGATCTTCGTTTTTGTAGACTGTGTCTCTTTTCAATTAATAAAGAAAATTGGGAGTTAACCATATTATATAGTCATCTAGAAAACTCAAGCTTAAATACTGAGTTTGCATAAGTGTTACCCGATTTTTCATTTGAGTAGCAGTCTAGAAATAGCCAGTATTAACAAAAGTTAAATCTAAATTAATTCAAGGTTCAAGATTAAGCCGTGAAATAATCTTTAATTGAAACATATCTGTAATAACAGCAAAATAATTTGGAAAGTGTACTAGAGTATTACCATGGTTTTTTTTGTACCCCTTTTCTCAACATTTTTCCTTTTACTTGCCTTGTTGAAATTCTAACTCCTAAGCTACTTCCAAGTACAGTGCAGAGATCAGTAATATTGTTATCACCTGGGAGTAAAAATCTGCCACAGGCCAGACTGCTGAATGACAACCTACATTTTAGCATAAGATTCCCTAGGTGGTAAGTATGCACATCAGAATTTGAAAAGCACTCTAACCATTTCCTGAGATTGTATCTTACTGGGTTAAAACAAAGCTGTTGAGTGTTAAAGCTGAAGTAATTTATTAACTGATTAAATTTACACATAGCCTTTTTCTTTGTAAGTACAGAGAAACCAGAATCTTTTTTTGTAATCAATCATATTGAACTGTTTTTCCATAACCTACAACTTGGATGCCTTGCTTCATTAAGCATTATATTAGGGACACACACATGAATGTATTCATGGGTTTATAGTCTACAAACATAACATGTATGGTTCCGGCTAGAAGAGGAAATTACTTTGTGTTATTAATGCTATAGAAGCGCCCATCCCACTCACATTTTCAGATTCTTTAGTGTTAAATTTTTACCATGGGGAGCTATTTACTTGTAACATTTTTAGAGGGCCTTAAGGTGGGATAATTAACAACGATATCAAGGATTACAGGACAGTCTAATATAGTTGATGTATTTAGTGTTTACTTCAAGCTGTGACAGTTTTTATTAAAATTAAATTTCTGTATTATAAGTTTAATTCAAAAGGCAGTTATAAGTTATCTATGTAACAGAATTTGCCAAATAGCAACTAAGTTGCTGTTCATTGTTTTGTGGGACAAAAGCAGCCAGTCTTGGCCCTTCTGTCTTAGGGATGGATTATATTTGGATCATGTTGAATATATTTTTCCCTTCTTATTCTTTCAGATTCATCAGGATTCATTTTTGATTTACAGTCCAATACTGTACTGGCCCAGGGAGGAGCTTTTGAGAACATGAAAGAGAAGGTAAGACTAGTTAGTCACTATGGATAGTAAACTTAAATGTCATAGGAAAATTTAGGTACTAATACGACTAGTGGCTACCACAAACTCATTATGAGAGTGAAATTTTAAGAATAAAACAATGCCACTATATATCAGAGAGTGACGGCCATAAATAGGTTCTGATTGCGCAGAACCTATTAACAGAACCTATTAAATGCAAACATTTTATTTGCCTATCTCCATGTATATTCATTCTAAATTCTCTTGAAGATATTCAGTATTAATTAGTTTATTAATATTTATATGGCTGAGTGTATCTCATTTGGCAACATTCCTTAAGGAACAATCTGCATAGGATCTTCCCAAGTACTTGAAGAGCATTCTTAAGTCCAGGAGGCTTCAGAGCCAAGACAAGAAATAGGTCTTTTTTTTTTTTTTTTTTTTTTTGAGACGGAGTCTCACGCTGTCACCCAGGCTGGAGTGCAGTGGCCGATCTCGGCTCACTGCAAGCTCCGCCTCCCGGGTTGGCACCATTCTCCTGCCTCAGCCTCTCCAAGTAGCTAGGACTACAGGCGCCCACCACCATGCCTGGCTAATTTTTTGTATTTTTAGTAGAGACGGGGTTTCACCGTGGCCTCGATCTCCTGACCTCGTGATCCGCCCGCCTCGGCCTCCCAAAGTGCTGGGATTACAAGCATGAGCCACCGTGCCCGGCCGAAATAGGTATTTTGTGGGTTTTTTTCAAGACAGAGTCTCACTCTGTCACCCAGGTTGGAGTGCAGTGGCACGATCTCAGCTCACTGCAGTCTCCGCCTCCTGGGTTCAAGTGATTCTTGTGCCTCAGCCTCCTGAGTAGCTGGGATTACAGGCGTGCACCATCACGCCCAGCTAATTTTTGTATTTGTAGTGGAAACAGGGTTTCTCCGTGTTGGCCAGGGTGATCGCGAACTCCTGGCCTCAAGTGATCCCCCCGCCTCAGCCTCCCAGAGTGCTGGGATAGTCACCACACCTGGCCAGAAGTAGATCTAAGGAGCATTCTTTTGGAAGAAAACCAAGTGTTTTAGTAATGTAACCCTCAACGAGCTATACTGAGAAAAACATAAAACAAAAGCTTTATGGGCTCTCTTTTTTTTTTTTTTTTTTTTTTTGAGACAAGAGTCTTACTCTGTCGCCCGGGCTGGAGTGCAGTGACACAATCTCGGCTCCCTTTAGCCTCCACCTTCTGGGTTCAAGTGATTCTCATCCCCCAGCCTCCTGAGTAGCTGGAATTACAGGCGTCTGCCACCATGCCTGGCTAATTTTTATATTTTTAGTAGAGACGGGTTTTGTCATATTGGCCAGGCTGGTCTCAAACTCCTGACCTCAGGCGATCTGCCCGCCTCGGCCTCCCAAAGTGCTGGGATGATAGGCGTGAGCCACTACACCTGGCCTCTCTGTCTTATTTAAAAAAAAAATTGTTGACTATGGAGTCCTGTACAGTGGTTGAGTACTATAAATACTTGTATTGTAAGTTATCAGAATCTTACCTTTATCGTAGAGTCTGTAAGTTTGGTGCCTTTTTTTGTTGTTGTTGTTTTGTTTTCTGTTGTTTTGAGACGGAGTTTCACTCTGTCGCCCAGGCTGGAGTGCAGTGGCGTGATCTCAGCTCACTGCAAACCTCCGCCTCCCGGGTTCAAGTGATTCTCCTGCCTCAGCCTCCCATGTAGCTGGAGCTACAGGTGCGTGCCACCACGCCTGGCTAAGTTTTTATATTTTTAGTAGACAGGGTGTCACCATGTTAGCCAGGATGGTCTCGATCTCCTGCGTGATCCACCTGCCTCGGCCTCCCAAAGTGCTGGGATTACAGGCATGAGCCACTGCACCCAGCAGAGTCTGTAAGTTTTGCCTAAACTTGCATTTTTTAGGGATCGTTGCTGTGATTGATACATATTAAGTTGCTCATCTCAAAAATGTATTAACCTTCGTTGAATTACAGACTGTATACCTTCTCACTTGTATGGTTTTTTTATTTTTATTTTTTGAAACAGTCTCCCTCTGTTGCCCAAGCTGGAGGCTGAGGCAGGAGAGTGGTGTGAACCCGGGAGGCAGAGCTTGCAGTGAGCCGAGATTGTGCCACTGCACTCCAGCTTAGGCGACAGAGTGAGACTCCATCAAAAAAAAAAAAAAAAAAAAAAAAGAGAGAGAGAAACCAGTATCTAGGAGCTAGGTGTGCTTATTGCTATTGGGGAGTCATTGTTTTTAGACTTTTTCATGGATGAAACTAGGAGATTTTTTGTGTTAAAAAATGAGTTCACATTGACATCTTCAATTCAAATATACTATTAAAAGATCTTTTCTCATCTTATTTTAATCATGTATCTCTTCTCTCTTAACCAAATTTTTAGTTCCTAAAGACATTATTCACTGATTTGCTTTATTTTTATAATACTCATAAAATAATAACCCTACAATATAATATTACTACTATATTACTAATGATAAAACCATTGAATAAAATTTAAGATTTGCAATTATTTTACCCTTTAAATGTGTCTCTCTAAACCCACATAGTAAGAATATCGTGTCCAAAGTCAGTGGGGCCAGGCGCAGTGGCTCATGCTTGTAATCCCAGCACTTTGGGAGGCAGAGGCAGGCAGATCACTTGAGTGAGGTCAGGAGTTCGAGACCAGCCTGTCCAACATGGTGAAACCCCATCTCTACTAAAAATACAAAAATTAGCCAGACGTGGTGGTGCACGCCTCTAATCCCAGCTACCTGGGAGGCTGCGACAGAATTGCTTGAACCTGGGAGGCAGAGGTTGCAGTGAGCCAAGATCTCACCACTATACTCCAACCCTGACAGAGTGAGACTCCGCCTCCAAAAAAAAAAAACGGTCAGTGGGAAGATTTATTCTAGTTCACCCTTTCCCTGAAGGCGCAATATTTTTAAAAGGGCAAGCTTACATAAGATCTCAGTTCCAATCTTTTTGTTTGGGTTTTTTGGTTTTGTTTGAGACAGTCTTGCTGTCACCCAGGCTGGAATGCAGTGTTGTGATCTTGGCTCACTGCAGCCTCAACCTCCCAGGCTCAAGCAGTCCTCCCGCCTCAGCCCCCTGAGTAGCTGGGACCACAGGCATGTGCCACCACATCCAGCTAATTTTATTTTTTGTAGAGACGAGGTCTCACTATGTTGCCTAGGCTGATCTCAAACTCCTGAGATCAAAGGATCCTCCCACCTCAGCCTCCCAAAAGTGCTGGCATTACTGGGCTTAATGGCACTGTGTGGTAAAACCCGTGTGTTACTGAGACTGGCAAAACATGCCACAGTTACCTATTAATAGTTCAAGCTCACTATTCTGGGTTTTAGTTCCCTCTAGGGATTTCCCTTACTTCTTATGTTCAGCTATACATTCAAAATGATGTATATTATTTTTCATCCTGTATTTTTTTTTTTGAGACGGAGTTTGACTCTTGCTGCCCAGGCTGCTGTGCAATGGCACGATCTCGACTCACTTGCAACCTCCACCTCCCGGGTTCAAGCGATTCTCCTGCCTCAGCCTCCTGAGTATCTGGGATTACAGGCGTGCGTCACCATGCCCAGCTAATTTTTGTATTTTTAGTAGAGATGGCATTTTTCCATGTTGGTCAGGCTGGTCGAACTCCTGACCTCGTGATCCGCCCGCCTCAGCCTCCTAAAGTGCTGGGATTACAGGTGTTAGCCACCATGCCCAGCCATATATTTTTAGTCTCAAAAAATTTGAAATACAGGCCAGGTGTGGTAGCTCAAGGCCTGTAATCCCAGCACTTTGGGAGGTGGAGGCAGGCAGATCACTTGAGGCCAAGAGTTCGAGACCAGCCTGGCCAACATAGCAAAACCCCATCTCTACTAAAAATACAAAAATTAGCTGGGCGTGGTGGCACATGCCTGTAATCCTGACTGCTCAGGAGGCTGGGGCACGAGAATCGCTTGAACCTGGGAGGTGGAGGTTGCAGTGAGCCGAGATCACACCACTGCACTCCAGCCTGGGTGACAGAGTGAGACTGTCTCAAAATAAATAAATAAGAGATGCATTTATCAACATGGAAAAAATCTAAAACAATAATGCTATGTGAAAAAAACAAATTGAAGATAAATATATATGATATAGTATTTATGTATTTATGTAATGCAAAATAATAGTGTATATTACTTATGGATATATGCACATATCATAAAAATGCAAAAGCACGTATGGAAATAATACCAAGTTCAGGGTAGAAATCTCTAGCGAGAAGAAGAAGGGAAATAGGACTTATTAGGTGTTCATGGGGGCTTCAATTATATTTATTTTGTTTTAATAAACTCAGTGGCATGCAGTGGGTGTCATTATGTTTTATATGCCTGACATAGTTTATAATTTAAATTGTTCGTATAAATTATCTTTATTTTACAGTTAAATGATACAAGGTAAAATATGTTTCAAAAAATCTTACACAAAAATCTAAGTTGTTATTGTTGCTAGTTCATTTACCTTTCCACCTTTCTCTACAGTATGCTAAAAATGAGGAAATATTGATGCCACATTAATACCTGATACTGAAATTAAAACGCCTTTTCTTTATATGAAATCTAGCATATAACTTCTATTTCTAACAATGTTCAGCATTTCTAAGTTTTGAAATTAATTTTTCACATGCTGTTATCACTCATCTATTAATCTTTCCCAGTGAGATGGTTGTATGTACTGTCACTGACACTAAAGAGTGATACATATTGTTAAAAATGAAATATCACTCTTTTCGTTATTCTCTCTATAGGCCTCAGCTGCCTAGTGACCTACTAATGTTAGAATTAAATGACCCTGTCATCTTTTCCAGATAAATGCGGTACGTGCAATAGTTCCTAATAAGAGCAACAATGAAATCATCCTGGTTTTGCAGCACTTTGATAACTGTGTGGACAAAACAGTACAAGCATTCATGGAAGGTAATCCTGACTTAGTTTTAAAAATAAACTTATATTTGCTCAAATAGAATTTGCTTCAGACTTTTATAACATTCAGCAATCCAGTGATTCATAGATGATATAACAGACCCCATGAAAACATAACATACCATGACATTTGATGATACCTCTTTCAGCCCTAGAAGCTGAAACAAGCTATGTGGTGTCTATAATAAGAGACAAGCTGAGAAAACTCCATTGTTTCACGCTAAATGTTCTCTAATGGTATTTAAGAGGAAATCATGTGGCCATTGGTATAAGGGACTTGATTGGACTTGGGTTGAATAAGAATTTAAGAGACTCTTAATAACAAAGTAGTGATTCAGTGGCTTATCAACAGATGGCAAATTCAAGGACTCAGTATTGTCTTCCGGATTCTAATATCGTTAGTTTGGCTGTAGCAAGTGACTCAAATGTGTGGGTTTAAATTTCCTTATCTAATACGTAGAAGAATGGCAGGCTTAGTCAACCCTTCAGATTTATAACATTGAGAAGTGTTTTGTGAACTTCCTTCCATGTAACCTGGGAGAAAAACTATCTGAAGCTATTGCGTCTTTGAATAGCAACATCAGGTTAGGTCTCCCTGTTTTTATTTTCCTGAATCTGCCAACATAGGATACACAAGTTTGAATATTGTAAAGTTTTTCTTTTATCTTCATCTTTTTAAAAAATAATGTTAGTGTTTTGGTCTAGGGTAATGTGCAGCTGTCTCCAAAACAACATAGCCAAGGTGGGTGTGTAACTGGAGGGGAAGGGATGGCACACTTGGCTAAAACCAGTGTGCCATCCCCTTTGTATTTGGTCTAAGATGTATGGATAAGAGAATCTTCAAAATGGCCCAGCTGCATTAGTCTCTTTCTTAGAAGAACTTACTGAGGAAATTACTTGGAGAGGAGGGGTCTAAGTAGGCAGGTATTCCAAAAGGGAAGCATGGCATGATTATCTCATTACATTATTGTAGACCTGATCCTTAACTTTAACTTTTCCGTTAGGAGCTTTGTAAATTCTCCAGCAATTACAAAATGGGAGGACGCTGACTCCTGCTTGACTGCTGTGTGTGTGGTAGGAGACAAAATCTGTAATTGGTTTCTCTTACAGGTAGTGCCAGTGAAGTACTCAAAGAATGGACAGTAACAGGCAAGAAAAAGGTAAAATGAATTACATTTAAAAGCATGATGATGTGTATATTATTTTTAAAAATTTAGGCCCTGCAAAAATATCTGAAAGAAAAAGTTTACATACATATCTTCTGTTTACCTGGTTAAAAAACATCTTTGGCCGGGTACAGTGGCTCACACCTGTAATCCCAGCACTTTGGGAGGCCAAGGCAGGTGGATCACTTGAGGTCAGGGGTTCAAGACCAGCCTGGCCAACATGGTGAAGCCCCGTCTCTACTAAAAAATAGAAAAAATTAGCCAGGTGTGGTGGCACGTGCCTGTAATCCCGGTTACTCAGGAGGGTGAGGCAGGAGAATAACTTGAACCCAGGAGGCAGAGGTTGCAGTGAGCCGAGATTGGGCCACTGCATTCCAACCTGGGTGACAGAGTGAGACTCGATCTCAAAAAAAAAAAAAACTCTTTGACATTGAGACATAGCTGTGTCTCACAGAGTACCACACAGTCCTCTCCGTGTGATTTAGGGCAGGAAACAGAATGACTTTGCCATGGTGCAGTTATTAGACAGGGGTGAAAAAGAGAGCAAATCAAGGAAAGCAAGAGAAAGCGATCTAATTGAGTGGTTTTCAACCATATTCATACCATAAATCAGTTAAAACAGTTCAGATTTTTGGTCAGACAACTGGGTTGTAGTCCTGATATTAATGAGCTTTGACATAAAGCTGTTAGGTGCTGGCCAGGCACGGTGGCTCATGCCTGTAATCCCAGCACTTTGGGAGGCTGAGGTGGGAGGGTCACTTGCGCCCAGGAGTTCAAGCCTGGGCAACATGATGAGACCCGATCTCAAAAAAAAAAAAGCTATTAGGTGCCTTGCAGAGGGGTCTGATGTTCCACTTTGGGAGGTAGAAGGCACTCAGGCTATGGGATCAGTCAGAATTGGATTTCTGCCCTGTTCCACTATCTACTGGCATTGTGACTGATAGTGCTTAACATTTGTGCCTTAGTTTGATCATCTCTAAAGTAGAAAAATAGTTCTAATAAATTCAAATACATAATACAATGCCTAACATATTAGTTCTCGTTCCTTTCTCCTTATTTACTTAAAATCAGATGCTTTTCCCAAAGGATACCAGCTGGTCTCAAAATTCTTCCCACAGCTCTGCACTGTAAAGGTAACCCCTTTAGGAAATGCTTGAAGTATGGATTTTAATCAAGTATCTCTGTGAAATCTGTTTGGGGTGTTCTTTTCTTTATTAAGTCAGTGCTGGAGTTCTGAAATGCTTTCTTGATGACTCTTACATCACTTTTTAGGAGTCCTGTCAGGTCTTGAACAAAAACCAGGCTTGGCCTCAGTGACGCTTGAGAATTTTTTCCAAGGTTTACCTAATACTACACAGATTCTCCTGATGCTCTTCATACCTGTAGTTTTGAATATTTGTTTAACTTCTTCCCACTGCTTTCAACCTACATAGATAACTTGAGTGTCCTGGAAAACATCAGTTTCTTTTTTTCTTTTTTCTTTTTTCTTTTTTCTTTTTTTTTTTTTTTTTTGAGATGGAGTTTTGCTCTGTCGCCCAGGCTGGAGTGCCGTGGCGCGATCTCGGCTCACTGCAGCCTCTGCCTCCTGGGTTCAAGCAATTCTCATGCCTCAGCCTCCTACGTAGGGCGGGACTACAGGTGCGTGCCACTGCGCCTGGCTAATATTTGTATTTTTTAGTAGAGACAGCGTTTCACCATGTTGGCTAGGCTGGTGTCGAACGCCTGACCCCAAGTGATCTGCCCACGTCGGCCTCCCAAAGTGCTGGAATTACAGACGTGAGCCACCGCACCCAGCCAACACCAGTTTCTTAATTTATTAGCCCAGGATTATAAGTTATTAGTGATATAAGATGTGCATGGAGCTGGAAGAAGATGTGTGTTAGAGACACAGACATTCCTTAAAATTTGGAGAAAGAAATATGGCTTTAGTTTAGCAGTCCCAAATGCACAAATCCAGTCCAGTCCATTTAACTGTTGGGATTAGTCCAATAGGATGTGACTCTGAGTGGGATAGTTATGATATACATGACCCAGTGATATGAAAACTTAGCCAGTTCACATAGGGGAAAGTAAGAAAAAGAAAGATGAGGCTGGCACGGTGGTTCACGCCTGTAATCCCAACATTTTGGGAGGTCGAGGCAGGTGGATCACTGGAGGTCAGGGGTTTGAGACCAGCCTGGCCAACATGGTGAAACCCCATCTCTACTAAAAATACAAAAAAATTAGCTGGGTGTGGTGGCACATGCCTGTAATCCCAGCTACTCGGGAGGCCAAGGCAGGAGAATCGCTTGAACCTGGGAGGTGGAGGTTGCAGTGAGCCGAGATCGCACCATTGCACTCCAGCCTGGGCAACAAGAGCGAAACTCCATCTCCAAAAAAAAAAAAAAAGAAGAAAGAAAGATGAGAGCTGTTAAGGAGAAAAGTTTATCTAGAGTTCAGTCATGTTTCTGCTGGAGAGGGCCACAGAAAGGACTTGGGGAAAAATTGATTCAGTTATTATCAGCCTAGCCTTAGGAATAGAATTAGGTGTTGCCAGTGGAGCTATGAGTTTGACAAAACAAAAGGTAAAGGACTTTTGTTTGTTTATTTTAACTTTACTATTTGCCTATGTAATATACTCACATGGCTCAAAATTCAAAAGTACAAGAGTTAATACACTGAAACATCTTTTTTTTATCATTATTATTTGAGATAGAGTGTCACTCTGTTGCCCAGGCCGGAGTGCAGTGGTGCAAGCTCAGCTCACTGCACCCTCCACCTCCCAGGTTTAAGTGATTCTCCTGCCTCAGCCTCCAGAGTAGGTGGGATTACAGGCATGTGCCACCACATCTGGCTGATTTTTGTATTTTTTATTAGAGATGGGGTTTCGTCATATTGACCAGGCTGGTCTCGAACTCCTGACCTCAGGTGATCCACCTGCCTTGGCCTCCCAAAGTGTTGGGATTACAGGCGTGAGCCACTGCACCCACCCAATACACTGAAACATCTTTATCCCGTCCCTGTTCCCCAGCCATTTGGTTCTCCACCCTCAAGGCAAACAGTATTTTCAATTTCTTATATATCTTTCAAGATATTTTATGCATATATAAGTAAATAAGACCATTCTCCTCTTAGCCTGCTTCCTTTTTCATGTAATATATCTTGGAGCTTATTCCATGTCTCAATATATAAAGAGCTTTCTTGTTTTTATGGATACATGGTCATCCTCCTTTTGGATGTGCCACAATTTATTTAAGCAGTCGCCTATTGATCAACATTTGGGTTGTTTCTAATCCTGTGCTGTTAATAGTGACACTGCAATGAATAACCTTGTGTATGTATAGAAATCACTTTGCATATGTGTTATTCTCATCTTGAATAAATTCCTAGAAGTAGAATTGCTAGTCAAAGAGTATGTGCATTTGTAATTTTGATAAGCGTTACTAGATTGTCATGGAGAGTACCACTTTACACTCCCAGAAGTAATACATGAAAATGGCTGTTTCTCTATACCCTCAACCTTTATCAATTCTACAGTGTTAACATACTTTTTGACCTTTGCTAATCTAATAGATGAAAAATGATAATTGCAGTGCAGTTTTAATTTATATATCTCTTATTAGACTGAGGTTGCATATCATTCTATATGCTTACAGCTTATACTGTTTTTTTCCATGGGATTATTTTGCTTTTTCTGAGAACTCTGTATACATTTAGCTCTTTGACTATAAGCTGCACATATTTTTTTCACATTTTGTAATTTATCTTTTGATTTTGTTTAAGGTGGGTTTCGTCATGAAGAAATGTTTTATATTTATGTGTTTGAGTTTATCTAAAGTATAGGATTTTACATAGTAAAATTTTATTTTAGGCAATAGTTCAGCATATGTGAAAATACTAAATTTCTGAAAGAACATACAAGAAATTGGTAACATTGGTTACCTTTGGGTAGCTAGAGTTACCTCTCTAGGTTGTGGGGGAATCTTTTTTTTCTTTTCTTTTCTTTTTCAAATTCTTAATAACTTTAGAACAAAAAGAAGAAAAACAAACCGAAACCTGCTGCAGAACCAAGTAACAGCATCCCAGATTCCAGTAAATCAGTTTCCATTCAAGAGGAACAGTCTGCGCCTTCCTCAGAGAAAGGTGGTATGAATGGCTACCATGTCAATGGTGCCATCAATGACACTGAGTCTGTGGACTCACTCAGTGAAGGTTTGGAGACACTTTCAATAGATGCCAGAGAATTGGAGGATCCTGAGTCTGCCATGCTAGATACGCTGGATAGAACAGGTGAGTTTATTAACAGATTTTGAAAAAGTTGCATTCAGTTGAAAAACGGGTCTCCTCATTGAGAAAGCAATCAATTAAATCTAGTTAGTCTTTTTTTATCCAGTGCTTGCTGATTAGTCTTTTTACTTTTTAGTTTTTGTTATTTTGTCTGCGTCACATTTTATAATTATTAAAGGCCTAGAAAAAAATACAATTCTTTTTTTTTTTTTTTTTTTTGAGACAGAATCAGTGCAGTGGCGCGATTTCAGTTTATTGCAAGCTCCGTCTCCTGGGTTCACGCCATTCTCCTGCCTCAGCCTCCCGAGTAGCTGGTACTACAGGTGCCCGCCACCACGCCTGGCTAATCTTTTGTATTTTTTTAGTAGAGATTGGGTTTCACCGTGTTAGCCAGGATAGTCTTGATCTCTTGACCTCGTGATCCACCCGCCTCAGCCTCCCAAAGTGCTGGGATTACAGGCATTGGCCACCGCGCCTGGCTGAAAAAATACAATTCTTGTTCCATTATATTTTAACTCTTGTCTAAATCAGTTTTGTGAAAATCATCTAACTTGAACCCTAGTGTTCCATTATTGGAACGCTGAGCATGTGGGAATTATTCATATACTGCTGCTCAAGGTCATCGCCAAGATCTAATTTTTCCACTCATGCAAAAATTCAAAAAATTGCAGCCTCCGGCATAAATGGGTTAATAGCAGAGAAATACCTCAGTATTTAGAGACTACAGAAGGTGACTTTAAGTTGTTTTTTAAAAATTGTGGACTTATTCAGGAAGATGATGATGTTGATATTATTATTCTAAGACCCAACATAGTGAGAAATATATAATAATAATGATAATTTCAGCTTTTGTGAGAACTAGGCTGTTGGTTTTTATAGTCTCATATTTGTTTTCTAGTGAAGAATTAAGATTAGTGTTAGTTGTAAATTCACATATCTTGTACCTTTCTTTGTTAACCAGTTTTTTTGAGGGTAAGATACTGGCAATTTCTCTTTTAAAACATTACTTGTTAATCCAATTCCCCTGCCCTGCTGCTCCTGGCTTTAGAAGTGTAATGCCAATGTAAGATTTATGCTGTGCTGTTTAGGTGTTCTTTTATTGATTAGTATACACACATACACAAAAAAAGACTTAGAGAAAAACATTGCACTGACTCAACCCAACAATAGCCAGTGGTTTCCATTTTTTTCTGAACTAGCTTTCCTCTCATTTCCTAACTCTTCCTAACTTATTACACTTCTATCCCCTAGAGCGTTGTTGTTTGTTTGTTTGTTTGTTTGTTTGGAGAGACCCAGTCTCTCTCTGTTGCCCAAGCTGGTCTTAAACTCCTGGGCTCAAGTGATCCTTCTGCCTCAGCTTCCTGAATAGCTGGGATTACTGGTGTGAGCCACCATGCCTGGCCTCTAAAGCTTTTTAAATTCTTCTTTCCTCGAGAGAGTGTAAAACTCTTTTTTTCTTAACATGGAGGCTTGCAGAAGTTGTTGATACTGACTTTCTTTGATTCCTTGTGCCAGAGTTACAGAGAAACTACCAAGCTACAAAGAAGCCACAGAGCCACAGGGATTGAGCTCCCTATCTAAAGATGTGTTGCCACAGACTCTTCTCTTCATTCCGGACGCCACTGAAGGCTAAGCCCGAAGCTGCCGATAGCCATACCCAGCTGATTCTGATCCTTGTTCTATTGTTTCAGTTGATTTTGTTTACAGTCTTTTAAGAGGCATGGTTTTGCCTCAAACATTTTTACCTGTTTTTCTTTGTGTACTTAAGAATGATTGGTTTACTCCTAAATTGTGCTCTAAAGTACAGTCCTCTTTCTTGGACAGGATCCATGCTGCAGAATGGTGTCTCTGATTTTGAGACCAAGTCTTTGACTATGCACTCTAGTCACAATTCTCAACAACCCAGGAATGCTGCCAAATCTCTCTCAAGACCTACCACAGAAACTCAGTTTTCAAATATGGGGATGGAAGATGTTCCCCTCTCCACCAATAAAAAGCTAAGTAAGTCAGAGGCCCACCTGTGAGAGAAAATGAAAAATCTGTGTTTTTGGCTAAAGAGGGCAAATTATCTCTGTTGCCATAAATAAGGTTTCAGAGGGGCATCAGTTAATATTTTTCCATTTTCCAGACAGTGACTGACCACTCAGCCCTTCCCCTAACCTTTGTGTACACAGTTGGAGTCTGAAAGTAGTTTAAATGTTGTACAGTCTACTTATGACGACCCGTTTTGTGAATTAAAGTCAAACTCTACTGCCAGAATGACTTATCTGCTAACATTAACCTGTTTCTTTATTTGCTTTATTGCAACGTTTTGGTGCTATTTCTTTCATTTTTATCTCCTGGTTGACCCAACAAGTAAAAGCTCTACCTTCTCTGACATTGACTTTTTTTTTTTTCCCCGAGACTGAGTCTCACTCTGTCCCCCAGGCTGGAGTGCAGTGGCGCAGTCTTGGCTCACTGCAAGCTCCGCCTCCCGGGTTCATGCCATTCTCCTGCCTCAGCCTACCGAGTAGCTGGGACTACAGGCAAGTGCCACCATGCCCGGCTAATTTTTTTGTATTTTTAGCAGAGACGGGGTTTCGCCATGTTAGCAAGGATGGTCTCGATCTCCTGACCTCGTGATCCGCCTGTCTCGGCCTCCCAAAGTGCTGGAATTACAGGCGTGAGCCACCACGCCCAGCCAACATCGACATTTTAAAGAAATGTTTTCACTCCTCTTCATAACTTCATGCTCTTACTGAGCTAGAGTCCTCTGACAGACTCTAGCTTTAAGTAAGATCATTTTCTCTTAAGTATGTGGCATTGACTGGTGATAGCTCTTTGCTTAAAAAAAAAAAAATACAATAATCATTTAAACAAACAGCCAATAATTCAGCAGACAAGAGATAATAGCCTGTGTTTCCTATATCTGAGTTTCATACATCTAAGCATGGTGGTCCACTCCACTAAACAAATGAAACAGAAATATAAAGGACACTTGTAATCAGTAGCTCTTTATGGAATTATTTATTACACATGAGCCAAATTTTAATTAGGTAAGCTCCATTTTTTCATTGTTCTTGTAGCCCTCAGCCTGTTGCAGATCAGCAGGTTTGAAACTATCCAATCAAGCCAAAATATATATATATGCACAAGGCTTGAAAGCTTTTAGGTAGATTTTTTAAAATAAAATCAAGTTGAGATGAGGAAGAATTTAAATTAAAAAATTGGAAATGCATATCTTGGCGTAGTTAAAAACTTTTTAGATCCATGTTTCCAGCAATCAATTATATATGTAATTTGGGGATTGGTGAATATGGAAAGGTAAATAGAACTCTTGGAAATTGGTTAAAATATCTTGAGTAGGTAAATGCAGTCTATCCTTTTCTACAAAGCTGGCTTCCTCATATATACAGTGCTTTGAAGTGTACTATACAGAGAGAACATTTTAATTTTGTAATGTCCACATGGTGAATTATATTCTATTAAATCCTGTAACTTAGGGAATTTTGAAAATTTGGTACCTTTTTTAAAGTCTTTTTTCTCTGTGTGTTTCATTTCATTTTGGATAGTTTGTAAAATTGCTGTCTTCAACTGTATTCATCTTTTGTTAACAGTTTCTATTCTGCTGTTAATTCTATGCAGTATATTTCTTGTCTCTGACATTGTTTTATTTGTCTCTAGAAGTTCAACTGGGGTCTTTTAAGATATCTTCCATGTCTCTTCTTACCATGCT
Organism: Pongo pygmaeus; assembly: GCF_028885625.2. Classification (NCBI taxonomy): domain Eukaryota; kingdom Metazoa; phylum Chordata; class Mammalia; order Primates; family Hominidae; genus Pongo; species Pongo pygmaeus. The sequence continues at coordinate 47,129,917 of NC_072383.2, forward strand.
TATGCTTTCCTCTACCTTCTTGAACATATGGTATCTTTTCTTTTTTTTTTTTTTTGAGATGGAGTTTCACTCTTGTTGCCCAGGCTGGAGTACAGTGGTGTGATTTCAGCTCACTGAAACCTCCACCTCCCAGTGATTCTCCTGCCTCAGCCTCCCGAGTAGCTGGGATTACAGGTGCGTGCCACCACACCCAGCTAATTTTGTATTTTTAGTAGAGATAGGGTTTCACCATGCTGGCCAGGCTGGTCTTGAACTCCTGGCCTCAGGTGATCCACCCACCTTGGCCTCCCAAAGTGCTGGGATTACAGGCATGAGCCACCGCACCTGGCCCTATGGTATCTAATTATAATAGCTGTTTGATGTCCTTTTCTACTCAATTCTATCATCTGTGTCATTTCCGCATCTGCCTCTGTGATTGATTTTTTCTCTTACTTATAGGTCATATTTTTCTGTTTCTTTTAAGCTTTTTTAGGTGGGACTAGAGCAGCCTTTAGTCTAGAGCTAATTTTGCCCTGTTGCTGAGGCAGTATCCTTCCAGCTACTCTGCCTGCCATATATTGTGAGGTTTTTCCACTCTGGCTGGTGTGAGCACAAACTGTCCCTGGCCTGGTGAGCTCTGGGGATTGTTCTGCCTAGTTTTTTTGTTTTGTTTTGTTTTGTTTTTTGTTTCTTGTTTTTTTTTGCCTGTTATCTTTCCAGTCTTGGGTAGTTTCTTTATACTCGTACACTGGTCCACACTCAGAATCCTCTGTGGATCTCCATGCAGCTCTCTCATGTGTGTAGCTCTTTCCTCACTAATACTCTGCCCCAGAATTTCAGCCATCTTGGCCTCTCCAAATTCCCAACTTTGTCCCTTCAATTCAGGGAGTCCACCAGGCTGTTCAGGATTTCTCCTCCCTGCATTGTAGCCTAGAAACTATTGAGGCAGCAAGTTGGGGCAATCATAGGCCTCACTTCATTTGTTTCTGTTGTCTCGGGAAAAGTACACATTGTCTGAAAACCATTGTTTTATATATTTTGTCTTTGTATGTTTTTAGTTGTTTAAGATAGAAGAATAAATCCAATTATTATTATTCCATCTTGACCAGGATCCTTTTTTTTCCAAAAATCTATAAAAACATGTTTTTCTCATTGGGGAAGGTGGTTATTTAGCAAAGATTCTTAGTCTACATGACATTTGGCTTTGGTGTTCAGATCCAACTTTCAAGTTACCTATATAATTATTCTTTTTTTTTAAATCTTTCGGTTTTTTTCCCCAAGGTTCCAATATTGAAAAATCTGTAAAAGACCTCCAGCGCTGCACAGTGTCTCTTGCACGGTATCGAGTTGTAGTTAAAGAAGAGATGGATGCCTCCATTAAGAAAATGAAACAAGCCTTTGCTGAATTAGAGAGCTGGTAAGTTAAGCTGCATTTGATATCAGTAGTATAAAAATGATCATATATAAATATAAAGATGGTCAGCCATTCCCCAAGTTCTTTCATTCATGACTAACTGCATAGTGAGAGAGACTTATAAATCCTATGGTATATTTAGCTTTCTGCTTTGTTCTGTTTCTCTTGGTCACAGTGAGAATGGTACAGATAACTCACAATGCTCTAGAAATGAGCTGGAGTTTAATATTGTTTGGAAAGGGACACGTAATTATAGAGTAGATCATATACTCTAAAGTCTCCTTTTAGGCCGGGCGTGGTGGCTCACGCCTGTAATCCCAGCACTTTGGGAGGCCGAGGCGGGCGGATCACGAGGTCAGGAGATCAAGACCATCCTGGCTAACACGGTGAAACCCCGTCTCTACTAAAAATACAAAAAATTAGCTGGGCATGGTGGCGGGTGCCTGTAGTCCCAGCTACTCGGGAGGCTGAGGCAGGAGAATGGCGTGAACCCAGGAGGCGGAGCTTGCAGTGAGCCAAGATCTTGCCACTGCACTCCAGCCTGGGCGACAGAGCGAGACTCTGTCTCAAAAAAAAAAAAAAAAAAAAAAAAGTCTCCTTTTAAACCAAGATCCTATAACAAATGACATGATGTTTTTGAACAAAATTATAAAGTAGAAAAAATCTGTCTTTGCTTTCTTACCTTCTTCCATCCTTTTTAATGTATGCCACTCCAATAAAGTGCCCTTTTATTAATTATTATTATTATTATTGCTTTTTGAGACAGGGTCTTGCTCTGTCTGTCACCCAGGCTAGAATGCTATGGCACGATCACATCTCACTGTAGCCTCAGTCTCCTGGGCTCCAGCAATCCTCCCACCTCAGCCTCCCAAGTAGCTGGTACTACAGGCATGTACCACCACACCTGGCTCGTTTTTTAATTTTTAAATATTTTGTAGAGATGTGGTCTCACTATGTTGCCCAGGCCAGTCTTGAACTCCTGGGCTCAAGTGATCTGCCTGAAGCTGGGTAATTTATAGTGAATAGAGATTTATTTTTTACAGTTTTGGAGTCTGAGAAGTTCAAGGTCAAGGGGCCTACATCTTGGCAAGGACCTTGCTGTGTCATTCCATGGCAGATGGCAGAAGGGCAAGGGAGCATGCATGGGAGAGCCAGAGAGGGCCAAACTCAATTTTCTAATGAACCCACTCTCTCAATAACAAAATTAATTCATTTGTGGGACTCTCCCCTCATGACCTAATCATCTCTTAAAGGTCCCACCTCTTACCACTGTAGCATTGAGGATTAAGTTTCCAACACACAAGCTTTGGGGATCACATTCAAACCGTAGCAATATTCTAATGTTTCCTGGAACACTGAAGCTGTTTTAACTGTTAGATATTAAGGTGTTAACTTATATTTATTTGTTTTTTTGTTTTGTTTTATTTTGTTTTTTGAGACGGAGTCTCTCTCTGTCGCCTAGGCTGGAGTGGAGTGGCCCAATCTTGGCTCACTGCACCTCCGCCTCCCAGGTTCCAGCGATTCTCCTGCCTCAGCCTCCCGGAGTAGCTGGGACTACAGGCATGTGCCACCATACTGGCTAATTTTTTGTGTGTTTTTACTAGAGACGGGGTTTCACCATGTTGGCCAGGCTGGTCTCGAACTCCTGACCTCAGGTGATCTGCCCATCTCTGCCTCCCAAAGTGCTGAGATTACAAGAGTGAGCCACCGTGCCCAGCTGGTGTTAACAGATGTTTAAACTCTAGCTCCTTTGTGGGAGATATTTTATAAGGGATTTTTTTGAAACTAGAAAAGACTTAAGGACCATATTAAAATGACAGGAAGACAAGCAGCTAGGTTGATGCTTTGATACTTAGAACTTGTTCATTATACTTATTTTTAGTAACTGTCTAGATCTGAAATATGACAGGAAGTGTTCATGAAAAGAACAAACCATCCATGCTTTCTTGCTGCCTGTAGACTGTTCCCTCAGGTTATACCTAACTGTGTCTCTGTTCACAAATTTAGTCTAGTCACTTTTGCCACAACATATAAGAGATAGAGGAGAGTGTAGGTCCCCTCAGTCCTCCTGGTCTCTGGAATTGCAGAGGAGTAGTTAATCAAAATGAAATAATGCCTCCAAAAAGTTAAATCATCAGAACCAAAACTTACTTTGGGGCTAGATAATTCATCTTAGTCTACCCATGCCTTGTCCTGAATTCTGAGTTTTACTTTTCAGGTTTTATGGCTAGGAATTTAATGTCATGTCTTCTGTTTTTCTTTGTTTGTTTGAAACAGGGTCTGGCTCTGTCACCCAGGCTGGAGTGCAGTGGCACAGTCATGGCTCACTGCAACCTCCACCTCCTGGGCTCCAGCTATCCTCCCACCCTCAGCCTCCCTAGTCCTCTAGCTGGGACTACAAGCATATGCCACCACACCTGGCTAATTTTTTAATTTTTTGTAGAGATGAGGTTTCACCATATTGCCCAGGCTGGTCTCCAGTTCCTGGGCCCAAGCAATCCTCTCATCTAGGCCTCCCAAAGTGCTGGGATTACAGCCATGAGCCACTGCGCCCGGCTGTCTTCTGTTTTTCTTGACACATATTTTTGCTCCTGCCAGATTACTCATTGTCTCAAAACTTAACATTCACATATCCTCTTCCATCTACTAGTTAATGCCACTTTCCAGCCTGAAAATGTTCTCCTATTCCTCTGTATTTATCTAAATCCCACCATTTCTCCAAACTCTCCTTAAATTAAGGTCTAACTTCTGGAAATTCTTTTAGGTAACTGATTTTTCCCCTTTCTGAACCTCTAGGAGGAAGCACCATGCCCTTTGCACCGCATTCTTGTCATATAAGATATTGTTGGCTTGTTTAGAAAATAAAGAGCTGGCTGGGCACAGTGGCTCATGCCTGAATCCCAGCACTTTGGGAGGCCAAGGTGGGTGGATCACAAGGTCAAGAGTTCAAGAACAGCTTGGCCAACATGGTGGAACCCCATCTCTACTAAGCATTCAAAAATTAGCCAGATGTGGTGGCGTGCACCTGTAATCCCAGCTACTAGGGAGGCTGAAGCAGGAGAATCGCTTGAACCCAGGAGGTGGAGGTTGCAGTGAGCTGAGATCGCGCCATTGCACTCCAGCCTGGGCGATAGGGCGAGACTTCATCTCAAAAAACAAAGAAAAAAGAGCTGGGCGCAGTGGCTCATGCCTGTAATCCCAGTGCTTTGGGAGGCTGAGGCAGGTGGATCACGAGGTCAGGAGATGGAGACCATCCTGGCTAACAAGGTGAAACCCCGTCTCTACTAAAAATACAAAAAGTTAGCTGGGCGTGGTGGCGGGCACCTGTAGTCCCAGCTACTCCGGAGGCTGAGGCAGGAGAACGGCGTGAACCTGGAAGGAGGAGCTTGCAGTAAGCCAAGATTGCGCAACTGCACTCCAGCCTGGGTGACAGTGCAAGACTTCGTCTCAAAAAAAAAAAAAGGAAGAAAGAGCTAAGTGTAGTAGGTCATCACAACTTTGCTTTGATAAGCCTCTGGTCTCCATGATTGTTCAGCTTACTGATTACTTAGTCACAGGATCTGATTCCATTCGTAACAAGCTTGAACCAGGAAACACAGTTCCGGGAGAGAGATTTGTGAATTCCTGCTGACTTGGAACCCAGCCAGGAGGAGCCTCCTTCAATAAATGACAAATGAAATGACTTCCTACCTGGGAACTGTGTATTTAGGATTGATTAGCTGACGTAACAACCAGGTCAATTTAACTTGAGGAAAGAGATTACCTGCCCTTTCCTGCTAGTATAAAGCCCTTTGCTCTGGTTCATTGAGTTTATAAACCACCTTATTTCAATGTTCCTTGTAGCCGCTATTTCAAGACATAATTGGCAAGTGAGCTAACTCCATTTGGCACCAAACTAGAGCTTGGAGTTAATGTCACTTAGAAAGACATTTCTAAGTTGGTTATAGCATAAAAGAAAAGCAAAGAGTTCTAACAGATTTGCCCCAGTAAAAGTACATTACCCCTGACAAGGCACTAGGGAAATTATACAGATAACTCCTTTCACTTTGATGCCGAATAAAAACTGACACACCTATAGAAAGGTAAACTCAGAAGCATTCTAATGTATAAAACTTAAAATTTCTTCTTATTGGTGACTTAGCAATAATCATCTCTAGACCCAAGTTTACTTTTCTTGTTAATTAATAATATTTGTCTGCTTTTCATTGTTGGAGCTGTTAGTTGACTTAAGTTTAAGGATATTAAGGAGGCAGGATATGGAGTGGAACATGAAGCTAGAATATATAAACTCCTTTGGAAGATTGTCATGTAATGTGTTGATGAAAAATGCCAACAGGATACACACTCAGCTTCTCTTTTAAATAAAAAGTTTCAATTTTATGAAAGCCAAAAGGTATTTTTTAAAAGGAGAAATGGGTAAGAGAAAAAGATTATCAAGAAATTTGAGATTATACATCACAGAAAGTCATGTAAGTTTATGGTTAAGATTTTGAAATTTTTCCTGATTCCTCCGTCCTTTTATTGGCGTTGTTTTTTTTTTTTCCTGTTTCTTTTCTTTTCTTTTTTTTTTTTGAGACAGGGTCTCTGTTGCCCATACTGGAGTGTAGTAGCGCCATCATGTCTCACTACAGCCTCCCAGGCTCAAGGGATCCTCCTACCTCAGCCTCTTGAGTAGCTGGGACTACAAGGCGGGTGCAACCACACCCAGCTAATTTTTGTATCTTTTGTAGAGATGGGGTTTTGCCACATTGCCCAGGCTGGTTTTGAACTCCTGGGCTCAAGCGGTCCTCCTGCTTCAGCCTCCCAGAGTGCTGGGATTACAGGTGTGAGCCACCTCGCCCAGCCCAGAGCTTTTTTTTTTTAATGTTAAATCAAGCTTAGTCTTACCAAAGGCTTTTAAGTCCTTACATTTAAAGGCCACATATAGATGCTGAAAACTTAGGAATCATTTTATGAACCAAACTACCTCCAAAATATTATCTCTGAAAATATCTAAAATGCGTAGAAATAAAGGAATGTGATAATGTAGTATGTATTATCAAAAATGTACATAGCACTTTAGTTCTAAATCATTCTTTGGTTTTTGAAGCTTAGTATGTTGATGTCTTGTTTATACTAGTACTTCACACCATGGTTCTTGATTTTTTTTTATTTAAAATTTAACTCTAACCATCTGTGAAAATAATTACAGGTTGAGTATCCCTTATCTGAAATGCTTAGGACTAGAAATGTTTTAGGTTTTTTATTTTTATTTTTTTCAGATTTTGGAATGTCTGCAGAAACTAGTTGAGCATCCCTAATCTAAAAATTCAAAATCTAAACTGCTCCAATGAGTATTTTCTTTCAGTGTCATGTCAGTGCTCAAAAAAGTACAGCTTTTGAAGCATTTTGGATTAGGAATGCTCAACCGGTAATAACATATGAAGAATATTTTACTGAACATGTTCAGTTATATTATTGGATTTTTTTAATCCTGATTTCTTTTCCAAAAAGTAGGTATTGTTAATTCTGTTTTACTGAAAATAAATGTATGTCTTAGGTTAAGCAATTTGCCTAACATAAGTTGCAGATCCAATATTTGAATGTATGTATTCAGACTCATTAACCTATGATTTTCGTCTCATACCTCATTGATGGCCCACTTCCCCACTAAAGCTTGGCAAGGCTAGAGACTGTTGGTACATGTCATATTACAGACAGTTCCCTACTTATGATGGTTCAACTTAACAATTTTCTGACTTTATGATGGTATGAAGGTGATACACATTCAGTAGAAAGCGTACTTTGTATACCCATACAACCATTTTATTTTTCACTTTCAGTGTAGTGTTTAATAAATTACATCAGATATTCAGCACTTCATTATAAAATAGGTGTGTTAGATGACTTTGCCCAACTGCAGACTAATATAAATGTTCTGAGCACGTTTAAGGTAGGCTAGGCTAAGCTTTGATATTCAATAGGTTAGGTATATTAAATGCATTATCAACTTAAGATATTTGCACATGCCTGTAGTCCCAGCACTTTGGGAGGCTGTATTCGTCTGTTCTCAACGCTGCTAATAAAGACATACTCGAGACTGGGTAATTTATCAAGGAAAGAGGTTTAATTGACTCACAGTTCTACATGGCTGGGAAGGCCTCACAATCATGGCTGAAGGCAAAGGAGGAGCAAAGTCACATCTTACATGGTGGCAGCCAAGAGAGCTTGTGCAAGGGGACTCTCATTTATAAAACCATCAGATCTTTTGAGACTTACTACCACAACAACAGTATGGGGGAACCACCCCTATGATTCAGTTATCTTCACCTGGCCCCACCCTTGACACTTGGGGATTATTACAGTTGAAGGTGAGATTTGGGTGGGGATACAGCCAAACCATATCAGAGGCCAAGGCAGGAGGATTACTTGAGTCCAGGAGTTCAAGACCAGCCTAGGCAACATAATGAGATCCCATCTTTACATAAAGTAACAAAATTAACTGGGCGCAATGACACGTGTCCATAGTCCAGCTACTGAAGAGGATCGCTTGAGCCCAGGAAGTGGAGGCTGTAGTGGGCCATGATTGTGCCACTGTACTCCCACCCTGGGTGACAGAGCAAGACCCTGTCTCTTTAAAGAAAAAAAAAAAAATTTCGATTTACAGTGGGTTTATTGGGACATAACCCCATTGTAAGCCGAGGAGCATCTGTATTGTTTCCTCTTCAGCTTAAAGGCTATGTAACAGAGAAACCCCAATGTAGGAGAAATTAGGGACTAAGGAACTTAGTCATTATGAAACAGGTTAGGATGAGAAGCACCAGGATTTAGGCTGAGCCTATGAAAGTATTTTTTAAGTTCAATAAAGTAAAACTATAAGAATACTCCATCTGAATATCCAATGTTCTTTTGATTTTGTGATTCAGAATGTCCTAAATCACTATTATTCTTAAGTCACAACTTGTAGTGCCTTGTGATTCTGGTATTCTTCAGGTCAGATCAGAGTAGCGGGAAAGGTTTTAAGATTAAAGGCAGGGTCACTGTGGGGTGGGGTTAATTAGAAAATATTTCTTCGGGGAAATAAATCATTATCAAGCCATGTAAAAAGCATGGTATTTACACTGGCGGAAAGGTTGGGGTGGAACACTGCATTTCAGAGATATGAGCAGAGGCATAGAAGGGACACGTAGGGACCACACACAGTCTAGCTGTTGCTATGGGGCAATAGTGAAAGTAGCGAGGGGTGAAGTCAGAGGCTGAGGTATAATGAGAGCATTTGATGGAGGGATCTGAATTTTGTTTTTCCTTTTTTTAAAGATTTCATTATTCCCTCTTATTTTTACTATATTGCCCATAATTATAATCGTTTTATTAGATATAAGTAAAACTCAAAATTCTACCACCTTAACACATAAGTAATTTTTATTTTCTGCATTCCCTTGTGTTCCTTATGTATATTCATACATATTCTTGAATAGTTGTAATTGCAGTGAGAGTGTAATTTCAATGTGATATTTTCACTTAAAATTAGTTTGATTCCAACCCCATCAAAAAGTGGGCAAAGGATATGAACAGACACTTCTCAAAAGAAGACATTTATGCAGCCAAAAGACACATCAAAAAATGTTCATCATCACTGGCCATCAGAGAAATGCAAATCAAAACCACAATGAGATACCATCTCACACCAGTTAGAATGGCAATCATTAAAAAGTCAGGAAACAACAGGTGCTGGAGAGGATGTGGAGAAATAGGAACACTTTTACACTGTTGGTGGGACTGGAAACTAGTTCAACCATTGTGGAAGTCAGTGTGGCGATTCCTCAGGGATCTAGAACTAGAAATACCATTCGACCCAGCCATCCCATTACTGGGTATATACCCAAAGTACTATAAATCATGCTGCTATAAAGACACATGCACACATATGTTTATTGCGGCACTATTCACAATAGCAAAGACTTGGAACCAACCCAAATGTACAACAATGATAGACTGGATTAAGAAAATGTGGCATATATACACCATGGAATACTATGCAGCCATAAAAAATGATGAGTTCATGTCCTTTGTAGGGACATGGATGAAATTGGAAATCATCATTCTCAGTAAACTATCGCAAGAACAAAAAAGCAAACACCGCATGTTGTCACTCATAGATGGAAATTGAACAATGAGAACACATGGACACAGGAAGGGGAACATCACACTCTGGGGACTGTTGTGGGGTGGGGGAAGAGGGGAGGGACAGCATTAGGAGATATACCTAATGCTAAATGACGAGTTAATGGGTGCAGCACACCAGCATGGCACATGTATACATATGTAACTAACCTGCACATTGTGCACATGTACCCTAAAACTGAAAGTATAATAATAATAAAAATAATAAATAAAGGAAAATTAGTTTGATTCATCACTTCATAACTGCCTACACTGTGTTAGTGTGTGTACCTGTTTATTTAATAATTTCTTTACAGTGAATCTGGAATGTATAATGATTTACCAGTTAATATGATTGCATTTTACTAAAGAGATATTCTGCTGAAACTGAGAAATCAAGATGAATACAGGAATTAAAATAATAATTGCTGCCACTGTTTACTGAGCTCACTTACTAAGCTTTTATTGTATGTCAGAAACTTTTATGTACAGTGCTTCTAATCTATATAACATTATCACTTGTGGTATTACGTTCATGTTGTAGGTGAGAAAGATGGGCACAAAAATATTTTACCCAAAGATGCTTTTCCACTACACCATTCTTTTGTTTTCTTTCTTACCAGGTATTCCTGTTTGCTTTATTCTGCAGTGTTTACCTTCCTACGCCACACGTTTTCACCTTTTTCTGGTTTCTGGAGCTTTTAGACATTGGTGTCATAATTCCAGTTTCTTTTTTTTTTTTTTTTTTTTTAGACTGGGTCTCGTTCTGTCTCCCAGGCCGGAATGTAGTGGCGCAATATCGGTTCACTGCTACCTCTGCCTCCCGAGTTCAAGCGATTCTCCTGTCTCACCCTCCCGAGTAGCTGGGATTACAGGCATGTGCCACTACACCCGGCTAATTGTTGTATTTTTAGTAGAGACAAGGTTTCACCATGTTGGCTAGGCTGGTCTCAAACTTCTGACCTCAGGTGATCCGCCTGCCTCGGCCTCCCAAAGTACTGGGATTACAGGCATGAGCCACCATGCCCAGCCAAAATCACAGTTTCAAATGAGGATCTGGTCAGCCACTCACTAAGGGGGCTTAACACCCCAGCCATTTTTATTTTGTTTTATTTTAATTTTTATGTTTTTGGAGAGACAAGATCCCACTGTGTTACCCAGTCTGGTCTCGACCTCCTGGGCTCAAGTGATCCTCCTGCCTCGACCTCCCCAAGTGCTGGGATAGCAGGCATGAGCCACTGTGCCTGGCCCTGGCTCAACCTTTTTTTTTTTTGTAACCAACTAAAAACTTGAGGCCAGGCGCGGTAGCTCACGCCTGTAATCTCAGCACTTTGGGAGGCCAAGGCGGGTGGATCACCTGAGGTCAGGAGTTTGAGACCAGCCTGACCAACAAGGTGAAACCCCGTTTCTCCTAAAAATACAAAAATTAGCCAGGCGTGGTGGCGTGCACCTGTAGTCCCCACTACTTGGGAGGCTGAGACAGAAAAATTGCTTGAACCGGGGACGCAGAGGTTGCAGTGAGCCGAGATCATGCCACTGCACTCTGGCCTGGGCAACAGAGTGAGACTGTTTCAAAAAAACAAAAAAACTTGAACAACATACTCCTTAGCAATACAGATTGTTACTGGTTCTTTTTCCTTAAGCAGATTATAAAATATCATTGAGTCACATGATCTCCTGGATTAGCATATAACTGAAGTGCTTTTGACCATTGGAAAAGAACAGAAAGAAAGGTTACTCCATTGAAAGCCTGTCACATGAGAACCGTGGCTTATGTTCACATTCTAACTTATTTTTTTGTTTGTTTGGTTTTTTTTTGAGACAGAGTCTCGCTGTGTCACTGAGGCTGGAGTGCAGTGGCACGATCTCGGCTCACTGCAACCCCTGCCTCTTGGGTTCAAGCGATTCTCCTGCCTGAGTCTCCCATGCAGTTGGGATTACAGGCGCACGCCACATTTTTGTACTTCTAGTAGAGACAGGGTTTCATCATATTGGCCAGGCTGGTCTCGAACTCCTGGCCTCAAGTGATCCTCCGGCCTTGGCCTCCCAGAATGCTGTGATTATAGGCGTGAGTCACTGCGCCTGGCCTTTTGGGGAGGCTGAGGTGGGTGGATTGCTTGAGGTCAGGAGTTCAAGACCAGCCTGGGCAACATGATGAAACCTGTCTCTACTAAAAATACAAAAATTAGCCAGGCATGAGTGGTGCACACCTGTAATCCCAGCTACCCGGGAGGCTGAGGCACAAGAATCGCTTGAACCCTGGAGGCGGAGGTTGCAGTGAGCCAAGATCGCGTCACTGCACTCCAGCCTGGGCGACAGAGCAAGACTCAAAAAAATAAAAAAGGAAGGAAAAAAACTATTGGCAATTCTCTTTTTTGGTTATTTTATATGGAAAGAGGAAACCATCTTCAAAGAAAAAAAGGCGTCTGCATTGGCTTTGCTTGAATTTTTGCTTGGTTGGTTAGTGGAATTAGAATGAATGGGTTTTAAGGCCATTTATGGTGGCTCATACCTATAATCCCAGCACTTTGGGAGACCAAGGCGAGACAATCACTTGAAACCAGGAGTTCAAGACCAGCCTGGGCAACATAGTGAGACCCCTGCCTCTGTAATTTTTTTTTTCTTTTTTTTTTAATTAGCCAAGTGTGGTAGCATGCACCTTTAATCCTAGCTACTTAGGAAGCTGAGCAGGAGGATTGCTTGAGCCCAGGAGGTCAAGGATGCAGTGAGCTATGATTACACCACTGCATTCCAGCCTGGGTGACAGAGCAAGACCCTGTCTTAAAAAAAAAAAAATTGTCCAGGTACAGCGGCTCATGCCTGTAATCCTAGTACTTTGGGAGGCTGATGTGGATGGGTCGCTTGATCTCAGGAGTTCGAGACCAGCCTGGGCAACATGGTGAAACCCCCATCTCTACAAAAAATGTAAAAAATTAGCTGGGCGTGGTAGCTCGTGCTTGTAGTCCCAGCTACTTAGAGGGCTGAGGCGGGATGATTGCTTGAGCCCAGGAGGCGGAAGTTGGCAGTGAGTCTTGATGGTGCCACTGTACTCCAGCCTGGGCGACAGTGAGACCCTGTCTCAAAAAAAAAAAAAAAAAGATTCTAGGTTTTGAGCAAATAAAATTGAATACAAATGTTTTCTGACAATATTATTGAATGGTTTTGAGTATCATCCCTTGAAATAATTGACCTGTGGAATTGTCAAGAGTTGCGTTTCCATTTTAATATTATTTTTCCAATGCAACAGTCATAAACAAATAATTAACAATTTTTTGGTACCAATGAATTATTGAAGGCAAGAGCTAGAATCTCTAACTGCATGTTAGATATCTGTATATTAATTATAGGACTTGCTTCAAATGATGGACACAATTTGTGTTAGAGATGTGAATGGGGATGCTTCAGTAACAACTATTCTGAGCAATTAAATTATGCAAAAGCTTTAGAATAAATTGGCTGGGTGCAGTGGCTCATGCCTGTAATCCCAGGCAGGCAGATTACTTGAAGCCAGGAGTTTGAGACCAGCCTGGCAACATGCCAAAAACCCATCTCTGCTAAAAATAGAAAAATTAGCTGGGCATGGTGCCACATGCCCATAGTCCCAGCTACTCGGGAGGCTGAGGCAGAAGAATCACTTGAACCCAGGAGGCAGAGGTTGCCATGAGCCAAGATCATGCTATTGCACTCCAGAGCAAGACTCCATCTCAAAAAAAAAAACAAAACAAAACAACAACCAAAAAAACCCTCATCTTATAGAATAAGTTGAGCAAATGTGAACATGGTAAGGAAGTCCTGAAAAGGAAGGAAGGAAATATAGAACATTTAGTTACCAGTCTTTTTCTTTAGTAGCAGGGAGCAGTCATCCAAATCTATCTTTCATGATTGAAGAAAGGATATGGAAATTCTCAACACTGAATAAGGCCCAGGCTTAGTAAGAACTAGTGTTGTTCCAAACAGGTTCCCAGCAATATTTAGCTGAATTTCATTAGCAATTTTAGAATCCAGTCTGCCAGATGCTTGGTGCTTATTATGGCATATTTCCATTCAAGAAAGCCTTGAGGGAAGCTTAGTACCCTGAGGTATTGGAGTGAGCAAGGTAATAGAGAGTCTGAATGAGCCTTTCATCACTCTCTGGGAGGACTCATTGCTTGCCTTTCTGGCATCTAAAAACCATTACCTCACACCACAGGTACTTTTGAACCTCTTGGCCACACATACATACTGGGACCATTGTTTAGCTCAGAAACAGATGGAAAACTTTAGCTTAAGTTTCTGTGTTAAAAGTTGTGTTACAATAGATTATTGTTTTTAATTGTAAAAAATGCCTATGTTGTTATCCTTACACCTAACCTACTTTCCACTTTGAACTCTTCCCACCTTCTCCATTTATTTTGTGATGCCAACATTTCACTAACTTTTTATTATGAAAACTTTCAGATATATAGAAAAGTTGAAAGGATGGTACAATGACAGTGTATTTGCTGTGTGTGTATATAATATTTTGGTGGAACCATTTGGAATTTGCAGATGTAGATGACATGTCACCCCTAAGTGCTTTAGCATAAATAACCTAAAAATAGGTCATTCTTCTTTACAACTATAATGACATTATATAATTTACTTTTTTGATGTGCTTTTAATAAGAAATTTACTATTAAATTTTGACATTCATTTTTGTATTTTAAAGATGTAAAAATTTTAATGGAAAATTATAAATGCTGATCAACCTTTTCTCTGAGAAATATATCAGCATCAGTTAACTAGTAGATTCTCTTGTTTAACCCTGGGCTGACATCATAGGACCTTTCACTAGATGTTATCAATAGATGGCAACATGACAACAAACAAAAAGAAACAGAAGTTCTTACTGCTTTTCATTGTTTTTTGGCATGAAAACATAAGCTAATATATGTATTTTAATTTTAATTTTTGTGGGTACATGGTAGATGGATATATTATAAGCTAGTTTTTTTTTAAATGGAGGGGTTATATGGTTGTCCATGCACTGTCCTATGAATTTCTTGTGATCACCACTGAGTTAATCAAAAAACAAAGTTTATTTAAATGAACACTAGTCATTCTCACAGGGGGAAAAAAAATGCTATTAGAATGTACTAGCACAAATTGCCACAAAAAAGTCTGATTGTGTTGATGCAGACCTTGCTAAAAGTGTCATCTGACATTCTACTTCTCATAGTAAAGATTGTAAGCTGCAGAAGGCTTACTTGTTTGCTGTAGTCTTTTAATAAATATTTTACAAGCTTTGTCAGAGAAAAAGGATTTGTCATCTGATGGACACAGTGTCTGCATCTTAAGGTGATTTGGCAACAGAAGAGAGGTAATGTCAAACTGTAGGCCTGGCAGCTCCTGTCTCAGTTGTGCTTTTGTTTTGTCTTTTAGGTATTCCAATGCTGCTAGAGTTCTTGGAGCAAAATATTGCCAAGGTTTGGGAAATGCTTTCTTAGCAAAGTGTTGCTACCCCACAATAATTGTATCTTCTCTCCAGTTTGATGCTTTTGGATTAATATGCCAACCAAATTTGTTTAGTTACAAGTCTGTTTATTAACATCATGCATAACGATTATCAAACCTGTGTTCTCTGGCACTTCCCTATAAAAGATTTGCTCCTTGAGGAAATGACCCTGCCTTAGACATTTTTGTGTGTCTCACACCGTAGTCTCCACATTAACTACTTTGTGCTAACATAACTGTGTATTGAGCTAAATTGAATTAGAGAGAGCGAGAAAGTGTGTGTGTGTGTGTGTGTGTGTGTGTGTGTGTGTGTGTGTGTGTGTGTGTGTGTGTGTGTGTGTGTGTGTGTGTGTGTGTGTGTGTGTGTGTGTGTGTGTGTGTGTGTGTGTGTGTGTGTGTGTGTGTGTGTGTGTGATTACAACCAGAAACAAGAGTGGAACTTTTATTTACCCTGCAGTTATATTCCCCTTCAAAAGGAGAAATCAGAATGAACTCCAAATTTGAAGAAAGTTAGAACATTCCATGTTTGTGCAAGTATTAAAATTCTAGATTTTTTTTCTTTTTGCCACCACAAAGCAAAACCGATATGGTACGGAAAATTACTTTCATCCAGAGGTTGAATACTAGGGTACTACTGTCTCCTTATACATTGAAGGCTGTGGGCTCTTTTATAACAACATGGAAAAGCTTTATGTGCCTATAAACCATTTATGTTTGCAGTGGAAAAAATTCTAATTGCCTGTTTAATGTTCTTTTTCTGTAAAAAGCCTACCAGAAATCTGTAATTCCATACTTCCTCATTACTATTATATGTTTCTCAGAAACTAGCACACTATATGTCTATCTTTTGACTACTTTTCATTCTAAGTACTAAAATGTAAGTGGACTTGGTGCAACCATGGTCAACTGTTGAAGATACACAGGTCCTAATCATGGATAAATTTACTATGTCCTAGTGGGGATATTGCTTGGTAAAAATTAATTAGATGCAAAGCCATCAAATTTTATAGACCAAAATATAAATATAAAAAGTATGAGTACAGGCCGGGCGTGGTGGCTCATGCCTGTAATCTCAGCACTTTGGGAGGCCGAGGTGGGCGGGTCACGAGGTCAGGAGATCGAGACCATCCTGGCTGACACGGTGAAACCCCGTCTCTACTAAAAATACAAAAAAGATAGCTGGGCGTGGTGGCGGGCACCTGTAGTCCGAGCTACTCAGGAGGCTGAGGCAGGAGAATGGCATAAACCCGGGAGGTGGAGCTTGCAGTGAGCCAAGATCATGCCACTGCACTCCAGCCTAGAAGACAGTGAGACTCCGTCTCAAAAAAAACAGAAAAAAACGTATGTGAGTACATACATGGTTAAGTAAGTAATTTCCACACGGACTTTTGCTTTAGCACAGCTTACTAAAAAATGTGTTTTGTAGCTTGCCACTGCCATCTGCTGGTTCTCAACTCTTAGACTTCTAGCAATTGGTGTACTGCTGCAATGTACCAGTATTGCAATATAAAAGGAAATTGGGTCTATTTAGTTTATTTATGGGAAAATCTTAAAATATTCTTTGTTGAGAGTAAGACATCAGAATTTTTATGTGGTCCATACGATATTATTTTTTAGTATGCTTTTAGCAAACAAACTCACCGGTCTTTCTCTACTATTAATAATGTGCTAATTTTGTATTTGAGTTTCTGATCAAACCTTTTATTCCTTTGTCATCTTTTCCTAGTTTAATGGATCGAGAAGTGGCGTTGCTTGCTGAAATGGACAAAGTGAAAGCTGAAGCAAGTAAGATGATTGATCTTTAATTAAAGCTATTACCTTCATAAATAGTAGGTACCTACTTCCCAACCCTTATAACAAAAGTTCCATATAAATACCATAATAAGAGTTTATATATTTAAATAATCTTAAGCAGTTGCACTGTACTGGCATATGAATCCTTTCAGGTAAAATAACTTTAAAGAGCCTGTTTTAAAAATACTTCCAAATCTTAATATTTTGAATGCAGAGTTCAGTGTATAAGAGACTACATCATGGTATCTGCCACCAGGTTTTTATTTTATTTTGTTTCTTCCTCCAGTGTTTAAGACTTCATTAGGTTGGGTACGATTGAATGTATATACTCCTATCATTACCTATCTCAAAACTTTGTTTTCTCAGTTTATAGAAGTCTTCACTCAGTGTCTGTTATCAATAGGGGAAAAGTTAGAGAATTGAGGGTTCAAGATACCAGGTTTCTTGAAAGCTTACTAAAATAGATTCTGGAGGAATGAAGTCTAACTTTGGTGATTTGTGGGGTTTTGTACAGAAAAAACAGATACCTATTTTTTTTTTATCATTTCTGTTAAATGTTAGGTTAAACATACACAGCTACATGAAGACAAGGGAATACCAACTGCAGCTTGTACAATGGCATTGATTTGAGGCATTTCGGTGGCAGGTTTTATCTTCCTGCATTGAATGCCAGATTTATTATTAGGAAGGTTGTTTATTTTAACCCACCCTCAAACTGGTAAGAATAGAAATGCTGGGCTAGGTCGAGACCATGACTCACAGTTAAATCACTTGTGTGTGTGGTCACGGGCCAGAGGATGCAGCTTTGAAGCACTGAAATGACTTCAGCTTTGGTCCATTTTAACTTGAAAATTTGAGAATGTAGCAGAGATGCCTTCCACTGTTTTTCAGAGGTGAGATTTCGTTACATTGAGCAATATATTTTGAGTTTCTAAATTTGACATTTGAGTCCATTATTTTATCTGTATATTTTCTTTTTGAAAATGGAAATGCAGATAAACTAAAACCACTAAGAAGACATATTTCTTACTTTTGAGAAGAAGGTCCTTTTAGGCCAGGCATGGTGGCTCACGCATATAATCCCAGCACTTTGGGCGGATCACCTGAGCCCAGGAGTTTGAGACCAGCCTAGGCAACATAGTGAAACCTCGTCTCTACAAAAAATAAGAAATAAGGCTGGGCGCAGTGGCTCATGCCTGTAATTCCAGCACTTTGGGAGGCTGAGGCGGGCAGATCACAAGGTCAGGAGATCGAGGCCATCCTGGCCAACATGATAAAACCCCATCTCTACTAAAAATACAAAAATTAGCTGGGCATGGTGGCACACGCCTGTAGTCCCAGCTACTCGGGAGGCTGAGGCAGGAGAATCGCTTGAACCCAGGAGGTGGAGTTTGCAGTAAGCCAGGATCGCACCACTGCACTTCAGCCTGGCGACAGAGCAAGACTCCGTCTCAAAAAAAAAAAAAAAAAAAAATTATATATATATATATATATATATATATATATATATAAATCAGGCATGGGGTCATGTGCTGCATGTAGTCCTAGTTACTTGAGAGGCTGAAGTGGGAGGATCACTTGAGCCCAGGCAGTCGAGACTGCAGTGAGCTGTGATTGCACCACTGTACTCCAGCCTGGGCGATAGAGCAAGACCCTGTCTTGAAATAAAAAAAAAGAAGGTGCTTTTAAAAATACTAATACATCTTTTATATTAACAGAAAATTTTGGCCAGGTGCAGTGGCTCACTCCTGTAATCCCAGCACTCTGGGAGGCTGAGGCGGGCTGATCATGAGGTCAAGAGATCAAGACCCTCCTGGCCAACATGGTGAAACCCCGTCTCTACTAAAAATACAAAAATTAGCTGGGCATGGTGGCATGCGCCTGTAGTCCCAGCTACTCGGGAGGCTGAGGCAGGAGAATCACTTGAACCCGGGGGGCAGAGGTTGCAGTGAGCTGAGATTGCGCCACTGCACTCCAGCCTGGCGACAGGGCAAGACTCCATCTCAAAACTAAAAAGAAAGGAAAAGAACATTTCAAATAGCAGGGCTAATGTAACAAATTCCCATCACTCAGCTTCAACCAATTATCAATTTGTGGCCAATCTTATTTTATCAAATTCAGAGCTCAGAGTTTTACTTAACTTCATCAGTTTTATATCTTTAGCTCTTTTCTCCCTGAAAATCCTGGTTCTCAATGACATGATATAATTACTCATTTACCAATGCTATCAAGAGTTGCTTTTTGTTTTTTACATATTATAATTTTATTAAGTAACTGATAGGTTTGTAGTATTTCAGTCTTTTCCAGTGTTGTATAATTAGGTCCTATGAGTTATCTGTTATGTGTAGAAAGCTTTTTATTCACCTCATTTTCGCCATTTTGAGAGCTATAATTTTGTCATAGAATCACTGAATGCTAGAATTGAGAGAAACTGAAGTTGACACAAATGGCAAATAGCTTTTAACTTGGGACCTAAACCAATAGATCATTTGTAACTGTTGGGCTTTGGTGTTAAGAAACTTTTGTAGGCATGCTCCTGACTCCAGAGAAAGTGGGTCCTGACTGATTAGTGTGACTTGGGTCTAGGCAGCCCATGTGTGCATCTCTGTGGCAGTTGGGCTGAGTAAACTTGCTAAATACTTCCAGCTCTCTGTAATACCTGGTGTAACTCTTTAAAACTTCTGTTTTTTTCTGACGTGAATTTGGCTAATTCCTCAGTATGTTACAGGATTCTATGTGTGTCAGTTAGGGATTGAGTTTGACTACATGGAACAGAGTGGCCTAAATAAATGTGAGTGTCCTTTTTTCTCAGAAAATGAAAAGTACAGAGGTAAGCAACCCAGGGCTGGCAGGACATTTCCCAGATGACATTAGGGACCCAGGTTCTTCTGTCCTTCTGCCCAGCCATTCTGAGAGTATGCTTATGGTCAAAAGACAACTCCCTAGGCTCCAGTCGAGAAGGAGTAAAACGTTACATGCTAAGACTCCCTTAAAACACTTTCCTGTAAAGCCTGCCCTTTGAGTTCTGCTTATATCTCAATGGGGAAACTATATCACATGACCATTTCATCTGTAGCAAAGCCAGAACATATATAGATTTTTTTTAATCCAGTTATGTTGATACCCAACAACATTGGATTTCTGATAGCCCTGAATGTTCCTGAATATAGTTGGAAAGACTGTGTTCCATCAACTAATGGTCTTTGCTACAGTCTTCCCCTACCCAGTATCCCTCTTTTTTCCAAAATGAGAATATGTTCACTACCTTCTCAATAGCAATACCTCCAAAGTCTCATCTAGTTAGTTAATATTCAGCTGAAAGGCCAGGTCTTCAGAGTGATTTCAGATCTTCCAAGGATGGGGTCTCATAAATTAAAAGAAAGGCTAAATGCCCCCTTCTCCGATATTACATAGTTGGAGAAAGAAAAGGATAATTATAGTAAAAATTCCCACTTGGAAAAGCAATGATCAAATCTTGCTGGACGGGAAGGAATAGCAGAGTCCCTTCCCTGATAGTAGAGAACGTTTGTTGGGTGGTTAATCTGCTTCCTGGGAGAATTTCTCTGGTTTTGTTTCCACTGTAGCCCCTGTCTCTCTGGGAGATTTTTATTGTATGTTCTCTGCCATGACCGTATCCAAGTTATATATCAGAAAGCATGCCAGAGAAGGTGGTTCTTAAAAGGGTGTAACAATTTAAATACCCATCACTAGGGAACTCGGTAAATAATTGTG
Organism: Pongo pygmaeus; assembly: GCF_028885625.2. Taxonomy (NCBI): domain Eukaryota; kingdom Metazoa; phylum Chordata; class Mammalia; order Primates; family Hominidae; genus Pongo; species Pongo pygmaeus. The sequence continues at coordinate 47,150,450 of NC_072383.2, forward strand.
GTATATCCACATACTGGTGGCTGTTAAACAGAATGAAGGTGATCCAGATGTATTAATAGGGAATAAATTTAAAGATATATTAAGTAAAAATAGCTAAGGTAAAAGAAAGACCATGTGTATGATATATTTCCATCTGTGAGAAGGGAAAAAGGAGAGCTACATATGTATGCATGTTGTGTGTACATACCCAATATTTGGAAGTGTACGTAAGAAATGGTGAACAGTGGTTTCCCCTGGAGAGGAGACCACAAAATCAGAAATAAGAGAGATGCTCTTTGCATTTTATACCCAACTTACTCTAGATGAATATTTTTTATTATGTGTACATATTTCCTTTTTAATTTATATGCATCGTGATAAAATTTTTTTGACTGGAAGGAGAAATAACAATGATTTATGAGTGTTTGTGATTTATAAAAAATGTTTACCACTTAACTGTCTTCAGAGACCCAATGGAAGGTAGAGACCAGACTTTTGATATTTTCATTTTCTGGGTGGATAGGCAGCTAAGCCTTTGGCTGACCAAATACCTACTGCAAGGCTTATATTTCTAGTTCTTCTTTATCCTATTTAGCAGCAACATAAGGTTCACACTCACTTTTCCTCTACAGTGGAAATTTTGCTCAGCCGACAAAAGAAGGCTGAACTTCTAAAGAAGATGACTCATGTGGCTGTTCAAATGTCAGAGCAGCAATTGGTTGAGCTCAGAGCTGATATCAAGGTAAAACTTCTTTCTGCTTTCTGCCTTTCTTCTTATCCTCAGGGGCTAAAGTAAGAAATTTTCATAATTCATGGCCATATCTAATATATTAAACTCATGATCTTCCTTTCCCAAACCTGGCCCTCTTCTAGGTCCCTTTCTCTGTAAGTGGTATTGTCATCTACCCAGTTGTCCCAGCTGGAAACCTTAGGAAATTTCTCCATTTCCCACCTTAAATCTATCAGCACACCCCGTCCATTTGACTAAATCTCAGATCTGACCTTATCTCTTCATCTCCACCACCACCATTATGATCAGGTTACCATCATCTCTTGCCTGGACTTCTGTAAGAGCCTCTTAACTGATTCTGTTCATCCATTCTGTCTCTGCCCCACCCGCCCCCCCTCCATGTATGTTCCCCACACTACAGCAGTCTGCTTCAAACTTTCTGTTGCTTTTAGGATGAATACTATAATCCTTAATCCGGTCTGAAGGACTGTGCAGTCTTGCTCTGCCATTACTCTCAGTTCATACCATCCCCCCTGGTCCTCTGCCCTCGAGCAGAGGCTGGAGGCATCTACACTCCACAGACGCACCTGCTTTTCCATCTGTCCAAACTCTCTTCTCCCTGCCTCCAACTACAGTTACCACTCTCTTTTTTTTTTTTTTTTTTTTGGAGACAAAGTCTCACTCTGTCACCCAGGCTGGAGTGCAGTGGCATGCCATCTCGGTTCACTGCATCCTCCACCTCCTAGGTTCAAGCAATTCTCCTGCTCCAGCCTCCCGAGTAGCTGGGATTACAGGCGCCTGCCACCACACCTGGCTAATTTTTTTTTTTTTTTGATTCGGAGTTTCGCTCTTGTTGCCCAGGCTAGAGTGCAATAGCGCAGTCTCGGCTCACCGCAACCTCTGCCTCCCCGGTTCAAGCGCTTCTCCTGCCTCAGCCTCCTGAGTAGCTAGGATTACAGGCATGCGCCACCATGCCCAGCTAATTTTTGTATTTTTAGTAGAGATGGGGTTTCTCCATGTTGCTCAGGCTGGTCTCGAACTCTCAACCTCAGGTGATCTGCCCGCCTCAGCCTCCCAAAGTGCTAGGATTATGGGCATGAGCCACCACGCCTAACGGCTAATTTTTATCTTTTTAGTAGAGATGGGGTTTCATGATGTTGACCAGGCTGGTCTTGAGCTCCTGACCTCAGGTAATCTACCCGCCTTGGCCTCTCAAAGTGCTGGGATTACAGGCGTGAGCCACCGCGCCCTGCCCAGTTACTACCCTTGACCTCCTCATCCTTCCTGACTTCCCCATCATATCTCCTCATTCTGTGCTTTCAGAGCATAGTTATGATTTTATGTGCATTGGTTAATTTGTCTTCCCCACTAGATAGTGAACTTCACAGTGGCAGGCAGGAGCTCCTGTCTCTCCAAGTGCCTAGCACAGCACCTTGGCATGTAGTTGGTCTTCTGTAAATAGTTGGTTGACAAATTCTGATTTTTAGAGAAAAATTATCTTTGATATGTTTGTTATAATCTATTTATAACAATTACTTGGGTTCAACATTTATACCTTTTTAATTTTTTTTTTTTTTTTTTTTTGAGTCTCTCTCTGTCATCCAGGCTGGAGTGCAGTGGCGCTGTCGCCTCTCACTGCAACCTTTACCTTCCGGGTTCAAGCGATTCTCGTGCCTCAGCCTCCCAAATAGCTGGAATTACAGGCGTGTGTCACCACGCCCTGCTAATTTTTGTATTTTTAGTAGAGACAGGGTTTCACCATGTTGGCCAGGCTGGTCTTGAACCCCTGACCCCAAGTGATGCACTCATCTTGGCCTCCCAAAGTGCTGGGATTACAGGCATGAGCCACCACGCCTGGCCAAATTCTTATATAAAGAACAGTGTTTCTGAGACTAAGCATGTGAACCTGAGGGAGATTGGGATATTCATGGATAGTTGTGGTCATTGGCATTCTAAATAATTGCTTATAAACTGCAAGCTGTAACAAAGGGAGTTGGCCTTCTCCACACCTGTGCCCTTTACCTCTTCTCTTTCTGAACACATAAGATTTATTGTCACACTGAGAGAACACTTTGTGCAGAGGCTGTACAACAGTCTCTATAAAATAAAAACAGAGGTGGAAGATCATCCAGGACCTTACAGGGATCCTTGCTATCGTCTGACCCAGTGTTAGACCTGTGGAGTGTTGTTGTTCTCTCACTGCCTCCCCTTTAATTCTTTTGGGGTGAACTAGCCAAACCATGCAAATGTTCAGTTACTGTTTTCTGTTTAACTAAAACTATATGATTAAATTTTATAGAAAGGCCTCCTCATATTGATGCCAGTCAGTCTCATTCAACTCTCGGGGAGAAGCCGGAAACCCTTTTGCAATTAGATGAGAATGCTGGCTCTCACAGGCTTCATCTGTTCCTCTTCCCACGTGGCTGAAAAGCTGCTAGAAATATTTCTGCAGGCTGACTAAGGATCTGTTTCTCTCCACTTTTTCAGTGTACTGATGTGGGTGCTGTGCAATTTAAATGTCTTATTTCCAGATCATTTTATTTCCGTCATTCCTATTATGTCTTTGACTCAACAAACCCTAGAATTTGTTTCAGAATTAATCTCAGACTGATATTACATGTCTGAAGGCTTTGTAACAAGAGGTTCATGTGCTTTCCTAAGCCACAACATACTCTGAAACTTTAGGAATTCAAGGCCAGAAGATCATTTTCTCTCTCCTTTCCCTTTCAGTGCTTCTGGTTGCTTCCTGAGAATTCTGATGCAGAGTGGTATTAGCCCACCCACAGTTAAGAGGAGTGCTCTGAGGGGTTCAGTTCTTCCAAATTATATCTAGGCCTTTCACTTTTCTTTTTTATCTCCTTTTCATCTGAAAAAAAAAAAAAGATTCCAGTCTACCTTAGACATTGTTTAATGAAATAGACCCCCAGAAGCACTTTATTCCTGACATGTTTCTAGTCCCATGATTTTTATAGCATGGTTAGTTTTTGACTCAAGGGGTTGGTTACTTCTCAGCTCAGTCTGCTTAAAAGGATTAAATTACTTGCAGCATAAACTTCTCATTTGCAAAGTTGACTTTTCACATGAATGATTTTCCATCTCAAGAAATTGTTCCTATTTCAAGGACTAAGAAATCCTACTTTATTATAAAGAGATGAAGTAGGTTTCCTAAGGAAGTTCCTATTAACACCAAACCATCTATCTAAATGGTATCATTGTAGTACCATGTAAAGATTTTTGCTGCATCTGTTTCTATATAAAATGGAAAGACGTGGAGAATAGCCAACAGTAGAAAGATGGCCCTCTACTATAAATTCTTCCTCCTTTTTTCTTTGTCTATAGTTTCTCTTGATTATATCTAATGGGCTTTAGCCATCAGGTAGCATTTCATAAACTTAACAGACTTATCTGTGGGCTCTTGAGAAAATGAATGAATTTATTCCATCACCCGGCGTTGGTCATGTGATGGCCATTTAATAAACTTTGAAGCAATAAAAAGACAATTGAAAATGATTGTTTTATCTGTATAGCAAGTTATAGATTCCATGGATGTTGTTTGTCTAACCTGGAGGCCTTTCTTTGTCCTTTCTCCAGCACTTTGTTAGTGAACGTAAATATGATGAGGATCTGGGACGAGTAGCCCGGTTCACCTGTGATATAGAGACCCTAAAGAAGAGCATTGGTTCATTTGGACAAGGTGAGATGGTGAGAGGGTCTGGGCACTATAGGTGGTGATTATTAATTAGAGACTGACATGCTGATTGTCTTCACCACTGATTCCTCATTAGTGCCTCTTGTTTGCTTGTTTATTTGAAAACTAACTCTAGGATGCTTATGAAGTCCATGGGTGCAGATACTTTAAACTCTGAGGACAAGTATTTGCCAGCTCCCTAAATGTGAAAGACTGTTTTTTCATGCCGTATTGAGAGGTGCTTGATATGTGGTATAAAGAGCATGGGGCCCTACAGTCAGACCAAGTTTGAATCCCTGCCCCTACAGTAACCTCATTTTACTCCTCTCCAAAGTGGAGATAACAGGCCACGCGCCAAGGCTCACATCTATAATCCCAACAACTGGAAAGGCTGAGGCCAGAGGATCACTTTAGCCCAGGAGTTCAAGACCAGCCTGGGCAACATAGCGAGGTTCCATCTCTTCAAAAAATTCAAAAGAAAAAATTAGCCAGGTGTGGTGGCACATGCTTGTAGTCCTAGCTACTCAGGAGGTGGGGTGGGGGTGGGTGAGAGGGGAAAGATAGCTTGAGCCAGGAGTTTGAGGTTCCAGTGAGCTATGATTGCCACTGCACTCCAACCTGGGCACCAGAGCAAGACTGTGTCTCTAAAAAAATGAATAAATAGGAGAAAACAATACTTTTCTTGTCTGGCACATAATAGATCCTTAAATAAAGCATTAAAGGGTAGGGGAGTGCCTGTGAGATGAGAGTTTCTAGTGACCTGTTTGTCAAACCCTGAACTCAGCCTCTCTGTTCTTTCTGTCTAGTATAAAAGTGAAATATTGCCAGGTGCGGTGGCTCATGCCCATAATCCCAGCACTTTGGGAGGCTGAGGCGGGTGAATCATGAGGTCAGGAGATTGAGACCATCCTGGCTAACATGATGAAACCCCATCTCTACTAAAAAATACAAAAAATTAGCCGGGAGTGGTGGTGGGTGCCTGTAGTCCCGGCTAATCGGGAGGCTGAGGCAGGAGAATGGCGTGAACTCAGGAGGCGGAGCTTGCAGTAAGCTGAAATTGTGCCGCTGCACTCCAGCCTGGGCGACAGAGCAAGACTCCGTCTCAAAAAAAAAAAAAAGTGAAATATTTAACCTATGGCAACAATTATAAACTCATCATTAATCCAGCTTAAAGCCAAGAAAAAAATCTAGAGAGTAGTTTTAAACCATTGGAATTCTAACACAATTTGAGCTGAAAATATTAATAGTTTTTTCAGTTAGATAGGTACTTTGAATTTGGGATTAATTTTGCAGAAAGAAATTTGGCAATATACATGTTTGTTGTAAAGATTAGTTCTATTCATATTTAACTGATCTTGATTATTTATACCTTGTATCATTCAAATTCTTTAAAAAGAATTTAGCAAAGATTTTATTTATGTACCTTTTTCTTTCTTTGCAAAGGCTGTACTTTAGAATGTTTTTTGCATAGGAAACTGAACATATGGTCTGTACTATTGTTCCCAGGCTTAGTCAGCTGCTAGAGCCATAGTCAGGAGTTTAGGTAGTACTAGATCCAATCCCAAGAAGTCATTAGTTAGTGGGGAATGGGTAACTTTGATTTTAACTGTTCTCTTGTCTAAGAATTCCTTTACAAAGCAGTGGGGCTTTGGAGGAAGTGGAGGAAGTGGGGAGAAGGGAGATTTTACTTCCTGTTACCAGTTTTGTAGGTTTTTCTTTATTCGAATAGACAGTTCTTTATCTTAAATTGCTCATTCTGAAATTGAGAAAGAAATCTTACCCATTGTGCGGTTCCATCATATGATCAAATATTCCTCATATTTCTGTTTCAGTGTCTCATCCAAAGAACAGCTATTCAACCAGATCCCGATGTAGCTCAGTTACATCTGTGTCCTTGAGTAGCCCAAGTGATGCCTCTGCTGCTTCCTCTTCCAACTGTGCCTCTCCTCCCAGCCTTACAAGTGCTAACAAGAAAAACTTTGCACCAGGAGAGACTCCTGCAGCCATAGCAAACTCCAGTGGCCAGCCCTACCAGCCACTTCGGGAGGTAACCTAGCTTCTACACTGAGCATGTTAGGAAGAAAACCCTCCAGATTGTCAAAGCTTAAATGCTGTTAGCTCAGTATATTATCTTCCTCTCTATTCCCATTCCATGCCTGTTTTGAATCCCTCCAACCCAAGTTAGTTCCTGAGAAAGCATTAGGTACGTATGTTCCAAACTGCCAGCCAGTTTAGATTTCCTGTTGCCAAGAACTGCTGACTTTCTTGTGTTGGCAGTGATCCCTGCTGTTGTAGATAGTATTGCCTGGTAATTAGTCACACTGGGAGTTGTGCACCCATCTCAAGGTAGACAGGCACCACAAGTGGCAGTTTTACCAGTGTGCATCTGAAAGCAGCAACTCCCTAGAAGCACAATGTGGAATTTACAGGGAAAGAGAGAGTGACCTGGTGGGATGGGGGGAAAACACTAGAAAGCTGAGGAGTAATCCATAGGTTCTTCTCCTGTTTGAAGAATAAACACAAGAGCAATCCAAGGCAGTACTGTCGGTAATTCTTTAGAACTGGTATGACGTTTGGAATTGGAGGACAAAAATAAAATCCCATACCATAAGCTTTCTGGATTATAATGCCAAAGATGTGCTGAATGCCACAGCAGCATACTTTAATCTGTAGTTCATGACATTTAGCAAAGCAGGCCATAGTGATGTTTACTTTATTATTCCAAATGTTTATTATGTTTACCAATGGTCTTTTATCTGCAGTGTTCAGACATAATATAATATATTATGTCCAATTGAGGGCTTGTAACAACCCAGGGAATGTTCTTTCTTCCTTATCTTTCTTCTTGCATCCAACTAAAGAAAAGTAAATTCTTCAGTGGAGAAGAGCCTGGGCATGAAGAGCAGGGAAAGATGGATTAGTTCTGAAGTAGTGGCTAGGTTGGATTGGCTGAGAGAATTCTTTGAGTCTTGAGAGATAACTGAGTCCCAAGCATGGAATACCACAATTCTGCTTTCAGAATACTCCTGTAAAGTGAACGAATGGGGTACTATAATGCTAGAGCACCTTGAACGTTGTATTCTTTTATCTTTAGGTATTGCCAGGGAACAGACGAGGAGGACAGGGCTATAGGCCACAAGGCCAAAAGTCCAATGACCCCATGAACCAAGGGCGGCATGACAGTATGGGTCGTTACAGAAACAGCTCGTGGTATTCATCTGGTTCCAGGTATCAGAGTGCTCCATCTCAGGCACCAGGAAACACCAGTGAAAGAGGCCAGACTCACTCTGCAGGGACCAATGGAACTGGAGTCAGCATGGAGCCCAGCCCTCCCACGCCTTCATTCAAAAAGGGGCTCCCCCAGCGCAAACCCAGGACCTCTCAGACTGAAGCCATGAACACTTGAGAGAAAATCCAGTTGGCCTCTCTCCTCTATCCACACAATTCAACTTGATAACTGGACTTTAGGAAACTTATAGTTAGATTTAATAACAAAAAGAAGTTTATGCGTTATCACTTTTTGTGCCATTCTAAGTATTTTTGGTTTGTCTCCTTATTTCCTCTTTACCATTTTTGGAGGGGAAGCTATTTTTTTTCCTTGATCTTTCCCAGTGATATGGATTGAATCTGGTTGGTCATTTCCACCAGGAATCAGAGGCAGCTGTTACCAGGTTTCGGCCTTCCAGTTGACCCCTCCACTGTCCAGGCTGTTTCAGGAGGAGGTGAATCACAGCTAGTCTGCCACCTTTCCAGTCTAAGCAGAAGCCACAGGTGCCTGACAGGTTCCCTTCAAACAACTATTTGACCAAGAGAGGCAATGAGGGGATTGTATACTGCACTGGATTCACCAGAGAAGGGAAAATTTAATTAGTGAAAAAGAAAGAACACTAGGAAACATTTGAGAACCTGCCTCTATCCCAGAATGTGCCAGAGATTTGACACTCAAATCAGTGTTTAATCTTCTGCTTGGCACCATAGCTTAACCTGCAGTTTCTTCAAAATGCCCAATGCCTTGTTTCCTATTACCTTAGATTGCAAACCAGTCTAGGGAAGTCTATGAGAAAGTAGCATTTAATTAAATTTAAAAAAAAAAAAAAAAAAAAAGGTTGGGTGTGGTGGCTCACGCCTGTAATCCCAGCACTTTGGGAGGCCGAGGCGGGTGGACCACTAGGTCAGGAGTTCAAGAGCAGCCTGGCCAACATGGTGAAACCCCGTCTCTACTAAAAATACAAAAATTAGCTGGGCATGGTGGCGTGCACCTGTAATCTCAGCTACTCAGGAGGCTGAGGCAGGAGAATCGCTTGAACCCAGGAGGCGGAGGCTGCAGTGAGCTGAGATTGTGCCACTGCACTCCAGCCTGGGAGACAGAGCAAGACTCAGTCTCAAAAAAAAAAAAAAAGCATTTTTCTGTTTTAATGTTTGGAGACTTTTTTTTTTCTTCTCTCCCTTTCCTGAACCCTATTCTGATCCTGAACCAAATTTATAGCAATATAATTAGTGTTAATCTAAGGCATTACTCATCAAAAAATTGCTGCAATCTTTATAGTTGAATAAATAAAAACAGCTGCATAAATATTCCCACTTTTGTTTCATAGCAGCAAGTGGTTTCATTTCATTATGTTTTTCTTTGGGCCTCATGGGGGTAGAAGTCAGACAGCTTGTTCCAGGATTAAATGAGGGTATCTGATTCCCAAGTCATTTGTCTGCCACCACTGTGTAGCTTCAGAACCAAATTAAAATGTGAAAGCCAGGAAGAGCAAATGCAGTTGTTCCTAGTGAGAAAGGATCATAGGATAGGGAATGGTGACTTTCCAAAGGAGAACTTAACCACTTTAGGAAAACCACAGCTCTCCAGGCTCTCCCAGGTAACCAAAGGTTATAATGGCACTGCTCTCCCCAACTCCCTATCCCTTGACTGAGTATTGAACATAACCATATAATTGAGCTCCTGTGTGTAGCAGGTGGCATGGGTGCTAGACCCTTCCACCCCACACTCACCCCCAGCATCTGTGATTTAATCACAGCAGAGCTTCTGGCATGTGTTCTCCCAAGTCTGAAGCCCAGACTGTAAGTGGCAGCCGTGCAGAACGTAGCTGCCTCAGGGCTTCCCTTGCCTCCTTGGCTGAATGAAGCTGAGCTGCCAGGGTTCAGGTTGGTTGAACACATTCAGAGAGAGAGAGAGAGTGTGTGTATCTGTCTGTCTTTCAGTAAAGAAAACAGTAGTCAAGGAGTTCTGGGAAAGCCATTTTCCAAGAGCACCTCATTTTGGGGGAATTTGTCTAACGACACCAACAGCCTGCCTGGGTGTCAGGAAAAAGCCCTGCATTTCTGATTAATTGCTTACCTATACTTTACCAGAAATCCAGAGATTGAAGTGACCTTGAAGGATTATGAGGTCTGTCCCTGTATCCAGGCAAGACCATACTTAACCACCTAGACAGATGGGACAAGGCATGTTTATCAAAAATGCCTTGAAGTTGAAATTAAAATCTCCTTATAGAAAAATATTTGAAATTTTTTCATGACCACAAAAAGTTTGAAAATTACGAATTAAAGAAGTTTTTATTACAAAAGTAGTATTTAAAATATCAGTACAGAAATATAAAAGGAAAAAAAGTTATCCATCTTTCCACTTCTCAGGGTTAATGATTGTTAATTTGGCATATATCCTTCTACACCTTTTTTCTTTTTAGAAATGGGGTCTCACTGTGTTGCCCAGGCTGGAGTGCAGTAGCTATTTACGGACATGATTAGAAGGGACTCTTGGGCTTAAGCAGTCCTCCTGCCTCAGCCTCCTGAGTAGCTGGACTACAGTTGTGCACAATCACTCCTGGTTAGACTGTTTTTAAAGCATGTATGTGCATATACACATGGGTATATGGGTTTTTAATTTTTTTTATACAAAGATCATACTGGGCTGGGTGCGGTGGCTCACGCCTGTAATCCCAGCACTTTGGGAGGCTGAGGTGGCTGGATCACCTGAGGTTGGGAGTTCAAGACCAGTCTGACCAACATGGAGAAACCCCATCTCTACTAAAAATACAAAATTAGCTGGGTGTGGTGGTGCATGCCTGTAATCCCAACTACTCAGGAGGCTGAGGCACGAGAATCACGTGAACCTCGGAGGCGGAGGTTGTGGTGAGCCAAGATCATGCCATTGCACACCAGCCTGGGCAACGAGCAAAATTCTGTCTCGGCTGGGTGCAGTGGTTCACGCCTGTAATCCCAGCACTTTGGGAGGTGGAGGCAGGCTAATCATGAGGTCAGGAGATCGAGACCATCCTGGCCAACATGGTGAAACCCCATCTCTACTAAAAATACAAAAATTAGCTGGGCGTGGTGGCTGGTGCCTGTAATCCCAGCTACTCAGGAGGCTGAGGCAGGAGAATCACTCGACCCAGGAGTCGGAGGTTGCAGTGAGCTGAGATCGTGCCACTGCACTCTAGCCTGGCGACAGGGAGAGACTCTTGTCTCAAAAAAAAAAAAAAAAATGTGAAACTGTCTCAAGAAAAAAAAGATTATACTATGTATATTCTGTAGTTTTTTAAATATGTGTAAACTATAATTCATTTAGGATCTCATGCTGTAGATCTTCTCCTAAATTTGCCAGTTTGACTCTTCTTCAATGAGAAGTTAGGCTTATCCTAAGTTTGAATTGTGCAGCCCATTCCTCATTGCCCATAGTGGTTCTAGGCTTCCCAAAAGAAGGAAGATTCATGCCCTGGGCAGTTACCACTGGTGCTCCAAGAGGCCTTACCTAACCATTGTTTGTCCTTCTCTTCCCACTTCCCCTTTCAGACAAATGTCTCACCCTCCCCAACTTAAGAGGTAGGACTGCACCTTTAAGTTGTTTAGCTCTGTCAGTTATGTGACACTTGAGAGGCAAAATTTAAATTAGCATGGCTTCATTATGAACATCATATATTTCCTATGCCCCTAATTTATGGTTATTTAAAGAATGTGCTTTTAAACAAAAGTGCAGACCAGTTTTTGTTTTTGTTTTTGTTTTTAAAAAAGGGACCAGGCCGGGTGCGGTGGACGCCTGTAATCCCAGTGCTTTGGGAGGCCAGGCGGGCAGATCACGAGGTCAGGAAATCGAGACGAGACCATCCTGGCTAACACAGTGAAACCCTGTCTCTACTAAAAAATAGAAAAAATTAGCCAGGCATGGTGGTGGGCGCCTGTAGTCCTAGCTACTTGGGAGGCTGAGGCAGGAGAATGGCGTGAACCCGGGAGGCGGAGCTTGCAGTAAGCCAAGATCCTGCCACTGCACTCCAGCCTGGGCTATAGAGCGAGACTCTCAACAGCAACAAAAAAAAAACGGGGCGGGGGAGACCGGGTGCAGTGGCTCATGCCTGTAATCCCAGCACTTTGGGAGGCTGAAGCGGGCAGATCACCTGAGGTCAGGGGTTTCAGACCAGCTTGGCCAACATGGTGAAACCCCATCTCCACTAAAAATAACAAAAAAAGTTAGCCAGGCATGGTGGTGGGCACCTGTAATCCCAGCTACTTGGGAGGCTGAGGCAGGAGAATCTCTTGAACCCTGGTGGTGGAGGTTGCAGTGAGCTGAGATGGCGCCACTGCACTCCAGCCTGGATAACAGAGTGAGACTCTGTCTCAAAACAAAAACAAACACAAAAAAGGGTACATAGTAGAAATTTAAAAGTTTTCTCTACTTTGTCCCACTCCCCCGAAGAAATCACTGGTAAGTTTCTTACATGTCTTTCCAGAAACTTTCTAAACCCAAACATGGAAGTACCTTTTCTTCTTTCTTTTGCATAAATGGGATTCATGCTGTGCATACCCTTATACAAGTTGCTTTTTTCACTTGTCCTCACTTTTTGTAACTCGTTTTTTTGTTTTGTTTTAAGAAAAATCAAGTATATTTCTACTTACTGACATGGACGGAGGTCTACGAGGTATAGACCTCTGTTCTGTGGCTGCATAGTATTCCATTGTATAAGTTTGTTATTATTAGTTTAACCAGTCCCTAATGATGGTTTTCAGTTTTTTGGTATTACAAGTATTGCTGCAATGAGCATTCCATAATGCATATATCATTCCTCACTTGTGAGAATATCCCTGTAGGATAAATTCCTAGGAGTGGAATTACTGGGTCATATAGTTATTGATAAAGCATTATTTTGATAAAGTTGCACGGATTCACACATGCAGCTTATTTATTTAGAGATATGGACTCTCTGTCACCCAGGCTGGACTGCAGTGGTGGGATCATAGCTCACTGCAGCCTCAAACTCCTGGGGTCAAGGGATCCTCCTGCCTCAGCCTTCCAAGTAGCTGGGACTACAGGTGCATGCCACCACACCTGTCTAATTTTTTATTTTTATTTTTTGTAGAGATATGGTCTTGCTTTGTTGCCTAGGCTGGTCTCGAACTCTTAGCCTCAAGCGGTCCTCCCACCTTGTCCTGCCAAAGTGCTGGGATTACAGGTGTGAGCCACTACACCCAGCCACCAGGTTTACATTTTCTACCAGTGTTTGGCAATGCTTTGTACAGTTGCTGAGCCAGAAGCTAAGGAGAGAAACAGTCCCTGACTTCACATGGTTGATAAACCAGTTGATGCAACTGAGAATACCAATAAATAATACAAGGAAATAGTGTTGCTTGAAAGTGCCATGCTGTCTTCGAGGTGGAGGGAGCACAGCCAAAAGGGCTGGGTCCCATGCTTGAGCCAGAACTATACCAGCATATGATCAGGCAGTTGTGCAGTGGTGTATGGAGATAGTGACATTCCATTATATTTCAGAATCCCAAACCAGGGTACAGTCTTGTGAGTATGAATGTATGTATGGGAGGGAGTAGGATAAACTAGTTGAAGTTAGGAGTGACCTGGAAAATTCAGGATGCATGTCACTCATCTTTGTACTAACCTGTTCTCTTGGAGAAGGTCAACAGAATAATGTCTTGTTGCCCCTGAAAATTCTACCATCTGACCCAAGAAAATGAGGTTCTGTCTTGCCTGATTTGTAGGGTTCATCCCACCTTCTGGTCCCATTTGGTGAGGATTGTATCCTTATGGCAGCATATTTCTTGGAAGAAACAGGTATACGTGCTGGGAGGCTACCAACTGATACAAGAAACTGTTTTATCACTAGTTTAACCCATGAGTTCAAAGTACCGGCCCACAATGCTGGTAGCCAGAACAACATACTAAACATACTATAAAATCAAGTTTCTGGTTGTTGTAGCCACTTGGGCACATTTTCTGTCCATCATACATTGAGGTACCTACTGTGTGCTAGGCACTCTGCTGAGTTCTGAGCCAGAAACTATTCTAGCTCATTCTTTTTTTTTTTCTTTATCTATATTTTTTGACACAGGGTCTCACTCTGTCACCCAAGCTGGAGTGCAGTGGGGCCATCTCAGTTCACTGCAACCTCTGCCTCCCTGGTTGAAGCAATTCTCTTGCCTCAGCCTTCTGAGTAGCTGGGATTACAGGTGCCTGCCACCACACTCAGCTGCCTGCCACCACACTCAGCTAATTTTTGTATTTTTGGTAGAGTCGGGGTTTCACCATGTTGGCCAGGCTAGTCTCAAACTCCTGACCTCAAGTGATTTGCCTGCCTCAGCCTCCCAAAGTGCTAGGATTACAGGCGTGAGCCACCAGGCCCAGCCCTAGCTCATTCTTCAACTGCTTTGCAGGTAAAGGAAGTAGAGCTCGTCCTTAAACCCTTGGGAGCCCTGCCTGTTGCCCAGGCAGTGTGGTAGAGTATAAAGACTCAACTTGGATTTTAATTCTGGCTTCACAGCTTGATAGCTGTGTGACCGACTGCCCTTGGACAGATAACAGCTTTGAACCTCTTTCTGAACTGTGAAGTGGGACAATGGCAACGACTTTATGAGACATCTAGCCAGGTGCTACAAAACAGTCCCCTGTGTGTCTAGGCTAACCCATGACAAGTTGAATGTTCACTCCCCATAGCCCCTTTCCTTTTCTGTCTCTCCTGCTTTATTAAAAAGTATATGAAAGAAGACTTCCCCTATATCCGGCCAGACAGACCTTATTAATCACAAAAATACTAAAAATCCAGCTATCCTATTCCTTCTGTAAATTTTCTTCCTGAGTGCATGCCCCTCCAGCATGGTGACCCCTGTGCCCCTCTTGTCTGCCATACCGATCAGAAAATGCACCCCTACCCCAGTTTCAGAGCTGTGTGGGTGTGGCAGGCGGATGCTGATGGAGCTGACCTCAGCTAACACAGTAACCATTGCAGCAGCACACAGGTGAAGCTGGGGCCAGGGTTTCCCAGGGGAAAGTCAGGGAACATTATTTCCATACAGGTCATGAGGGAGTTTTTATTACCTACCTTGATACTCAGTTCCAAGGAGGAGACTATCCAAAAAAGATGCTTCTGGGTTAAGAAACTCACCCAGCAGCACAACTATTCTCCTGCCTGTCCCTTCACTGCTGTCAAAACAGCAGGAACAAATACCACCCACTCCAATTCCTTAGGGAAAAGTCAGGTCTCTTTTTTTATGTCTCTTCAACTTAACGGAGTTAGGCTTTCTCTGTAACTCGATTTCAAACACACCTGTTTTCTGGGGCTGCTAGAACACATGGATTGAGAGGATGAGATTTCTCAGGAGGCTGGGCACACACTCCCTCGCCAGCTCCGGCAGGGCTGTGTTGGCCACCTTCCCTGCGGGGCCTGCAGTTAACTGCAGTGTCTCACCTGGCGTGGAGTCCAGGTGTTGTTCACAATGGGCATTCACTACAGGTCACTGACCATCTGTCAGAAATAACCATGCCGTTCCCTTTTCATAGGCTGTTTACCAAAGGAGAAGACAAAGTGGCCCCGCTGCATGGCATAGTCCTGAATTGCCGTCATCCTAGTCAAATCTTGGTTCAGACCTGATTCTTTTTCTTACTAGCCAAGCAATATGGGCCAGTTTCTCTATCTGTAAACACAACCGTGTGCCTCCCAGGTTTCCCTTGTTTGAAAGTTGATTGTGGGCTGGGCGCAGTGGCTCACACCTGTAATCCCAGCACTTTGGGAGGCCGAGGCAGGCGGATCACCTGAGGTCGGGAGTTCAAGGCCAGCCTGGCCAACATGGTGAAACCCCATCTCTACTAAAAATAAAAAAATTAGCTGGGCGTGGTGGCACATGCCTGTAATCCCAGCTACTCGGGAGGCTGAGGCAGGAGAATCACTTGAACACGGGAGGCGGAGGTTGCAATGAGCCGAGATCGCACCATTCAACTCCAGCCTGGGCCACAAGAGCAAGACTCCATCTAAAAAAAAAAAAAAAAAAAAAAGTTGATTGTGGTCTGTTCCCACTCTACTCTAGCCAGGGTCTTCCACTAAAAGAAAAGGAATCTCCTAGAATGAAACAGCCAAGGTGTGGCCAAATACTAGAGGCCTCAAAGAATTCCAAAATATTTTATTTTGGTGGGGAGGGGGAACCCTCAGGCTTCATCCTGAGCTCATTTCCCTGGTCCCAGCACCGAGGGCCAGAGATTTGTTGTTGTTGTTGAGACAGAGTCTGGCTCTGTCGCCCAGGCTGGAGTGTAGTAGCACGATCTTAGTTTACCGCAACCTCCACCTCCTGGGTTCAAGCAACTCTCCTGCCTCAGCCTCCGGAGTAGCTGGGATTACAGGCGTGTGCCACCACGCCCTGTTAATTTTTGTATTTTTAGTAGAGATGGGGTTTCAGAACATTGGCCAGGTTGGTCTTGAACACCTGATCTCAAGTGATCCGCCCACCTCAGCCTCCCAAAGTGTTGGGATTACAGGCATGAACCACTGTGCCTGGCCAGGCCAGGGCTTTTTAAAAATAACAGCTGGCTAAGGTTCATTTCACAAATCAAAAGACCCGATGCTCTGCAAGATAAAGTACCCTCTGCCCACTCCAGATCTCCCAGCTGGCCAGTGGCAGAGCTAGATTGGAACCCCAACTAGTCTGACTTGAAAGCCCAAGATTTTCCCACTATACAACACACCTTAGAAGCAGAGCCTGGCCATGCTGGCTGAGAGCCAGGCTCAGGCCTGGGGACCTCCAGAGAGGAAGGTGGAGAGAGTGGGAAGAGACGGGGAAAGGGGAGGGGCCCCTGGGCTCTGTTCCTCGACAGCCGCCTGTTCCCACTCCCTGAGTACAGTGTCTGACTCCGCCTGCGCTTTGCGGTTGTGGGGTGGGGGGACTTTTTCCATCCTTTGTGTCTTGAGCGGTTTTTTCCTTGCTTTGCGCTTCCCTACTCTCTCTCCATGTTCCTTTCTGTAGCTAATACTCCCACAGGCCTCCCACAGCAGCTCCAAAATGCAGCCTCCTGAGTTTCTTCTTGTTGACAGAGGCTTTGAGCATTTCTGAACAGGGATCCTCCTCAACATTCCCCTCCCTGTGACTCCCCACCACGGCCAAATGAGTCAAGAGCTGGCGGAAGGGGAGAGGAAAAGGAGTCACAGTGAGGAGGACTATGGTGCCCATCTCCCAGGGCCCTGCTCCATTTTCAACTCCCCAGTCCCCGTCTTACTCTCTCCTAAATGTGGGTCCCTGCCCTTTGTGCATGTGGGTTGGGGGCTGGAGGAAAGATGGAAGGAAAAGATAGGGAATTAAAAGAATAAAAGAGGACCGAGCAAGGTGGCTCATGCCTGTAATCCCAGCATTTTGGGAGGCTGAGGCAGGTGGATCACCTGAGGTCAGGAGTTCAAGACCAGCCTGGCAACCCTGGTGAAACCTCGTCTCTACTAAAAATACAAAAACTAGCTGGGCGTGGTGGCGGGCACCTGTAATCACAGCTACTCGGGAGGCTGAGGCGGGAGAATCATTTGAACCCAGGATGCAGATGTTGCAGTGAGCCATTGCACTCCAGCCTGGGTGACAGAGCGAGACTCTGTTCAAAAAGAAGGAATAAAAGAAAAAACATAAAAATTAAAAGAAAAAAGAATAGAAAAAAAAGATAGGGAATTGTGACTAAGAGCTGGGGGAATCCGTACAAACAAAAGCCAGGTCTGGCAGGAAGATCTGAGGCACTGGGTAAAGGTGAAGAGAGAGGATAGTGGGCTGAGATCCTGTGCCTGATCACGCTCATCTAAAACAGGCGAGATAAAGGAAAGGGTCAGTGGCGGTAACCCCACCCAGTACGCATTCACATGAGTTCTTTGAGGGGCAATGGGGGAAGGGGTTTAAAGGCCCAAACAGGCCTTTGACTTTTCACTTTGCAGTAAGAATGGTAATAACATTCCATAAATATTAGTGTATTTTCTTCTCCTGGAAGTGGGAACCAGGGCAGCAAAGGGTGACATGGGCATTGTGCCTGGAGCTGCTGGAGGAGGCAGTGCACCGCAGACTAGGGACTTGACCTCTTTGCCCCAAGTTTTTCATCTGTGAATTGGCAGTTGTAGCTAATAACTAGCTCATAGCGTTATTATGAAGATTAATGGGATAATCCAAGTAAAGCACTTTGCACAGTGCCTGGCACAAAGTTAGTGCTCAATAAGTGTAAGCTGCTGTAATCCTCAGGGGCACCCCACACATTCCATCTCACCCTGCTCACCCTAACCCAAGGTGTCTGGTTTGGCTTAATGCGCAAAACCAGCCCCGGCAGGTGAGCTGGAAGCCTGAAAGTCTAAACACTTAGGCCTTACGGGGATAAGTGTAAGGCCACCCAGACATGCTACACAAGCCCAGATGACCGGTCCTGTGAGTGCCCACACAGTTAGGCTAGAGAGAGGCAGACCCAACGACCTAGGGCTGGGAGACTGTCAGGGTTCTAACCCTGGCTGTGTCATTTACCAACTCTGTTACCTTGAGCAAGTCTCTCTCTCCCTCCTCCTCCCCCTCCTCCTCCTCCTCTTCTCCCTCCCCCTCCCCTCCTCCTCCTCCTCCACTGCTTCTTCTTAACTTCTTCCTTCTTCCTTCTTCTTCCTTCCTCCTTCCTTACTCTCTTCTTCTTCTTCTTCTCCTTCTCCTCCTACTCCTCCTCCTTTTCTTCTTCTTCCTCTTCTTTCTTCTTCTTCTTCTTCTTCTTCTTCTTCTTCTTCTTCTTCTTCCTCTTCCTCTTCCTCCTCTTCTTCTTCTTCTTCTTCCTCCTCCTCTTCCTCTTCCTCTCTCTCTCTCTCTTTCAGCTCTGGTTCCTCCTTTGTGAAAGGAAGCATAAGGAGCCCCCACCCTGGCTGTTTCACAGGGCTCCTAGGAGACTCAAAATCAGACAACAAATATTTACACGTTGCAGGTGTCACAAACTGTTCTAGGTCCTCTACACATACTCACTCATTGAATCCTCATTACAAGCCTCTGATGTTATTATTAGCATCCTTATTTTACAGATGAGAAAACTGAGTCAGAGAAGGGTTAATAACTTGCCTTTAAAAATCACACAGACAGGCCCGTTGTGGTGGTTCATGCCTGTAATCCCAGCACTTTGGGAGGCTGAGGCCGGCGGATCACCTGAGGTCAAGAGTTCAAGGTGAGCCTGGCCAACATAGTGAAACCCAATCTCTACTAAAAATACAAAAATTAGCCGGGTGTGGTGGCGCACACCTGTAGTCCCAACTACTTGGGAGGCTGAGGCAGGAGAATTGCTTGAACTTGGTAGGCATAGGTTGCAGTGAGCAGAGATAGCTCCAATGCACTCCAGTCTGGGCGAAAGAGGGAGACTCCGTCTCAAAAAATAAAAAATAAAAATCGCACAGACCAAAATTAAAAAAAAAAAAATTTTAATCACAGGGACAGCAAGTGGCAGACCTGGTTCCCAAGTGGGTGGGTGATTTCAATTGTGGCTTTATCCTGTCTCAAAGTGAACTGACTCCTAAAATGTCCTTCTTTTTAGTAGACGGCTGGACCGCTGCCTGGAAAGGAAGCCTTGAACGGCTGGGGGAGGGGATTACTTTACAGCCAGGATCCATCCAAGGCTGGGGATGAGATGGGAGTAGGATCTCCCGACTCCTTAGGGTCACTCCTCAGGGTCACTCCTCGTCCTGGGGACCAGATTCCAGGCTTCACAGGACTGGAGAAGGGGGAGGGCGTCCTCCCTTCCCAAAGCGCCAGCTCATTTAGATACAGGTGCCTAGGGCTTTGGCTCTCGTCGCTGACGAGGGGTAGCATCTTTCCGATGCTGGTGACTGTGAGTGCGTCTCGAGGGGGTGCTGAGCCTACCGCTTCGCTCGTTAGGGAACAAATTGCTGTTTTGGCCCCGGCGGCTCCTCTGGGCGCGGGCGGCAGCCGCGCTTGCTAGCAAACCGTGGGAGGGAGGAGGAGCGGCGCTGGCAGGCAAGTCCGGGGGACCGTCGCAGCGCGGGAGGCCAAGAAGAGACGGCCGCCCCGGGCCCGGCTTCGCCCCGCCGGGAAGGGGCTCCCTGCAGCCGCCCCCGGGCGGCTCCCCGCGCGGCCCCGCGCGGAGCTCTCCAGGACCGAGCTGCGTGAGGCGCGGGGCTCGGCCTTCCTCGCTCCCCTGGTGCCAGGACCCGCACGCACAAGGTTCGGAAGTTTTTTCGCAGTGTCTGACCCCTGCCGGTCCCCTGTATTTACCACCTGACCCTCTAGCGCGCTTAGGAGAGGCAAGAGGTGACAAATGCCAGAGGGAAATGAAGGGGCAGGACAAAGGGTCCGGCGCTCCCCTCCCCACCACATACCCTTTCCACCCACGGGGTCACACGGAGGACGTCTGACCCTTACTCCTAGGGCTACCCACCCTCTGGTTTCCCGGCAGCTCCTGCTTGCGGGGACACCTCATAGGAGCAGCTGGATCCATTTTCCAGAGGGTCAAGTTGAGGATGAGAAAGTCTCGAGGGCCGGGCAGCTGTGCGCGCAGAACCCCCGCCCCATCTGCTTTTAGGTTTCCCGGGTGCGGCTGGAGCCCCTCTAGAGCGCCGGCCTCCGCTGCCCGCATGGGCTTCACCTGCGCCTGTCGCCCTGTCCCCTTGCCCACTGCATTTTCCTCGGGGAGAGCATCTTCCACAGCATGCGTCCCCTGCCCCCCACGCCCCGAGACCCCTCCCATTCCGCCGGGGGAGGAGAGGCTGCTAGGAGGCTCTCGGAGAGCCCCTGGGCTGCAGAGAAAGACGCCTCCCCTCTGCGGCTGAGGCCGAGTGAGCCGGAGGGGGCCGGCCGCTCGCCAGTGGTTCTCCGAGGGACTGGCGGGGAGGCCCGAGGGGTGGGATCAGGGCGGCCGCCACCTCCCCGCCCCCGCCGAGGTCCCGAAGGGAGGGGAGCCCTCGGCGGGAGGCCTGTCCCTTTAAGGAGGCGGCCCTGGCTGGGTGTGCCCCGTCTCCATGGTTACCCCGGTGCAGGCGGCGGGCGCGGGAGGGAGGGAGGGAGGCTGCAGCTTCTCCCCGACAGACGGAGGGAGCTGCCGAGAGCCGGCGCCGAGCGGAGCCGAGCGGAGCCGAGCGGAAGCCCACCCGCAGCCGACACGCGAGCCGCTGCCGCGGCGGGAGGTGCTGAGAGCGCGGCGGCCGCGGGGCCTGGAGCCCGGGATTCGTGGGCGGCGAGGGCGCGAGGGGCCGCGCGCCATGCTCCGGGCCCCGACGGCGCGGACGCCCCCTCGCGCGCCCGCGTCCGGCGGGACCCCAGATCCCGGTCTGGGCATTGCCCCCCGACGGCTGCGCTAGGGAGCGCGGGGCCCGGCGGGGGGCGGCCGAGCTGGGCGCCCTCCCCCGGCGCGGAGTCCCCGCATCCCGGAGGGATGGGGCGGGCAGCCGCGGGCGCCTAAGATGCCGGCCATGCGGGGCCTCCTGGCGCCGCAGAACACCTTCCTGGACACCATCGCTACGCGCTTCGACGGCACGCGTGAGTCCGACCCTCGCCCACTTGCACCCGAGCCGCCGGACCCTTGCCAGGGCTCCCGCCTTCCCCGAATCCCCAGTAGCCCAGCTTGGCGCCGGCCTGTTCTCACCCTCTCCTCCCTACCCGCCCCTCTTGAGGCTGGGGCCATCGTCTCCTGCTAGGCGCTGTTTCCCCGAAGGTTCGGGGTCAACACTGCTTCAGGCGAGGCAACCGGGCCAGAAGTCCCTGAGTGTGGGTCCTGGGATGCTATCTCTTAGCCGGGTCTCGAACCCGAACCTAGTCAGTCTGACCCATCCCACCCCTGCGTCTGGCGCTGTCGCAGCAACTACCCTCGGACTGGTGGGGTAAGGCGAGGCGGGTGAACAGTGCTCAGGGACAGCTGAGAGGGCTCAAAAAACAGATTTAGAAAAGAGATTTGCAAACGGAGATAGAGTAGGAGGCACTCGGGAGAGCACGGTGTGTCCAAGCCCCGTGTCTCATAGCCTGAACCCCCTAGACTTGGGGAGGCCATCTAGCCCCAAGAAGATGGTTTGGGGACTCCCATCAGGACTGGGGAAGTTTGGAGAAGGCGCCCGGAGCTCTGGATCCCCGGTTCTTGGGGCTCTGAGCACAAGGGAAGTGATGAAAGCCCCTCCCTCCTCCTCTCCCTCACATCCCCCGTGGGGCTTCCCAGCTCTCTGCCTAGGTCCTCCTTGGTCTCAGGTTCCTGATAGGGTGTGGGAGCCCAGCACTGCGCTCTCCCCCCTCCGGGCTCCTCCATCTGCCTTGCCAGTGTGCTTGGCTCCTGCAGCCTGCTGATTCAGTGCCCCCCACTCCCCAATACATTCCTGGCTCCTGGCTCCCGTGCTCAGTCACCATTCTTACACCCCCATTCTTGATCACATTCACTCATTCCCGAGCCAGGTCAGGCAGCTAGGGCTAAAACACAGACAGCAGGATGTATGGTGGTCTGGGGTTGCCTCCCAGTCTAGGTGTGTCCCAGTGGGAGAAGCCAGACAGCCAACCTGGGTACCTGGCTAGTGGGTGAGCCTGGCAGAAGTAGAGGTGGGGCTGAGGCTGGCCCAGAGCTGGCAGTGCAGTCCTCATTAGGGATTCCCCAATCCCAGCTCTTACCCCACATTGCTCAGGACACCCTCCAGAGGGCACAGTGCCCGCACAGCGCTTCATTCACCGACCTCAGTTCACACGTGCTGATCCTTGAATGTACTCACACCTGCTGCAGGGCACTGACAAACAGGTGACACACACTGATCGCCATTCATAAACAGCCCTGCCCTAACACACACAGGATTCCTGGGGTTTGGAAAACCCACTCTTTGGTTGCAGGCATTTGGGAAAGGAGGGGTGGTAGGCCTCCTGCCCCTTCACCCCACGCCTCCTCTGAGAGGTGCTCTCTTGCAGACAGTAACTTCGTGCTGGGCAACGCCCAGGTGGCGGGGCTCTTCCCCGTGGTCTACTGCTCTGATGGCTTCTGTGACCTCACGGGCTTCTCCCGAGCTGAGGTCATGCAGCGGGGCTGTGCCTGCTCCTTCCTTTATGGGCCAGACACCAGTGAGCTCGTCCGCCAACAGATCCGCAAGGCCCTGGACGAGCACAAGGAGTTCAAGGCTGAGCTGATCCTGTACCGGAAGAGCGGTGAGGGGCCACCTGGCCAGCCTGCCTCACCTTTGCAGTCTCACCCAGCCTGGCACCAGCCCCATCCACTGTCCCTCCTCCTTTCTGTTGTCATCTTCTCCATCTCCCCATCTCATCCCATCTTCCCATCCGCCCATCCAACCCCTCTTGCTCCATCCCACCTCTTGCCCCTGGCTCCCCATCTCTACCTGCCTCACCCTAGCCTCAGCCTGCATTCAGTTCCAACCTTGGGTTTCCCGCATCCAACAGAAAAACATCGGCATTTCGGCAGGGCAGATCTACCACACGACAGGTCTGACTGCCATGTTTGCTCTCCCTTGCCTCCTTCCCCCAATTTCATCAAGCCCTGCCCTCAGTGAAACTGGACTGCCAGCCCTTCCCCCAGGAAACCGCTAGATCCTGCCTGTGTCTTGCCCGGGATGTCAGTGGAGCCAGGGCCCCTGTCACCTCAGGCAGTGCCGAGAATGGGAGGTGGGCTGAGTTTGTTTTTGTGCCCAGGGCTCCCGTTCTGGTGTCTCCTGGATGTGATACCCATAAAGAATGAGAAAGGGGAGGTGGCTCTCTTCCTAGTCTCTCATAAGGACATCAGCGAAACCAAGAACCGAGGGGGCCCCGACAGATGGAAGGAGACAGGTAGGTGCATGTAGGTGCTGTGGTTTGGGGTGTTGGGTGCCGCAGGCCTGGGCGGGGCCTTGGCACCCAGTCTGAGTATGGGGGTCCCCCATGCCCCCTGCATTCATTTCACTCCCACTCAGGCTGCCTGAGAGGCCTGTGCTCCTCTCATCTCCACATTCCTCGGTATGGGAATATTTTTTCCAAATAGACAGATTGAGATAAAGTTGGAGTTTTTAAGTCAACTTTATTAAGAAACTGAAAGCAAACAAACCCCACTGTACCTGTGAAGCAGGTACTTTCTGACCAGTTAATAACGTTGAGCACAGACCCACAAGGTTCCTCTTTCCTACAGCAAACCTGACTGGGGGTGGAGCTCTGGGCAAAGCCTGCTTTTAAGTTCTTCGAGTCTTTCCCCTCTTGTGTTCTCCAAGGCTGGGGCGGGCCTTTGGGCAGGTTACAAAGCTGTCAAGGCCTCTTTGCCATTTGGGGATGCTGGGAGTACTCTCCATTCCCACTCGCGTACTCCCAGTGCTGGGTCTGCCTCTCCATGATGTCAGCCTTCATTGTCACCCTCTGGTCCCTGCACTAGCTCCTGGGCTCCTGCTGTTAAGTTCCCACACCTCTGCTGACGGCCTCCTGCTAGTTCTCCACCCTGGCCCTGTGAGGTACCTCCTCGCTTCCTGTCCCAGGCCTTTCCCCGTAGAGATCCTCTGGTCCAAACCTCCTCTTCCTGGAAGCAGACCCCAGAGGTAGTGTCTGTAAGCATTCCTAGGACTGCCCATTGCTGGGCTGGGCAAGTGAACCCAGGAAGTGAGGAATACCTGAGCCCCCAACTCTAAACAGTCTAAGTGGTCAATGAGCCAGACCAGTCCATGGGCCAGCAACTGTGTCCTACACCTAACCCGGAGCTAGGGTGTGTGGGCACACACCCATCATCTTCATGGGCCCCTCTTCTTTTGCAGGTGGTGGCCGGCGCCGATATGGCCGGGCACGATCCAAAGGCTTCAATGCTAACCGGCGGCGGAGCCGGGCCGTGCTCTACCACCTGTCTGGGCACCTGCAGAAGCAGCCCAAGGGCAAACACAAGCTCAATAAGGTGGGCTCAGCCCTGGGATGTGTGAGAGAGGGGATGGGCAGATGCAGGAGATGGGGAAGGGGAACCTGATCTACCACAGAGAGAATGTCCTAGGGGCCACCCAGGCCTTGCCAGCACTTTGGGGGTTGGGACTGAAGGAGGGAAGATCACATGCCTGATCCATCAGAAGAAAGTCCTGGCCTGGGAGGCAGATGGGCCTTGGTTCAATCCTGGCTCCTCCCCTAAGCAGCTGTGTGGCCGCAGCTAAGTCACTTAACTTTCCTGATCTTCAGTTTTCTGATCTATAAAATGGAGACGCTAATGCCATCTCAAAGCAGATGTTGCTTCAATAATGCAGGGATAGAAAGGAGGTGGATGTAGGTCCCAGACTCTATCCAAACTCAGCCTGTGCCAATATTCTTTCCTCTCTGCCTGGACCTGCCCTGCCTCACTCAGGGAGTGTTTGGGGAGAAACCAAACTTGCCTGAGTACAAAGTAGCCGCCATCCGGAAGTCGCCTTTCATCCTGTTGCACTGTGGGGCACTGAGAGCCACCTGGGATGGCTTCATCCTGCTCGCCACGCTCTATGTGGCTGTCACCGTGCCCTACAGCGTGTGTGTAAGCACAGCACGGGAGCCCAGTGCCGCCCGCGGCCCGCCCAGCGTCTGTGACCTGGCCGTGGAGGTCCTCTTCATCCTTGGTGCGTGCACTCTGCCCCTTCCACCCCACCCTTTGCTGGTGCCCTGGGGCTTTGCTGAGGATAGTCCACATGGCTTCCAGGGCCCTACAGTGCCCCGCTCGCCGTCTCTCATTTGTAACCTGTGAGCTTTGAAATCAGACCTAGGTTCCAAACATCTGCCACTTAGAAGTTATATGACCCTGAGCTGGTCAAAGCCTCTCTGAGCCTCCATAAAATAGATTCCCCCTTTGTAAAATAGGCAAAATGATGTCTACCTGTTATAATTACTGTGAGAACTAAGTCAGATGATGTATGGAAAGGGCCGGGGACAGTGTCAACTACTGAGAAAGTGAGCCAGGTGTCCAGGCAAGAGTGGCTGCCCCCCAACCCCGGTGCTGACTCCCACCCGGATTCCCCACAGACATTGTGCTGAATTTCCGTACCACATTCGTGTCCAAGTCGGGCCAGGTGGTGTTTGCCCCAAAGTCCATTTGCCTCCACTACGTCACCACCTGGTTCCTGCTGGATGTCATCGCGGCGCTGCCCTTTGACCTGCTACATGCCTTCAAGGTCAACGTGGTCAGTGTGACCGGGCTGGCTGGGTGGGTGGGTGGGCTTGGCCGGGGGACAGGCAGGGCCAGCCCGCTAACCTCCCTCCCTCCCTCCCTCCCCGCATCTCAGTACTTCGGGGCCCACCTGCTGAAGACGGTGCGCCTGCTACGCCTCCTGCGCCTGCTTCCTCGGCTGGACCGGTACTCGCAGTACAGCGCCGTGGTGCTGACACTGCTCATGGCCGTGTTTGCCCTGCTAGCGCACTGGGTCGCCTGCGTCTGGTTTTACATTGGCCAGCGGGAGATCGAGAGCAGCGAATCCGAGCTGCCTGAGATTGGTACTGGAGGCTCCTTCTGCATGTGGTGGGGAGGGAGTTGTGTCAGAGGAGTGTGAGTGCCAGTGTGGGTGCAGATGTGTGGTGTCAGGGACCTGTGCAAGTCTGCACATGTGCAAATCAGAGAAGAGGGTGTGCAGGTGTGAGTGTGACAGCCACCACCACGTGACAGTCCTGTTCTCCAGCAGCTGGGCCTTGTGGAGAAAGCCCAAGGAGTCCCAGTCGCCCATCCAGGCCTTCTGTAGCCAAATGTTGGTCACATTCCTTAAACCCCTGCCCCGTTGGGAAGGCCAAGCAGGGAGCCACTGTCCTCCAGGGTTTCTCTGACACCCGGCACTCCCCATCCCTCCCCCCGCATCCTCTCTGTAGCTTGTCCCCACCACCTTGGCTTCCAAGGCCCCTGCCTTTCTCTTGTTACCTCCAGTCCACATTTCTCCTGTCATCTCTAGTCCACATTTCTCCCCGCTGCATCTCTGCTCTCCCCTGGCCTAAAAAGCAGCCTTTCTGCGTCCCCAGCATCTTCACTCTCCTTCATGTCACCTCTTCTCCTTCCACAGCTCCTCCCTCTGCTCACCACCCACTCACATCTTAACTCCTGCTGGGAGGGCTTCCACCCCCACCTCTGCACCCAAAATGTCACCTGGAAGGTCACAGTGACCTTCTGGGACCAAACCCTCATCCTCCTTGAAGTCCCTATATCACCTGACCCTGCCAACCATAATTCCTCTCAGCTGTGGGTGATGCAGCCCTCAGCTGGCCTCCTCCCAGCTCCTCCAAGTTCCAGGGTCTGCAGACCTTTCCTCACAGCTCTCCCCCTTCACCTTGCTTTCCCTCGGCCATTCCACTGACACCACTGAATGAGCATCTCAACTTCCACCCTTTCTCTAGCCAAACCATTCCATTCCAGCTGTTTTTAACTCTCGTTGCACCTCAGGTCCAAAATCAAACCTGGCCTCTTCCTCCCCAGCCCTCCAGCCCTCTTCCTCCCCAGCCCTCCAGCCCTCTGTCAGCTTCCAGGTAACTGACATTTAGCCGGGTTTCCAGGTGCAGGAGGCTTTTTTTTTTTTTTTTTGAGACGGAGTCTTACTGTCTTCTAGGCTGGAGTACAGTGGTGTGATCTCTGCTCACTGCAAGCTCTGCCTCCCGGGTTCACGCCATTCTCCTGCCTCAACCTTCCAAGTAGCTGGGACTACAGGCACCCACCAGCACACCGGCTGATTTTTTGTATTTTTAGTAGAAACAGGGTTTCACCGTGTTAGCCAGGATGGTCTCGATCTCCTGACCTTGTGATCCACCCGCCTCAGCCTCCCAAAGTGCTGGGATTATAGGCGTGAGCCACCACGCCCGGCAGGTGGGCCTCTTATGACTGTCCGCTCCTTGGCGGAGTCACCAGGTGTCCGGGTCAGCCTTAGAAACCCGGTCTGATCAGTTCCCTGGGAACTACAAGCCTCCTGTGAATCCTCTCTCCCTCTGCAAGCTCACGGGAGGCCCGTGTGTGTCACAGAGAACCCATTTGAAATTTCGCCCGAGTGCTCTCGCTGCGGAGCAGGTGGAAACCAGGACACTCCGGGCAGTGACAGCTCCTTGGTGCCTGCTATTCCCAGAGGAAGCCTGTGGTGGCAGCTGCTCTGGGGTCAGACGGCCACATGGCAAACACAGTCAGAGGGCCACGAGATGGACAAGGGTGAAACAAAGCCTGTCTCCACCACCCCCAAAGTGGGCTGAGACACCAAATCCCCAGGTCCACTCCTGCCCCCTGAAATGGGACCCAGACACCCTTGGTCTTGTGTCCATGAGGCTCCTCTCTTCCAACCACCTCACAGGGGTTCCTGATCTGACATTAAGGACACCTCTAGCTTCCAAGAGTCTCTGAGCTCCACAGGATGGGAAAGGGTGGGTCGACCCTTGCAGATACACATTATATTCTTTCACCCTTGAACCCTGAGTTCCACAGTGGTTTCGTTCCATTTGAGCCGGTACTAGTCTACATTTAGAGACTTTACAAGTTCTTCACATCATCATCTCCTCTTTCTCCAGGGAATCTGCCCCCTAACCAGGTTGGCACCAAACCCAGACCTCTCCAAGTCCAGCCCTGGCAGGAGAGTTCCTTGTAGGGGGAGGTGAGGCTGAGGTGGGGGGGGTGGGCGGCTGGCCCAGTTCAGTCTGGTGGGTGGCTCCTTCTCCATGCTTCCTTGCCTGGGTTTCCTTTTCCACTGCCCATGATGTGGACAGAGTTCCTTCCCCAGGTTCCCACTAGCCCAGTGGAGGTGGGCTGGATTTTCACAAGACTGTGCTGAGTATTGAGGGAGAGAACTCAGGGCACTCCTTGGTGTGCGAGCCCCCAGCCTCTGGGACAGCTCCCGCTGGCCTGACCCCGCCCACCTGGAGGCACAATTCTGGCCCCAGCTTCAGGGGCTGCTGATGCCCCATAGCCAAGACTGAGAGATCAGAGGCCTTCCTGCCACCCTCCCCTGTGTCCTGCTGCTTCTCCCCACCTTCCCTATCCTGGGCATCTGGCTTTGGGTGGCTTCACCCTTAGAGGCCAACTAAACAGTGACTGTGAAGAGTTTTACGTACTCCAATTTTTTTTTTTTTTGGAGACAGTCTCACTCTCACCCAGGCTGGAGTGCAACGGCGCAATCCCAGCTCACTGCAACCTCCGCCTCCTGTGTTCAAGCAATTCTTCTGCCTCAGTCTCCCGAGTAGCTGGGATTACAGGCATGTGCCACCACGCCTGGCTAATTTTTATATTTTTAGTAGAGATGGGGTTTCACTATGTTGGTCAGGCTGGTCTGGAACTCCTGACCTTGTGATCTGCCCACCTCGGCCTCCCAAAGTGCTGGGATTACATGCATGAGCCACCGCGCCCAACCATGTACTCCGTTGCATTCTTATAGCACATCTCAGATAACAGGAAGGTGAGCCCCCACCTTGGTGCAGGTCTTAGTACATCCTCCTAAATTCCTTAGCCTGGAATGTAATGCCCTCAGTGTTAACCCCACATTCTAGCCAAACTGAGCTATTTGCTTGTACTTGTCTTAAAATATCAGTCTCCAGGTTTGGCTCGTGCCTGTCCCTCCACCAGGAATGACCCCCTCAGGTTCTTTGTATCAAAACCCTAACTACCCTTTGAAACCAAGCACAAATGTCCCTTCTTTCAGGAGCCTTCTAGCCCTAGCCATGGCACTTGGTTGGAGCCCCCCTCCCTTCCTGCCGTGTGGCACCTCTGAGATGTAGTTCTGGCCCTATGTCACCTGCCCTTCTGAACTGGAGCCCTCAGGGAGCTCCTATGGAGCCCCCAGCTCCTGGCACAGTGTGCGAGGTTGTTGAATGAATGAGTAGGTGGATGACAAGTGTGTGGGGGCCACAGGATCCATATGCCTAAAGTGTTGGGGAGAGTCTGGAGTAGGGGGTCTGTGCTGAGGTGGGAGGAGCAGGGCACAAGTGGAGAGGTGGGGTCCAACTGCATCCTGCGACCCTAAGCCACAGCCACACATACCCTCTGCCTCACCATTCTAGATCAGCCAGTCTGCCCTCTCTCCCTTGCACCCCATGGCCCCCAGCTCTGCCAGGACCTCTGTGGACCTTGGGGTCCCCCACCCAACACCCTAGAGCTCCTGCAACCCTCCAGCTAGGCTCAAGAGTGACTCCCAGCACACAGGCTTGGGAGAGACCTCAGTGCACGACCCTACTCCATGCCAAGGCCACGTGGAGAACTTCGGGCTGAGGGGCAATCCAGCCTCTGCTCCGTGGCCCAGTCTAGCCTGTGACTACGTGTGTGTGTGTTTGTGTGTGTATGTGCGCGCACCTGTGTGAATGTATTCACCTGTGTGCTCTTGTCCACGAAAGTGTGTCTGCACCCCCTGCCTGAGTGACAGCGTGTAGGCACCAGTGTACCTTTGTCCCTCTCCCAAGTGTGCACAGGCCTTTTCAGTGTGAGTGGCTGTGGTGAGGCGCCTGTAAGGGGCATACATGTGTCCTTGTCTTCTTGACTGTGTGGAGCACACACATAGCCTTAACAGTGTGTGTGCATGTCCACGCAGGCGTGCTTGGGACCTGTGTGTGAGGCTGAGTGGTTTGTGTGGCTGTGGGGAGGGATGAGACTGAATGGGGAGGGGAGGGAGGGCCTTCTGGAGCTGATGGGCTCAGAGAAATGCAGGAAGAGGAGTCCCGGTGGACAGGCGGAGGTGAGGGCGGAGGTGGCCTCACCATCCATCTTTTGGGGTTGAGGCTGTGGTTGAATGCAGTGAGCACCCCAGTCCTTTTGCCCACGCCAGCCAGGCCCTCCGACTGGGCCCGTTACCTGGGATGGTGCCAG
Organism: Pongo pygmaeus; assembly: GCF_028885625.2. Taxonomy (NCBI): domain Eukaryota; kingdom Metazoa; phylum Chordata; class Mammalia; order Primates; family Hominidae; genus Pongo; species Pongo pygmaeus. The sequence continues at coordinate 47,180,798 of NC_072383.2, forward strand.
CCATGGGGGAAGGGGTGTGATTTCCCTTGTGTCATCCTCAGTGCCAATAGGAGCTGGCTGGGGAAATGGCAGACTCTTCTGAGGGTTGAGGGGTTGGAGAGGGGTGTGCTAGGCTGGCAGTGAAGGGGCAAAGCGGCGGGAAGCCATGGGGCTGGGTCTGTGTCTGCGTGTCCCCACCCCCAGGGCCCGGCATCCTCGCCCACAGTCTTCCTGCCTGCTCAGGCCTTCCTGTTCCCCCTCAGGCTGGCTGCAGGAGCTGGCCCGACGACTGGAGACTCCCTACTACCTGGTGGGCCGGAGGCCAACTGGAGGGAACAGCTCCGGCCAGAGTGACAACTGCAGCAGCAGCAGCGAGGCCAACGGGACGGGGCTGGAGCTGCTGGGCGGCCCGTCGCTGCGCAGCGCCTACATCACCTCCCTCTACTTCGCACTCAGCAGCCTCACCAGCGTGGGCTTCGGCAACGTGTCCGCCAACACGGACACCGAGAAGATCTTCTCCATCTGTACCATGCTCATCGGCGGTGAGCCCGGCCGCGCGCGTCTTCCCGGGGCCACTCCCAGACTTCTGCCCGCAGGCGGCGCCGTCCCACTCCCCGGAGGGCCTGAGGCCGGGGGCTCTTCCGCTTTAGGTGGCCGCGGAACCCGAGGCCGGGGGTGGGGGAGACTCCGCCCGCACAGCGGCCCTCGGGCCTTGCCTAGGAGCGTGCGGGGCCGGGGACAGATGAGCCCAGCGTGGTGTCAGGCCGGGCCAGGTCCCCTAGGTGACCCCCTCTCGTCACCCTCCCCCAGCCCTGATGCACGCGGTGGTGTTTGGGAACGTGACGGCTATCATCCAGCGCATGTACGCTCGCCGCTTTCTGTACCACAGCCGCACGCGCGACCTGCGCGACTACATCCGCATCCACCGTATCCCCAAGCCCCTCAAGCAGCGCATGCTGGAGTACTTCCAGGCCACCTGGGCAGTGAACAATGGCATCGACACCACCGAGGTGCGGCCTCCAGGGCTGGGCCTGCCAGCCTTTGCTGCCTCAGGGGGTTTGCAATGGCCTAGAATTATCAGGAGAGGGGGAGGATGAATGCAGAATTCTGGCCCCTGTGCCTCCCTTCTGTCTTGGGGGGACAGAGGCATGGGACAGAGGGCAGCTAAGAAGGCTTGGAGGGCCCTCTGAACCCCAGTTAGGTCTGGGGGCTTGGTGCTCACTGAGGTGGGAAGCTGGGCTGCTCTGGGCGCTAAAGTGATTGAGAGGGAGGTGGAGGAAGCCCCCTCGCTGCCACCCTGTGTGGAGCTTGGAGTTGTGAGAGAGGCCTCACGTCCCTCCCATGCCTCCCCTGTTCCTGAGGCCTGCCAGGGTGGAGAGGGGCTGGCTGGAGGCCACCTCCTCTTCTGCCACTCCCAACCCCCCCACCCCCGCACCTGCTCGCCCGCAGCTGCTGCAGAGCCTCCCTGACGAGCTGCGCGCAGACATCGCCATGCACCTGCACAAGGAGGTCCTGCAGCTGCCACTGTTTGAGGCAGCCAGCCGCGGCTGCCTGCGGGCACTGTCTCTGGCCCTGCGGCCCGCCTTCTGCACACCGGGCGAGTACCTCATCCACCAAGGCGATGCCCTGCAGGCCCTCTACTTTGTCTGCTCTGGCTCCATGGAGGTGCTCAAGGGTGGCACCGTGCTCGCCATCCTAGGTTTGTGAGGGTGGGAGAGAGGGCATGCGGGCACGTATGTGTGAGACCATGGCCCCGATCTGTGGAAAAGCTGGAGAGGGGACCTCCACAAGGCCACTGAGAGAGAAACAGCCAGGGTGGACTCAGGAGTAGTTATGGAGTCCTGGTCAAAGCTCAGAGAAGCCCCAGTGACTGCAAGGTGGCAGCGTAAGTAGGTGGACACGATCTCGCAGGTGTTCCTGGGGCCGAGCAAGTGGAGGGCCAGCCTTTGAAAGGAGCCAGTCTATGGGGGACAGAGGGGAGCTGCCCTTCCTTCAGGAGGAAAATCAGAAGCTGGGGATGGAAGTGCTGGGGAGAGTGTCAGGCAGGGCTAAAAAAGGGAGGAACAAAAGCTGTCCTTGTGGTCCCCCGGGAATGGTGAGATGTGACTTTCCTGGGGCAGATCACAGAGCAGGCCCAGAGCCCAGATGGGTGACAGCGCTCAGTCTCCAAACAGCCAGGGAGACTTGTTCTGATGAAATGGTATCTACAGTGTATATACTTCCCTTCTTGGCAAAAGAAGGAAGTGAAAAAGGAAATCAGTTCCCTAGACGCAGACGAAGAAATTGCAGGTGTGGAATGGACACAATAGTAGTGCTGATCACAGGGGGCTCACAGCGTGACTAGCCCTGTCCCAGCTCCTTAGATGCTTTGTCTCACTCTAACCTCACAAAACCCATTATTCCTATTTTGCATAGCAGGAGGCCAAGGTCAGAGAGGTTAATGAACAGCTAGGAATTGGCCAGCCGGGGCTGGAGCCCCATCCACCTGGTGCCAAGTCTCATGCTTCTTCCACGGGGCTCCCAGGTGCTCTGGGGGGAATTGGGACTGGCAGGAAGGAAGCCATCATTAGGAGGGTTGGACCTGCACCCTAGGATTTGGGAGAGCACATTCCAACTCTCAGGGAAACATGGGGTTGTGTCTGTGAAAAGCCACTAAAGGACCGGGCGCGGTGGCTCAAGCCTATAATTTCAGCACTTTGGCAGGCCTAGGCAGGCAGATCACTTGAGGTCAGGAGTTCAAGACCAGCCTGGCCAACGTGGTGAAATCCTGTATCTACTAAAAATACAAAAATTAGCCGGGTGTGGTGGCGGACACCTGTAACCCAAGCTACTTGGGAGGCTGAGGCAGAAGAATTGCTTAAACCCAGGAGGTGGAGATTGCAGTGAGCCAAGATTGCACCAATGCACTCCAGCCTGGGCGATAAGCGAGACTCTGTCTCAAAAAAAAAAGAAAGAAAAGCTACTAAAGAGGAGCAGAGCTCTATATCTGCAAGAGACTATCACCGTGACCCTAGAGGGCAAGGAACATGTGACCGCTGTGGGTAGTCAAGGACTTGTACATGTGGGGAGGTGGTGACCTGACCACTGCTAACGACATCGAATCCTCAGGCAGCCAAGGCACGTGTAGATTCACTGTAGGGACTGCTGAAGCCCTGGGGGTGAGGTTTCTCATTCATCTGGCAATCCACAATCAAGATGAGAAGCAGGAAAGGGCCAGGAAGGTGGGGCAGTGTCACCAGACGCAGCTACTGTGTGTCCATCCTTGCTCCCTTGAAGAGGATGACCTTCCAGCCAGAAACAAGAGGAAAAAAATGCCATCGGGGTCTTAGACCCCGAGAGTGGGGACAGGCTGTTCACGCCCTTTGTTTTACATCTTTCATAAGTCCAGCTTTTGGGCCTACATGCGGTTTATGCCAGCATGAGAAAATGGAGTTATGCCAGTCAAGTGTAGCTGGCAATCCTTGGAGAGATTCCGAAGGGCACAAGGACAGATTTTCACCACTGTAGACTGGTGAATCCAAAGCAGGATCGACGAGTGGATTACGAAACAGATGGTTTTCAGCCTGGAACTGAGGGAGTTGTGTGGCTGGGAGCTGGCACAGGTCCTCTCAGAGCATGCCTTCGCTGATGCCAGGCACCACGTCTCAGAATAGCCATGTTCAGTGTGCAGTATTCAGTGCCACAAGAATGGCCACAGCCTGTGCCCTGGGCCTTTGCCTCTACAGTGTCCCTAGCACCAGGACTTATGCCACCGTTGATCCATCCTGTCACCTTCTGTATGTTTTGGGTGAACTACTTCCCTGTTGACTTGGAGGCTCTAGATGCCCTGGTGAATGCCTGGTTCCCCGACCCCAATCATAGTCGGGTTCTCTGCTTTGCCTTCATACCCTCTCCTCATCTACCTTTTTACTCGACGGTCCAAGTGCATCCTGTCTGCTCCAGGCAGCTCTGGGTTCTGGCGCTTGCCTCTGTTGATGAACTGCTGGAAGCTAAGCATATGCAAAGTCCATTGTGAGGAAGGAAATAGTTTGATGAGCTGCACCTGGCGGGCAGTCTCTGGTCCTGAGACTCTGCCCTTGGTCCTGTCCTGTTTCTCATTTTCTCTCACCTCTTGGATGAAGACAAGAAGCACGTGCTTATCCTATTTCAGATGACGCAAATGAAAAGAGCACATTCCCCAGAGGATCACATTAAGATCCAAACAGCCCTCAAAACAACCCAGAAGGATGGCCTGATTTTCTTGAAACCAAGAAAATCAAGTGTTAAACTCTACTTAAGTTGGGGTGCATTCTATACTTAAGTTGGAGCAAAAGTCCAGGAACATGTAGAGGAGACGTGAGCTCAGTGTGTGCTGCTGGCAGTGTGAGGTAGTCCATAGCAGGGCCATCCTTTTTGAAACACTTTCTAACAGTCTGAACTGCCTGGCGGTGGTTGAGCTGCCTTGAGGGTAGTGAGTGCTCTGCCCAAGCCCGCACTGCGTGCCTATCCCTGTTGGAAATGAATTTTTTTTTTGAGACCAGGTCTCACTGTTGCCCAGGCTGGAGTGCAGTGGTGTGATCTTGGCTCACTGCAGCCTCGACCTCCTGGGCTCAAGTGATCCGTCCACCTCAGTCTCCAGAATAGCTGAGATTGCAGGTGCACACCACCACACCGAGCTTAATTTTTGATGTTGTTGTTGAGACGGGGTTTTGCCATGTTGTCCAGGCTGGTCTCAAACTCCTGAGCTCAAGCAATCCTCCTGCCATGGCCTCCCAAAGTGCTGGGAGTCATTGCGCCTGGCAGGAACGATTTATAGGGGTTTCCATCTGGGAGGGAAAGGAAGAAAATGATTTCTTTTTGGTCGTCTTTGTGTGAGGCACTTTATCTACATTAACTCTAATTTAGCCTCAACATGTCCCTGGACAGACACACCCTATTTCACTGATTCTAAAACACACATCTCACCCACCCTACCCAATCTAACATCTCTGAGATTACACCGCAGGCTCTAATTGATGCCATTTAATAATTACTGTCAGCCAGGTGGCAGTCTTAACCTGGCTGTGGGAAAACCTCCATTGACCCCTTCTGGTGAGATCAAGAATATTCCCTAGACTCGGTTAAATGCAGCATCTCTTGTAGAGCAGAGGCAGCTAGGGCTCAGGAAGGTGAGCCTGGCTGCCTGGCATTTTCCCTATGCCACACAGGGCTCTAATTTGCTGGCTCCAAACACTGATTCCTGGACAAGCTGCACCAGAATCACCTGTGGGACTTAAAAACAATCAGACTGTGGGGTCTCCCGTAGATACTGTGATGCTGTAGGTAGAGATGGGGCCTGGGTGTTTGTTCTTTTGCGGGGGATTCTAATCAACAGAGCCAGCTGTGAACCACTAGAACTGATGTTCAGTCTCTCTCAGGGCTAAAATTCAGATTTTCCGGCACAGTGGTTTTGATCCTGAATGTGTTTGAGGGCCTGGGTCACAGAGCTCTTTACCCCAAGCCCATGTGGGAGCCAGTGAGACAGGCCGCAGGCGTCAGGCCATGTCCCAGGCCTCTTTGCTCCTCTCTCTGCTGGCTTCAAGGCTTCAGCTGCAGAGGCCTAGCCCAGCCCTGAAGGGAATCTCAGCAACGTGCAGCCCCCCTTCTCTCTTTGTGGCTGAAGCTTTCAGGGCTTGCTGACCTCTGCTTCCTCTCCCCAGGGAAGGGCGACTTGATCGGCTGTGAGCTGCCCCGGCGGGAGCAGGTGGTAAAGGCCAACGCCGATGTGAAGGGGCTGACATACTGCGTCCTGCAGTGTCTGCAGCTGGCTGGGCTGCACGACAGCCTTGCGCTGTACCCCGAGTTTGCCCCGCGCTTCAGCCGTGGCCTCCGAGGGGAGCTCAGCTACAACCTGGGTGCTGGGGGAGGCTCTGCAGAGGTGAGTGTGCTGAGTACGTGCTTGGAGGGGATGGGGGTGCCGGGGAGCCTGGTGAGGTGGGCAGAGGCTGGGGATGGTGGAGAGCTGTTTGTGAAGTGTGGCCTGGTATGAAAGCTCCCACTCGGGCAGGGGTCTACACCCTCTCTGCCCTTCCACACCCATGCGCCCAGCCCAGCATGCGTAGCCACCCCTGCCAGCTCTCCTTGGCCTGTCTGAGGCAGCCTCACCCTGTCCAGAGGAATCTTAGTGAAGGAAGATGAATGCACCAGTGCCGGCACAGGGAGGGGTGGCTCCTGGGGGTCAGGGGCTGAGCAGGGCAGAGACAGGCACCAGCCCTTCAGGTTGCTTCTGAAGAGAGCCTGATGGCCTCCTGTGTGTTTTCATGGTGAAACAGCACTGTTCTGAGGGGCTTTTGAATTTTCCTGTATTGTCACTAATTCCAAACCAATTTTTAGCGCTGCATTCTCTTGGATAGTTTAATTAGGCTGAGGGACCTGGTAGAGGAGTGGTGTTGTCCATATTTGGCTAGAATTTTGAGAGGTATTTAACACCTTCAGGGCTTCGGTGGCTTTAGATAGATTTTAGATTAAGATAGTATCATCTGGCCAGGCGCGGTGGCTCACGCCTGTAATCCCAGCACTTTGGGAGGCCGAGGCAGGTGGATCACGAGGTCAGGAGATCAAGACCATCCTCGCTAACACGGTGAAACCCCATCTCTACTAAAAATACAAAAAAAAAAAAAAAAATGAACTGGGTGTGGTGGTGGGTGCCTGTAGTCCCAGCTACAGGCTGAGGCAGGACGATGGCATGAACCCGGGAGGCGGAGCTTGCAGTGAGCCGAGATCGTGCCACTGCACTCCAGCCTGGGCGACACAGCGAGACTCTGTCTCAAAAAAAAAAAAAAAAAAGATAGTATCATCTGTAGGACCTTCAGTTAGAATAGATGTTGGCTGTTCTAACAGACGGCTTATCCCTTCCGGGGGAGATGAAGCCTTGGTAGGGGAGGTGAGTGGGACACAATAGTGACCATCTATGCCGATTCCCTGTCCCTCATATCCCTAGGTGGACACCAGCTCCCTGAGCGGCGACAATACCCTTATGTCCACGCTGGAGGAGAAGGAAACAGATGGGGAGCAGGGCCCCACAGTCTCCCCAGCCCCGGCTGATGAGCCCTCCAGCCCCCTGCTGTCCCCTGGCTGCACCTCCTCATCCTCAGCTGCCAAGCTGCTATCCCCACGTCGAACAGCACCCCGGCCTCGTCTAGGTGGCAGAGGGAGGCCAGGCAGGGCAGGGGCTTTGAAGGCTGAGGCTGGCCCCTCTGCTCCCCCACGGGCCCTAGAGGGGCTACGGCTGCCCCCCATGCCATGGAATGTGCCCCCAGATTTGAGCCCCAGGTGAGCAGACCCTAGGCCCCCGTGGCAGAGATGGTGGTGATGAGGCTGAGGCCCTGGGCAGGCGCACCCCGCCCTAGGTGCCCATCTAACCATCTTAACTCCCGCTAGTCTATGTGGGCCAAGCCTGCCTCCTCCAGGAAGCCTTCTGTGCTCCTCCTTTCTCCTGCTGCCCCACTCCACTGTGTGGTGTGTGGCACACACTGCTCTGAACTCTTGCATCTCATGCTGCTCAAGCTTGGTCCCCCAGCTAAACCGCAAGCTCCTAGGGGAAGGGACCCCATGTTAGCTTTTTCCTGGGATCCTGGTCAGTTCCACGCTCCTGCAGCCTGTGTGTGTGGACGCTGGGGCACCCCATCCCATATGACCCCACAGTGGCTGCCTGTCCATTGATTTGTTGTCCTGGTGCCTGGGTTTACAGGGTAGTAGATGGCATTGAAGACGGCTGTGGCTCGGACCAGCCCAAGTTCTCTTTCCGCGTGGGCCAGTCTGGCCCGGAATGTAGCAGCAGCCCCTCCCCTGGACCAGGTACCAGGGCCCCGGGATGGTCTAGGTTGGTGGGGCAGCCCCTTTGCCTTGTGAACCTCAAGCACTGTTGACCTCTGAGCCTTCAATGTTAGAGAAACTGGCAGACTGCCTGGAGGCCGTCTCACCCCACTACCCCTTGGTGCCGTGCGGGCAGGGGAGTTTGGTGGTAAAGACCAGCACTTTAATTTCGACACAGCCAGGAACTGGGTTTATATCCTTGCTCTGTCAGCTTTCTAGCAGTGTGAATTTGGCTTCTCTGGCCCCAGCTTCCTGTCTGTAAAAAAATGGGTTGATGTTTATGTTACATAATGTAACTGAAAGCCTTAGCACAATCTCTGGCTAACTGAGGGGATAGAGGGCTGGGGATCCAGGGGTGAAAATGGCTCCAGGCCAGGGAAGTGGACAAGCTAATGAGCTCCTAGGAATGTCCATTTGCCTGGAGAACAGAGCAAGGGACAGGCACAAAGAACAACTTTTCGAAGGGAAGGAGAGCGCTAGGCAGTGTGGCTGAGGGCTGCTGGGAGGTGTTTTCCCTGCCCCTGGAAGTTTGGGTAGAATTCAGCAGCTCGGGCAAGGCCAGAAGAGATGATCCTAGGAGTCAGGTCCTACCAGGTCAGTGTGGTCTAACTGGGGCAAGGCCTGGACCCCTACACTGCCTGTCTCCTCTTACCAGCCCCAGCTGATAACCCTATTTTACTACCCACAGAGAGCGGCCTGCTCACTGTCCCCCATGGGCCCAGTGAGGCAAGGAACACAGACACACTGGACAAGCTTCGGCAGGCGGTGGGTGAGGGGGAAGGTGGAGATGAGGGGGGCGCCAGGGGAGGGCACTCCATGGCTGACTCCATTCTGACCTCGCCTCCTCCCTCCCCCGAAGGTGACAGAGCTGTCAGAGCAGGTGCTGCAGATGCGGGAAGGACTGCAGTCACTTCGCCAGGCTGTGCAGCTTGTCCTGGCTCCCCACAGGGAGGGCCCGTGCCCTCGGGCATCGGGAGAGGGGCCATGCCCAGCCAGCACCTCCGGGCTTCTGCAGCCACTCTGTGTTGACACTGGGGCATCCTCCTACTGCCTGCAGCCCCCAGCTGGCTCTGTCTTGAGTGGGACTTGGCCCCACCCTCGTCCGGGGCCTCCTCCCCTCATGGCACCCTGGCCCTGGGGTCCCCCAGCGTCTCAGAGCTCCCCCTGGCCTCGAGCCACAGCTTTCTGGACCTCCACCTCAGACTCAGAGCCCCCTGCCTCAGGAGACCTCTGCTCTGAGCCCAGCACCCCTGCCTCCCCTCCTCCTTCTGAGGAAGGGGCCAGGACTGGGCCCCCAGAGCCTGTGAGCCAGGCTGAGGCTACCAGCACTGGAGAGCCCCCGCCAGGGTCAGGGGGCCTGGCCTTGCCCTGGGACCCCCACAGCCTGGAGATGGTGCTTATTGGCTGCCACGGCTCTGGCACAGTCCAGTGGACCCAGGAAGAAGGCACAGGGGTCTGAGTACCAGCCCTAGAACTCAGTGTTGCCAGGTGTGCTGCCATCTGCTGTTCAGCCCAACCTCAGAGTGAAGGCAGGGTGGCAGCCTCCCCACGGACTCCATGCGGCCCGCTGACTCAGGGCAGGGAGCCTGGAAGCAAAGGAGGACCTGGCTCCTGACTCTCAGAGAGGTTAGGCTGGATCCCTGGGGCAGGCCCCTCCTCAGCCTGCTCCTCTGACCTCCCGGTCTCCCTCTGCAGGCTGGGGGCAGAGGCCTGAGGACAAGGAAGGGCTTTGCCATCCCCTGCATGTGCCCCTGCCTCTACCGGTCCCCAGATTTTTATATTAAAAAAATAATAATAAAAGAAACTACTTTGGAACCTGGTGCTTTTTATTTACAAAAGAAAAACAATAAAGGAAGAGTCTGAGGCTAATCAGCTGGAGACACAGGAGTGAAGGTGGCAATGGGGGGGTAGGGTTGTTTTTAGAGAGAGAAAGATGGGGAGGGGCTCTGGACCTAGGGAAGCCCCAGGTTCTCAGCCTCTGCTGGCTTCACAAAGGCCAGCCCTATCCTCCCTCAAAGGCTCAAATCAATGGCCCGCAGCTGAGCCTCCCACTGCCCACTCTGGGAAGGTTTTTCCAGGAGCCTGAGTTCCCAGCTCAAGGGGGCTAGAGTGGCAGGGGAAACAAGCCGGAGAGGGCCCACGAGTCCTGCCACCACTCCTCACTGTGGTGTGATCTTGGCAGCCTCAGCCCGGATGAGGGCAATGAGGTCCTGGTTGATAAGGAAGACGAATCGCAGGCTGGCGATCTGGGTGGGAGACAAAGGTGGCTTAAGACAGAGGTGGGACCAGGGCCAAGCTGGTGTACTGGCTCACCATGCCTAGGTCTCATCCTGGCCTTCCTGCCTCCTCCCCAGCTCACCTCCACCACAGAGTTGTTGCTGAGGCGCCATTTGGAGCCACACAGCACCGGCCGTCCATCAATGTAGATGGGCCGTCGACCCTCATTGGCAATGAAGAAATCACCGTTGTTCTTCAGCTTGATGACACCTGTGGAAGCAGAACGGAAGAAGGGATGATGGGATGGGGAGGGATTGATGGGATGGGGAAAGGCCAGAGACAGCCAGGAGCCTCCACGGACCAGCTCTGCTTCCTGCAGACACCAAGGAATCCCTGCCTCAGGTGGTCCACGAGGGTCCCCACGGACACCAAGCCCCAGGGCTAGAAAGGACAGCGAGAGGCTGGGAGGGATGACCTCACACTGCTTCCTGCTGGGGCAGGGGGTGGGGGATACCTTGTTTCCGGGATATCTTCCAGGCCGGACCCTCCAGAGACAGGTCCACATCAATCTGGTTATCCTTGGTTGCTCTGCCCAGGGTGATCTGGGGAAATGGGGCAGGTGAGGGCTGGGACCTGAAGAATTGGGGGAGTAGGTCTATGCAGGCCAGAGAAAGATGGGAAACCAAGGACTACACAGAGAAAGGCACTGACAGAGGAAGCAGCCTAGGAAGGGGGGGATGGGCCTGCCTCACCTCACGCGAGCGCATCAGGTACCGCACCATGCGGCCCCGCAGCACTGCCAGTGTCTGGTTGTCGAAGTCCGGAGAGCTCATGCCTAGGGGAAGAGGGAGTTTGGAAGGGCCTACCCCTGAGGGTCAGAATGCAAGGCAGGGAACCAGGGCAAGGTTTATAAGGGAAGGAAGTCGGGGCCTGGGAAACGAGGGTCTCCCCAGCCAGGCAGCAACAGGGGGACAGGCTGGGGTGAAGGATGCTGAAGAGTGAGCCTTCTGGTGCCCAGGCCTCCTCACCTGTGATACTGTCCACTAGCACCTGCCACTTATGCAGTTCCTGTTCCAGCTGCCGAATCTCTCGCTTCTGGCGCCGGTCAGCCACCATCAGCTCTGGGGTGAGGTGGGGTGGTAAGGAGGGATGCTCTGAGGCCACCAGCACCTTGTACTCGTCCTCTTGATTCTGGCAGGAGCTTCCATCCCCTCACCGCCCCATGAGGCCATACTTACCATGTTCCAGGACCTCATCTCGCATGTCCCTGAGGGTCAAGAAGAGAAGGAAGATTTAGGTCCACTTTCAGCTCGCCTGTTACTTGGCTCATTAGGGCATCCCTGAGCCCCTTTAGCCAAGTGGCCTGCAAGGCGGTACATCAGGCCTTGGCCCAGCCTCCTTCTCTGGGGTTGGGCTGGGGATAAGGGTAAAGCAGAGGAGCCTAAGAAGGCCCTAGTGGGAGAGGAGGGGGCTCAGCCAGGGGGGCCAAGCACCAACGGGAGCCCAAGGGCTAAGGCTGGGCAGCCTGAGGCGCTCTACCTGACAGGAGTGACTCGGCTCTCTCCACCCCTTCCTGTGTCTCCAGCCACTCACTTGAGCTTACTGTCATCAATCAGGTCCTCTGCATCAGAGAAGTTCAGCACTTGGTCCCCTTTGGGCAGCGGCTGCACTGAACAAAGGACAGAGGAAGCGTGAGCACCAAGGGTCCTGCTGAACCCCACGATGCTGAGCGGACCACTAAGCCAAGTGGACCAGCTGCAGACTGCGCCGGGTAGAGAGCCCAGCACCAGCAAGGGTGCCCATACCAGATTAGGCTGGGCTCTAATTTGGCACAAAGCAGCTTTAGGCTTAGCTGAGGGTAGAGGTGGTTCTAGAAAGGGAAGGAAATTAAAATTGACCTTTTGTATGGGCTTCTCGGTGTGCAAAGGACTTCGATTACACAGCCTTGAACTAAGCAGGGGAGGTGCTACCATCAGCTCTATTTCACAGATGAGGACACAGACACAGGAGGCGAGTTAAACTATGTGACCCTAGTTTGGGATGGAGGCAGGATTTAGATCCTGCTCTCTCGATTCGAAATCTCAACCTCTCCTTCCATCACATCATATCCTCTCCAGCATTTCCTGCCACGCTGTGAGGGGCTGGGAGGCACCTGCCAGCCAAGTTCCACTGAGAAAGTATGTGCTGGTGGGCGCCGCCCCACCTTAAGCCAATGTCTCTTGATCTGGGGTCATGACCTGCTAATGGGTCATGAAATCAGTTTCATTTTTTCAAAAAATGAAATGGAATAGGAAAATGAGCATCAGAGCCCATCAGATATGCTCAGGATAAATACTGTTTCATGAAAGTCTTTGTTTTTTTTTCTGGCCAGAATGTGAAAGGAAGTCGGGAACAGTGGTGTGTGCCCACAGACATAGCTACTCGGAGCCTGAGGCAAGAGGATCTCTTGAGCTGACAGCAACACGGAAAGACCCTGTCTCTTAAAAAAAAAATTAAAGGGATTAAGGTCCCCCAAATCTGAAAACCTCTGCTTTTAGGCCAGCTGTTCCCAAGACTGTAGGGTGTGCTCTGTAGCAGCTAGTGGCCATGCAATTGTCAACTGAGGAAGTGAGGGGGAGTGTGGAGGGGCCACAGATGCTCCTCTTCCTCCCACTGAGGTGAGACCATATGGGGGGAACCGGGGCAGTCACTCCATCAAGTCCCTCCCCACCAGAGCTGCCTGAAGTTCCATGAATCTCATCTTCTGCTGACTTGACAGCTAAGCAATGTGTGCTGCCTGTTCCTAGGGTCTCCTACCTCTCAACGGCAAAGGAGAAATCAAATCCCTTTTGAAGAAATACAAAAACTCTTGAAGGAATAAATAAAACTTTTGTGATAAGGCTTTTAGTTAACAAACAAATTTACACAAACTAACTTTCTTTTCTTTTTTCTTTTTTTGAGATGGAGTCTTGCTCTGTCATCCAAGCTGGAGTGCAGTAGCGCGATCTTGGCTCACTGCAACCTCCGCCTCCTGGGTTCAGCAATTCTCCTGCCTCAGCTTCCTGAGTAGCTGGGATTACAGGCATGTGCCACAAGGCCTGGCTACTTTTTGTATTTTTAGTAGAGACGGGGTTGTACCATGTTGGTCAGGCTGGTCTTGAACTCCTGACCTCGTCCGCCCACCTTGGCCTCCCAAAGTGCTGGGATTACAGGCGTGAGCCACCACGCCCAGCATTACTTTCAAAATATGACAAAGGAACTAGCTTTAGCAGTAAAAATAAAAGTTATCCAGTCAGTATCTGTTCTCTCTGTGGGAATTCTGTGATATCTGAGTCTGAGGAAGAGGCAGAATTTTGGAAGCTGCAGGAATAAAGAGGGCTGCCCCTGGGCCACTAAAATCAGAGGTCCTGAGGAATGGAAGATGGGGCCTCCCTCTGATGAGATTTCCTAAAATGCTCCTGCAGGAATACTTTTTCCTAAGCAGAAGCTGCGGGACCCTGGTAGTAAGGTGATGGGTACCAATGAAGCTTCATGTTTGAACTGTGTGAAAAACTATGCAGAGGGCAATGGGCAATACTTTTAGAAAGTGAGAATGTGCTTGTACTATGGAAATCAGAACCCGAATTACAGATCTCATTGTGGAGTTCCTCCAGTTTAATCACACTGTTTTCTTACCCCATCACTGGGAGAGTGAGTGCTGTGCTGTTGAGGCAAGAGGAAGTAGGGAGCAGTGTGGCCCTTGGGGAAAGGGAGAGACAGATGGACTGGGTGTGAAGTCCCAGTGGGGATTTATGAATGGCCTGAGGGCAGCTTGACAGCACTAACGGCCTAGTGGGAAGAGAAGAGGAACAAGGAAGACAGAAGGAAGAACGGAGAGAGGCAAAGAGCAGAAAAGCTCAGAAAAAGTGGTTATTACCTCTAGGGTGGAAAACAAAGTGAAGGGTGGGCAGGAAAGTGGACTTTCTTATTTTGCTCGTGTTTGAATGTTATCCATAACAATTAATGTGTTATTTATGTGAGAATAAAATATGCTATGAAAAAACAAAAGACAAGAAATGGTAGATAACTCCGCCATTCGGACCTTTTGCCAAAGATTCCAGGCAATGTTGGCTACTCTTACCATGATGCTGAAGACCATTCCAGCCACTTTCTCTCTCTGGAAAGTAGTTTTTGTTGCAATGTGAGGTGAACAAGACACTGGGGATCACTGAGGAATCTGTTACAGGGCACTTGAAGGCAGCTGTGTCGAGTACTTCAGACACACACACACATGCACGTGCACACACCCCCATTCTGCCAGCTCCTGGGGCGTTACCTGTCTGGTCCTCCAGCAGGTAATACTGCTTCATGAGCTGCCAGTGGGCCTGCAGGGCCTTCGCGGTACGGGCCAGGTAGAAGGCATCGGGGTGTCTGTGCAGCAGGTCCTGGAAGGTCTCCAAGGTGGGCTGGCTGGTCTGGAGGGCAAGAAACATTCTCTAGGCATCTGGGCTTTTTCACACATGCCTCTGCCTTACCATCTCTACCTCCCACCTCAGCACCCCCCAGGAGCTGGAAGAAGCAAGCTAGTCACCCGGGTAGTCAGGCTTGGCTCTTCCTGAGGCCCCTGACACAAAGGCCCCTGCCAATGTGCACACATCCAGACAGTGGGTGGACAGCTCTCCACATCAGTGGTTTTCTAGGTGGTCCAGCTCTCCCTGAGCCCTGATCCTCCACCTTCCCAGCCCTCAGACTTACCGATCCCACTTTGCTCAGCAGCTGCTCCTCAGCCTTGCTAAACAGGGCCTTGCTCTGGATGGCTGCAATAGCCTCTGGGTGCAGCTGCCTCATGGCCTGACAGGCCAACCTGGACACAGAAAGAGACACAGGGGAGGGCTGAAGGAAAGGTGTCAAGCAATCTGGGGTTCCTACTATTTCCCCCAAACCTACAGGCTTTTGAGATCCAGAACCTGGAGGCCAGGCCCTCATTAGGAAGCGCCTAAGGCTTAGCAGATAACCTGTGGCTCCACAGGTTTGTCAAGTGAATGAACAGCCAACTCAGAAAAAACGGAGGCCCCTATGTCCCCTTCAGACCCAGTCCTTCCTGAGGCAGAGCCTTGGACCAGCTGCTGCTCCCTCCAAGTCCTTCCTCCTTACTTGGCCGAAGCTGCCACCCCCTAGCCACTGCTTACCACTTCCCCTTTCCAGGCTGAGCCCAGCCCATTTCCTGGTATATCAGAACTGCAGCTACAACTTAAGTGGTGCCAGGGTCTGTGGAGAGGATGGATGTTAAGCATCCAACCAAGCTCGAAGTCATTAAGTGACAGAGGAGGAGGAAGTGTGTGTTGCATGTGTACATGAATTTATTTGGAAGCCTGTGGCTACTGGAGCTAGAAGGGGGCTTGGTGTTCTTCTATTCGACTCCCCCTTGTTAGGAGGATGAAACTGTAGGAGGTCAATGTGGAAAGGCTGGAGGTGACCCGCCCAAAGCCACAACACACACAGTGCACTCCGGGCGCTCATTTTAGTCTTCTCTCTCATGCTATTCCCTCTGCCTTCAGACTCCCTTGCCTGGAGGCAGGAAGAAACTTCTCTTTGAAGCTTCTCAGGCCTCAGTATCACCCCCAAGGAGCCTCCAGGAGTCCTGCCTCCCAGACCCCTCCTGGGGCCCTGGTACAATTCCCTCTGCTCCAGGACCCAAATTCTGGTGTCCCAGTACCTCCCCACTGCTGGAACCAGCTCCCACTCACTTGGAGATGACAGGATCGTAGAGCAGGGCGTACCAGCGCTCCTGGACCTCCCGAAGGGTGAAGCGGCAGCTGAACTTCACGCCCAGGTGGACGGAGGTCAGGTCGTTGGTCTGCAAGGCCCCAGAAAGATTTGCTCCAGCCTTGGAGCTGGAAAGAACCCTTCTTTGCCACCCACAGGGCCCTGTTGGGCTAATTTTGAGGTGCGAACTGGAGGCTGGGGGAAAGGGGCACACTGAGCCTATGGTGGGGGCACTACCTGCAACACAGCATTTATGAGCAGGAGGTCATCTGCAGGCTTCCAGCGGCCTAGATCCTTGGTCACCTGAAGTGGCTGTTTACTCTTCTTCACACGCTTGGTGAGTCCAGGGGCTGGGGCTGGGCTGGGTGGCACAGGAGTGCTGGGGGCTTTGGATACCTGGGCAGAGGACAGGAACAAACTGAGCTCAAAGCCAGCATCCAGTCAGCTGGCGCTTCATGACTAGAGTTTCACATACTCTGTGGCAGCGGCAGCCCCAGCCACAGCCCCAGCACCAACTCCAGCCCACAACAGGAAGCACAGGAAAGGAGCTCAGCTTTCTAATACCCACCCCATCCCACCAAGTTACTTCTATATAGTCCTTGACCATACGGGGTCTTCTCTTTGCTGGTGGTACCCCTGACCCCAGAGTGAAAGTTGGGTGGGGAGGATACCAGGAAATCACTCTTGCTGGTGCAGTGTCTAGGGCCAGAGCAATGCCACCTGGGGGTTATTTTTACACTCTGCAATGCTGGGAACAGGCTGTCTGCTCCCAGAATAGATGCATGCTCCATGCCTCCCACACGGAATGTGATACAGGATGCAATGGCAGGGTTGGGGGTGGGGGCTGCAGCAAGAAATGGGGAGTAGGGAGAGGTAGGTTCCCAGGAGGGAGGCATCTGAGATGAGGGCTGGGGCAGCTTGGTCCTCTCACCAGCCCGCTCTGCAGGGCTCTTGGCAGCTGGCAAAGGTTCTGAGGAAACATGAAATCTGGCACTACCTGCCATCCCCTAAGTCTCCCAATTCCTCACCTTCTTCTTCTCACTGGAGGAGGGTTCACTCCCTGAACAGCGCCCTGGTTCCACCCCACTGGCCCCCTTCGCCCGGGTAGAAGACTTTGCCAGGCTGCTCTCCACCAGCTCATCATCGAACTTCTTCCTCTTGATGAACCTGTAAAGGGTCCTGCCCAGTGAACACTCCTTACCCCACCCTGGTACCCATTCACACACCCCCAGCCCCCAAAAGAGAGCAGGTGCCCAATATGGTGCTAACTGCTCCAGCCCGCTTTCACTTTACACCACAGCCTGGTTCAGTGGCCATGGAACTGCTACACTCCAGCCCTCTGAGATGACAGGGGATCACACCACAAAGACTTCACGTCAGAGACCTAAGATCTCCCTCCCCTGCCCTCAGTCCCACAGGGAAGGATTTAGCAGGCACAGGAAAAGCACAAGGCTCTGCCAATACTAAGGCCCCAGAGGGGCTCAGGCAGCCATTCCCAAAAGAGGGGGAGGCATGTGGCACTTACCGCCACAGACCTTCTACCCTTTCCCAGTTCCTGGCCCTCCGAACCCTTACTACCTGGAGGAGCTTCTCCGTTTAGGGATGGTGCCCAAGGCCTGAGAGGAGGCTCGCTTCTGCCCTGCCAGTGACTCCTCATCCTCTGAGCGGCTGGCAGTGCCTGATGCCATCAGGGATGAATCTAGCAGCCCCTGAGAATCTAGCAAGAGAGAAATGGTAGATTCGGGCCTCCTAAGATCCTAGAGCCTCTGCAAATGGGACCCCTCCCCAGCCCCCTTCCTCTGCCAGCCCTCTCGGCCCCTCCCCTGCCTCCTTGACACTTGAGGTTTTAAGGTAGAGTTCCTTGGCCATCCAGATCCCATCTGGGCTCAGACCTGGCCCAGACCTTCCACGCTGGGCAGTTCCCCCGGTGCCACGTGTCATGTCGTGCAGCACATGGTGCTCAGGTCAGACTGGTGATGCCGACACGCTGGGCTCTGGGCATAACTGCTCCCTCTGCCATCAAAATGCAGCCATGCTAAAGAGCAGCAGCTCAACAGCAAGTCAGTCAATTGTGGCTCTGGCGACAGATACATGGGTGGTGCTGGCCCAGGGGGAGGTGGCAAGGCCTAGCCAGGACCGAAAGACACACGTGCCAGGCACAGAGTGGAATCAGCAGATGCTTGGTGCCCGAGCATTTGGGGAGCTGTCCCAGCCTCATACTACCTTTGTCCATCCTCTTACAGTCCCAAAGCCACTGGTTCCAAACCACAGGGCTAGGAGGAACGGTCCCACAGGCTCATCCAAGGATTCTGACCAGGTGAGCTTAAAGGCTGAGAGGAGATTCTGCAAAGGAGAAATGGGGCTCCCTGAGGCTCAGATTTCCAACTGGCCAGCCTCACTTCCTTATACTGGCTCAGGTGCCCCAGGGTCCCATAAGCTAGGGAAGACACAAGGAGAGGAAAGAGGCATAAGGCCTCACTCTGCCAATAATAGCCTTAGACATCAGTCTTGTGAAGGTCACTGGCACCTTTCAGAGTATGGTAACAGCTATGGACTCCAAAAAAGTGTGCAAACATATACTATTTTAGAGGGTTCATAGACCCTCTAATTCTACTGATATCTCCTAGGTTAAGCGCCTTGACTATAAACTAGCAAGAGACAAGGGATTCTTTGGCCCACATTTTTCTTTACTTCAGCTGTCCACTCAGCTCAGCAGCACCAGCCTTCCCCTCCTAGGCCAAAGCAGGAAAAAAGAAAGGGAGACAAAACTCCAGCCAGTCCATCTCGTTGTTTTTGTTTGTTTGTTTGTTTTATTTGGGGTTTTTACTGAAGATTTAGTAAGTGGTATTTCCATGAGATACCATCTCGTGGAAACCAAAAACCACTGTTTGGGAACTGCGTGATTATCAACCACCCTGTGCCCCAACAACCCCTAGAGAACCCAGGTACTGGACTTTCTCGGGGCGCTCCTCTCGTGAGTCCCCACTTCTTCTAACCAGGGTGGCTCTTAGCTCAGTGTTCTAGCCCTGTCCCCAGGTGAGCCTGTCGCTCTCCGCTCCATAGGCTACGACTGAGAATCCTGACATCTGAGGAGAGGGCGAAGGGGCCCGAGCTTGCCAGCAAACAGAGGTAGGGTCTGTGCCCCTTCCTTCCCTGACCCTCCGCCCCTCGTTCTCCCAAGAGTGCACACCCAATGTGGGGGATCGGTCCAGGTCTGTCTCAAGAACTCGGGGTAGGAGCATTGATGAAGTCACCTCTGCAACTCAAAGCAGAGCACCAAGTAGCCTTGGTTTGAGACCCACAGGCTGGTGGCTGGGGAGGTGGGGGTAAACTCACAAGCCCATTCTCACCCCACGGGCTCCATGCCTTTGCGCATGCGTAACACCTCGAGCCAGACTCTAACCCGGTCCGGCCCACGCATGCGCAGCTTTTCGGGGCGCCACCGGGGCGGGGCCCCAAACTTGGGGGGGTCGTCCCCGGCGGCACTCTGCAAAACTCCATTTCACCCCCAACTCCTCTGAGAACCCTCAGAGGCGAACCGCGAGGTCTCACCATTCCTAGACTGCCAGATCCAACAATTTCTCCGCGGCGACGGTAGCAGCCGCAGGGCCAAAGCCGGCTTCCGTGAGGTACGTCTACTTCCGGTTAACGAACCAGGGGCTGGCAATCTCTTCCGGTTCGTCTTGGCAACGTGTGTGAAGGGGGCGTGGCCATGGTACGGAAAGTGTAAATATTTTACTAATAGCGGAAAGTAAAGGCTTTCCTAGTTGGGACAGCATATAGGGAAACGTTAGGGATTATAGGCACCGGAGAGGTAACCCGGCTTGAGGGGTTGGTTAAAGGGAAAGGCGAGACTTAGGGCGAGACCGAGCGGAGCTAATTGAGGCGACGCAGGGAGGGGCGGGACCGCGGACTGGATTTCGACTTCCAAATTCCCACGAGGTATAGGAGTCTGAGGGTTGCACAGGACGTTATGCATTGTTTGACTCCTCCAGAACCTTTAGAGAAACTTCTGTCAGGCCCGCCTGCTAGGCACTAGTCGGAGAGATAATGTAGCTAGGGAGATGTGGCGGACAGAAAGGGCAGAGAGGCTCTCTGAGGAGCGGATGGAGGATCGTGGGCCGCTTTACTGAGAAGGAAGAGACCCTGCGAGAAGGAGTAGTGTCCACTTGGTCCCGTCAGCCGAACCCCACCTGGACGGCTGGGGCCACTTGTGGTCGCCGGGAGGTAAGAGAGAAAACCAATGGAAGCACCTTCAGAGGAGAGTGCCTTGGAAGGAATCTTGGGATGGGAGAATGAGCCTGTCGGAAAAATTGGGAATTTGGGGCTGTGAGAGATGTTCCGGAAAACTAGAAAGACTGTTTTCTAAAAGAGGAATTCTGTTTTATGCTTCCTTTGCGAGGTGCTAAAGTGTAGCAGCTATAGAGAGACATACTTCAGCTCAGAATAAGAAAGATTCAGTTCCAAAGCTGTCCATCAGAGGTGTCAAGCACACATAACATGGACATTGCCAGGGAATTCAAGTGTCAAATGAGAGACTGGCCCTTTTGGCCCTGACAGTATACGATGGCCCTCTGCTTCAAGAGTACCCACCTCATTTACTGTTCTGTGGACTTGCTTAATGAGTATGTGCTTATTTTAACTCCCATGAAAGATTTTGAGTTTTATTTTTTAACAGGCACTTGATTAAATATATTATGTAAACTTGTGAAAATATCAGAAAACCAATGAAATATTTTTTTTTTCTTGAGACAGAGTGTCGCTCCATAGCCCAGGCTGGAGTGCAGTGGCACAATCTCGGCTCACTGCAACCTCCGGCCCCCGGGTCTCGGTTCAGGCAATTCTCCTGCCTCAGCCTCCCGAGTAGCTAGGATTACAGGCACGCGCCACCATGCCCAGCTAAGTTTTTTTTTTTTTTTTGGTAGAGACAGGTTTTCACCATGTTGGCCAGGCTGGTCTTGAACTCCTGACCTCATGATCAGGCTACCTCGGCCTCCCAAAGTGCTGGGATTACAGGCGTGAGCCACAGCACCCAGCCTGAAATAATTTTTATAAAAGGTAATTACACAGAACATTAATAATATTAATGTTATTAAATATATATGAATTCATGATAACTATTAAAAACATACAAAGGAAAAGACAGTTGAAGGAAATGCACCGGAATGTTAACACATGTCCAAGTGGTAGTAGTAGTAATTTTTCTCTCTAATTATTTTCCAATTTTTTAATACATGGTTTTTAAATTTTGTTGTTTTTTTTTTTGAGACAGAGCCTTCCTCTGTCACCCAGGCTGGAGTGCAGTGGTGCGATCTCGGCTCCTGCAACCTACACCTCCCGGATTCATGCGATTCTCGTGCCTCAGCCTCCCGAGTAGCTGGGATTGCAGGTGTGCGCCACCATGCCTGGATAATTTTTGTGTTTTTAGTAGAGGTGGGGTTTCACTATGTTGGCCAGGATGGTCTCAAACTCCTGACCTCAAATGATTCACCCACCTCAGCCTCCCAAAGTGCTGAGATTACAGGCGCGAGCCACTGCACCCGGCCGTATTTTATAATGAAAAAAAAATAGGTTCTACACAACTTCTTTTTATTGATTGATTGATTTTGAGGCAGAGTCTCGCTCTGTCACCCAGGCTGGAGTACAGCGGCACAATCTCGGCTCACTGCAACCTCCACCTCCCGGGTTCGAGTGATTTTCCTGCCTCAGCCTCACAAGTAGCTGAAATTACAGGTGCCTGCCACCACGCCTGGCTTATTTTTGTATTTTTAGTAGAGACGGGGTTTCGCCATGTTGGCCAGGCTCGTCTCGAACTCGTGGCCTCAAATGATCCACCCGCCTCAGCCTCCCAAAGTGCTGGATTACAGGCGTAAGCCACTGCCCTGAGCCACAACTTCCTGAGTGAGAGAGGAGAAGGGAAAACTCTTGGCTTCCAGCTGCCTGAGGTAATTCCTTCCCCCAAGGTGACACGAGGGAAAGGTGGTGGTCACCATCATCTCCTATTTGGTGCCTGGAAACTCAAACTTCCCCTCTGGTCCTCAATCGTCCCTACTATTGGATAAAAAGAAACCTAGGCACCCTTGTGGTATGGATGCGGGGATTTCTAAAGGGCTTCCTGCTCAAGATTGTGTTTTCTGTTTACACAGCGTGGTGGACTATACTAGCTATACTTAGTATATATAGTACAGTATCTATACTAGATGAAAGTTCTCAGGATGGTCTTCTATGAAGAGGTGATGACTGAGCTGAGATTTGATGTCGATAGGCAACCAGTCATGCAATAAGGTGGGGTACACTGACACCATCAGAGGGGATAGCTCTGGCTCCAAAGCAGGAAGGAGTTTGGTGAGTTTGAGGAATAGGAAGGACCCCGGTGTGGCTGGAGCAGGACGATCAATAAAAAGAGGGAAAGAGTTGAGAACAGAGAAGTCATCAGTGGGCAGCCCATGCCAGCCCGTGTAGTTCTCAGTATGGATTTTGGCCTTTATTCTTGGTTCATTGCAAAGCTCTTAAAGGATCACAGGCAAGGGCATCCTGTAATATGATCTAAGTTTGAAAATGATCCCTCTGCTGCTTGTGAAGACTAGATTGCAGGGGGCAAAAGAGGAAGCAGAGAGATCAGATTAAAGGGTATTGCAGTGATCTAGGTGAGAGGTAAAGCCAGGTGGTTTAGCTGGCATGTGGGGGTGGTGAAGATGGACAGGAACTGTGACTGTGGCACATTTTGGAAATAGAACCCCAAGGAGTTGCTGATGGATTGGATATGGGATATGAGGGAAAAGGAAGAATCAAGGACGAGACTGAGATTTTTGGCCTGAGAACCTGGGTGAATGGTAGAACCCCCTGCTTCAGAATATATCCAGAATGTGACCCTATCTTACCAGTTTTCCACGGTCTGCTGGTCCAACTCCCCATTATCCATTATCTGTTACCTGGACTATAGCAAGAGTTCCCTAACTGGTCTCCCAGCTTTCATCCTTACTGCCCTTCTTTAGTTTATTCACAGCAGCTGGGGTATTCCTATTACATTGGCAATCTACTCACATCCTGCTTCTGTTCAAAGTCCTCCATCTTCCTCAGGATAAAAGCTCAAGGCCCACCCCCTGTTGCTTCTCTGACTTCACCTCCTGCTCTTCTCACTTGCTCTTTCAAAAATTTCAGTCCTCATCCCCTGCTCACTGTACCTCTTCTTGGCTTTCTCCTTAGCCCTTATTATCTTCTAATTTACTTATTTTTTTCTGTTTACTGTAGGTTTTCCAGTAGTAGAATGTAAGCTTTAGGAAGGCAGGGTTTTTGTCTACTTTGTTCACTGCTATAGTAGGTGCTTAATAAATATTTATTGAATAAGTATCTTATGTAAATTGACTGCAGAGAAGTCTGTGGGAGGAGCAGGTTTGTACAGGGGCAGAAAAAAAAAGTTCTGTTTTAGACATGTTAAGTTTGAGGTGCCTGTAAGGCATCTCAGTGGTGCTGTAGAATAGAGAGGTGGGCACATTAGTTGGGTCAGGGAAGAAGCCTGGACTGGAGATATCCACTGGGGAGTCATCATCAGGAAGATCTGGATGTGGATGCTTAGGGAGAGAGTGTGGATAAGAGAATGAGGAGGGCTCAAGACCATTGCATGGGACATGCCAACATTTAGGGCAAGGCAGAGGAAGAAGGGCAAGAAAATAAACCAAAAGAAGAATGTGGATAAAAAGAAAAGCTAGCAATGGCACCCATTATCCAGCTTCCAGTTAACTCTTCCTGGCTCTAGAACAGTGATCCCCAAGCATTTTGGCACCAGGGACTGGTTTTGTGGAATACAATTTTTCCACAGACGGGGTTGGGGAACATGGTTTCAGGATGAAACTGTTCCACCTCAGATCATCAGGCATTAGATTCTCATAAGGATCGTGCAACCTAGATCACTCGCATGTGCAGTTCACAATAGAGTTCTCCCTCCTATGAGAATCTAATGCCACCGCTGATCTGACAGGAGGCGGAGCGCAGAGCTCAGGTGGTAATGCTCACCCGCCTGCTGCTAACCTCTTGCTGTGCAGCCCAGTTCCTAACAGGCCACGGCCCAGTACATGTTGGGGACCCCTGCTCTAGAGTAGTCTTTCATAGTCAGGCACTCTTTCCCTGGGGTTGATGTGGTTTACAATGGAGGCCACATTCATGGTTCCTCCTGGATCTTTGCTCAGGTCCCCAGGCTCCATCTTCTGGGGGATTAGAACACAGTGGTTAAGAACATAGGCGCTGGCCAGGCCTGGGAGCTCACGCCTGTAATCCCAGCACAGTGGGAGGCCGAGGCCTGCAGATCACTTGACCTTAGGAGTTCAAGACCAGCCTGGGCAACATGGCAAAACCCCTTCTCTACTAAAAATACAAAAATTAGCCAGGTGTGGTGACACACACCTGTGGCTCCAGCTATTCAGGAGGCTGAGGTAGGAGGACTGCTTGAGCCTGTAGAGGTCAAGGCTGCAGTGAGCCATGATCACACCATTGCACTCCAGCTTGGGCGACAGAGTGAGACCCTGTCTCAAAACAAACAAACAAACAAACAAACAAACAAAAAACTCCTCCAAAAATATAGGCTCTGTGAGTACGTAGAACTAAACAATCAAAAAGAACATAGGCTCTGGAGCCAAAGTACGTGGTTTGAAACTGCCTCTATCACCTATCAACTTATGACTTTGAGCAAGTTACATTACTGTGCCCCAGTTTCATCATCTGTGGGGAAATAATAGTCCCCACTTCATTAGGATGGTTGTGAGGAGTAAATGACTACTGAAACACACACGTGGTATATAGCAAGTGTTCAAAAAATGTTAGCTGTTGTTAACTGCTCTTAGGGCTTAGGTCTGAGTGCCTCCTGCCAGGTGGTCTGACTCTAGGACCCAGACTTTGATAGCACAGCCCCTCCCCACTCTTGTCCACTAGAGCAGGACTAGTTGCTCTCTTAGCTAGGGCAGCTACCTCCTGGGACCCAGTCAGAGGACACAGGATCTTGCTGCTGTTGGCTCAAGTATTTTATCTTCCTAGGGAATCAAATCAAATAAAGCTATTGACCAATACTAAGTTACCTTGGGATTCACAATGCAATTTAAGTCAGCGTACACTCTACTTGAGATCTGTATACTGTGTTTTTTTGTTGTTTGTTTGTTTCTGTAAGGGAAAAGAAACTATCAGCAAAGGAAGATTCTCATGCACAGATTGAAACCCTCTGAGATATTGACCCCCTAGGTTAGAGAATCACAGACAAAACTGTATGAAACCTCCAGCCTCTAAGACATGATAAACACATTTTACTGCAAAGGCCAGCATCATGCTCACTGAAGAAATCTGGATTATTCTGATTAATTAGGTATGTTACAAGGATGGTCCCATGACTCTTTTTATTTAATTTTCCTTTGGAAGTACTGGCCTACGTAATTAAAGAAGAGAATGAGATATAAAAACTAGAAGAGTTAAAATATTTATGATATGATAGCCTACATGAAAAATCCAAGGATATCAACTGAAAAACTAATACAAATAAGATATTTTAGGAAAATGGGTAGAAATGAGTATTTTTTTAAAACCGCCTGTTTGAGAATATGAGAGAATAGATTGTATTGTTTACAACAGCAACAACACAGTAAACCAAGCACAATAAATGTGCTAGATCTAGGTACCTGCATTAGTCTGTTCTCACACTGCTATAAAGATAATACCAGAGACTGGTAATTTACAAAGGAAAGAGGTTTAATTGACTCACAGTTCCACTTGGCTGGGGAGGCCTCAGGAAACTTACATTCATGGCAGAAGGCGAGGTAAAGCAGGCAACTTCTTCACAAGGTGACGAGAGAGAGAATGAGTGTGAAAGAGGAACACTTACATAGCCACCAGATCTCGTGAAAAGTCACTATTACGAGAACAGCATGGGGGAAACTGCCCCCGTGATCCAATCACCTCCCACCAGGTCCCTTCCTGGACATGTGGGGGTTATGGGGATTACCATTCAAGATGAGATTTGGGTGGGGACACAGAGCCAAACCGTATCAGTACTCAAAACTAAAATGCCACCAAAGGAAGTTTGAATAAATAGGAAGGCATATTCTATTTTTGGGTAGAAAGACTCACTATTATAAAGATGTCAGCTCTCCATAAATTAATCCATAAATTTAACACAGATCTAATAAAAATACCAACAGAGTACGCAACCTGAATATAAATTCATATGGAGATTTTTGCATCAGGGATAACCATGTTGCTTCAGTAGCATCCTCAGAATGAAAACAACCAACCAAAACAAAAAGAATAGCCATGAGAACATTTTGAAAAGTAAGGTTAATGAGAGGAGAAGCACTGTACCACATATTAATACAATAGTTAAAAAGTAAATCCAGAGGACACTAGCACACGCATAAACATTTTGATCAGGAGAACATAATAGGCCAGGTGTGGTGGTTCATGCCTGTAATCCCAGCACTTTGGGAGGCCTAGTTGGGCAGATCACCTGAGGCCAAGAGTTTGAGACTAGCCTGGAAAACATGGTGAAACCCTGTCCCTACTGAAAAAATACAAAAATTAGCCTGGCATGGTGGTGTGCACCTGTATTCCCAGCTACTCAGAAGGCTGAGGCAGGAGAATTACTTGAACCTGGGAGGCAGAGGTTGCAGTGAGCTGAGATCGCGCCACTGCCCTCCACCCTGGGTGATAGACTGAGACTCCATTTCAAAAAAAAAACAAAGAGAACATAATAGTCCAGAAATAGACCTGAGGCATTAAAAAGTTTAGTAAATGATAAAGATGGCATTGTCTGTCAGTAGGGAAAAGATGGATGATATACTAAGTAGCATTGAGACAATTGTGTAGTCACCTGGAGAAAAATAATGTGTCTCTTTTCAGTTCTTACACTAAAATAAATCCATATGGAACAATTATGTTTAAATAAATGTTAGAGGCCAGGCTTGGTGGCTCATGCCTGTAACCCTAGCACTTTGGGAGGCCGAGGCAGGCAGATCACTCGAGGTCAGGAGTTTGAGACCAGCCTGGCCAACATAGCGAAATCCCGTCTCTACTAAACATACAAAAAATTAGCCAGGCATGTTGGCAGGCACCTGTAATCCCAGCTACTTGGGAGGCTGAGGCAGGAGAATTGCTTGAACTTGGGAGACAGAGGTTGCAGTAAGCTGAGATTGTGCAACTGCACTCCAGCCTAGATGACAGAGTGAGACTCCATTTCCAAATAAATAAATAAATGTAAAAGAGTAAAACCACAAATTTATAATGTTACAGTAGAGAAAGTGTTTTCCAGAATGGCACACATTTTCTCATAGCTTTAAAAAAAGACAAATTCTGTCAACATAAAAATCTATAATTTCTACAGAGCGAAAAACACCATAAACAAAGACGAATGGCAAAGTAGGGAAAATATTTGCAACCCGTATCATAGTCAGAGGGGCTAATTTGCTTAATATGTACAAAATCTCTACAAATCAATATGAAAAATAGCAAGTTCAATAAGAAAATGGGATGGTTAATGGAAAGATAAATGGCTGTTAAACATGAAAAAATACTCAACCTCACTCACAAGACAATTGAAACTACCTTTAGTATAATTTTTCACCCACTGATTGGCAAAAAACCTAGATGTTGGACACTTAGCCTTGGCATAGTTGTAGGGTAATAAGCACTCTTGTGTTGCTGTTAGAACTGTAATTCATTAAGACTTGTCAGAATTACAAATGCATAGAATTTCTGATCCAATGTACTTTCACATATGCAAAATAAGTTACATATAAAATTATCAGCCAGATGTGGTGGCTCACACCTGTAATCCTAGCACTTAGGGAGGCCAAGGTGGTAGGACTGCTTAAGCCCAGGAGTTCAAGACCAGCCTGGGCAAAGTGGCGAGACCTTGTCTCTACAAAAAAATGAAAATTAAAAAATTAGCTGGGTGCAGTAGTCCCAGCCACTTGGGAGGCTGAGGTGGGAGGATCTCTTGAGCCCAGGAGTTCAAGGCAGCAGTGAGCTATGATCACGCCACTGCACTCCATCATGGGACAAAGTGAGACCGCCTCTCTTAAAAAGAAAAAAAAAAGAAAACAGTTATCAGCTGGAGCATTGTTCATATTAGCAAGTTTAGCAAAAACCAACTCACACATCTCTCACTAGAGGACTGATTAAATAAATCATTGCACATGCATACAATGGAATATCATACAGCCAGGCTGAAGAGCTGTCACAAAAATCTTTATAGGCCATGATTGAACTTTATCCTAAGAAGAATGAAGAGCCATTAATGAATTTTTAAGCAGAAGTGTGGAATTAGACCTGCATTTTAGATGTCTCTGGCTTAGTATGGAGCATAGATTGAAAGAGTAAAACAGAAGCCAGGGAGATTAGTTGGTGGCCCAATTTAGGGTAGTCACTGAGGGGAAGACACAAAAGATGTAGACGATGACAGGGCTTGGTGAGAGATTGCATGAATGGGTGCAGGAGCTCAGGCACCTATGATGCCCAGTTCAGGTTTGGCAGTGGATAAGGCTGGCAGATATGCATTGAGACCAGAGGCACAAGTAGAGCTGCAGGGTTGGGGATGAGAAGGAAAGGTGATGAATTTCATTTGCGTTGATTGAATTGGAGGTGCCAATGGGCAGCCAGTTGGGATGTGCAGTTGAGCGTTTGCATATACAGCTCTATGACTCAGAGGAGAGATTGGAATTGGGGATGGATTTGGGAATCTTCATCGTACAGCTGATGTTTGAGGCAATAGGGCAATCTGAAGTCATCTTGGGATGTCCTGTGGCATGAGAGGAGAGTCCAGGCACTGGAGCAGCCCCTAGGGAACACAGGCAGAAGAGAATGAAAATCTGCAGGAGCTGGAGGAGTGTGGGGAACGTGGGTGGGAAACCAAGAAGAGCATCATATCACCGACCTCAAGGAAGAGTGTGCTCGGGTTTTACTGGTGTCTGTCTCTCCCTTGATTTAAAATCCTCCACATAAACTGGGTTTTATTTTTCTTTGTTTTCTCCCCATCTGTCTTATCCCATCTTCAATCGGCATGAGGTTTTGTGCATAATAACTATGTCTGTGGACAAGCAAAGGCATGAGTGAGTGACTACAGTTGTAACTGGTGCTTTACATGACTGTTGTGCACACTCCACACCTGCTCCTCTCCTTGCTCTCTCTGTCTCCATTCTTTAAATTCTCCACGTTGTCATCAGTGGCTCTCCATTGCCTACAGAGGAGCATCCTCTGGTTGGCCTTCAAGCCCATCCACATCCAGCCCCAGCTGGGCTTATCTCCTACAACACGTGGTGTGGAACTACACCCAAGCTGGCCACTTGCTGCCACATGAACATGCTCTGTGCTTACACTGTCCTTTTCCCTTGGATTTCCTGCCTCCTGCCCCCTGCGATAGTTCCACCCATCCTTCCACATTTCATGGAGATCTCACTTAGCCCCAAAGGCCTCCCCAAACCTTCACTGCCATGAATGTCTTCCCCGTTCTCTGTTGCACTTTGTCTTGCATTCCCACACTAGCTCCCTACCAGTTACTACTGTTTCTCCACACTGGAGTGTGAGGGGAGTCTGTCCCAATGTCACCATTCCTCCATGACTTGCCTCCCCACCTTTTCAAGTCTCTACTCAAGCATCACCCTGTGAGGCTTGCCATGACCCCTCTGTTTTCATCGTTAACTCCAGCACTTGGCACAGTACAATTGCTGAAGGAGTGGTGGGTGGATTGTGAGTCCTTGGGAGTTCAGGACAATACTTGAATTTATTTCTGTAACTGTGCCAGTGCTTTGCATCCAGTCAGCACCCTGTGTTTGCAGTAGGCTCCTGGGAAATGAGTTTTACTCACTTCCGTGCCCCCGCTGCCTAATACAGATCATGGCACCACAGTAGGCGCTCAATAAATGTTTAAGGAATCAATAAATGAAAAATTACACATTTAATTGCCTTCAGGAGCCTCCAGAGAGGCCACTGGTTGTACAAACTCACTGGTTTGTGTGTGCTTCCTGCCAGCGCTGACAGGCTGCCTTATGGGCTGGTGACAAGCTGTGTCCTGTAAACCTGGCTGTGCTGAGGGACAGCGACATGCAGCTCACAGAAAGCACTAGGGCTGTCATGGTGGCCAAGCATTTAATACAACGATTGTGGCATTCCAGGCAGAAACACAGCCCGGAAGAAGCCTCAGAGGCAGCCAAGGAGGGGTGGGAGCACTTACTCCTTAGGGAAAGCTTGACTTGGTTTCTACTGTGTGCATGGCCCTCTGAGGGTCGGGGTAGAGGGGAAGCTACAGCTGTGAAAGCAACTGGGCATCCGTCTTAAAGAGTTTCAGGTCTAGTGGGGTTGAGGACAGGCTCACCGATAATCCCAGAACAAAGGCAAGATGGACCAATGCTGGAAGAGATCCACGCACAAAGGCAGGAGAGCCCCCAGGAGAAGGGGAGGCTTAGGGAGGATTAGTGGAAGCTTCGTGGTGGAAGGGCCATCTGAGCTCATTGACTAAGCTTTTTTTTTTTTTTGAGACAGAGTCTCACTCTTGTCTCTCCAGCTGGAGTGCAATGATCTCGGCTCACTTGAATCTCCGCTTCCCAAGTTCAAGCGATTCTCCTGCCTCAGCCTCCCAAGAAGCTGGGATTACAGGTGCCCGCCACCATGCCCGACTAAGTTTTGTATTTTTTAGTAGAGACAGGGTTTCACCATGTTTGCCAGGCTGGTCTCAAACTCAACCTCAGGTGATCCACTCACCGCGGCCTCCCAAAGTGCTGGGATTACAGGCGTGAGCCACCACGTCCGGCCTTCATGACTAGGCTTTCTGAATGGGGTGGGAATTGAAACAGCTTCCAGCTGGTCTCCCTGCGCCCTGCTCCCAGTCTATGCTCATGGTTGCAGCCAGATGATGCTCTTGAAGGGCAGATGATGTCACTTCTCTGCTTAGAATTCTGCAATGGCTCCCATTGCATTCCGGGTGAACAGAGGTCCTTACGGTGGCCTACAAGGCCTTGTGTGATCGGCCTCCCAGTGGCCTCTGCAACGTGGCTCCTCTCACCCTCCCACTCACCCACACCAGGTATCCCGGGCACCTTGCTGCTCCCTGAGTGTGCCAGGCAGGCTCTCACCTCAGCCTGCTCTCCCTGCCTGGCACGCCCGTCCCGCAGCTCACCTCCTCACCTGCTTCAAGTCTTTACTGAAACGTCCTGCCATGCCCTCTCTACTTTAAATGGTAACACCCACTCCCCTGCACTCTGCTGCCTTATCCCTCTTGAAATTTGTGTTTCTCCATGGAACCTTTTACGTTCTGACATAACTGTGCATTTTACTAACTTATTTTTGTTTCTTGTCTTTTCCCCCCAAAGAATGTAAGCTTTGTGAAAGCAGTTTTTTGTTTGTTTGTTTTTTCAGACGGAGTCTCGCTCAGTCGCCCAGGCTGGAGTGCAGTGGCACGATCATGGCTCACACAACCTCCGCCTCCCGGGTTCATGCCATTCTCCTGCCTCAGCCTCCCGAACAGCTGGGACTACAGGTGCCCGCCACCACGCCTGGCTAATTTTTTGTATTTTTAGTGGAGATGGGGTTTCACCATGTTAGCCAGGATGGTCTCGATTTCCTGACCTTGTGACGTGCCCGCCTCGGCCTCCGAAAGTGCTGGGATTACAGGCTTGAGCCACTGTGCCTGGCCATGAAAAAACTTTTTAAAAATCTGTTTTACTCACTACAGTATCCCTAACACCTAGAACATTGCCTCATGTTAGGTGCCCAATAGGTACTTGTTGAATGAATGAATGAGTAAATGAATCAATGGGGCCATGCTACATGCTTGAGGAAGTCCATGGGAAGGGCCTCCTGGCAGAGCTCCTAAAAATGGCTGCCCAAAGGGTCATTTGCAGGGACAGATCTCTGCCATACAGAGCAGAGGACCTGCTGGGGGTAGGCGGTCAAGGGAGGAGGAAGGGGCCCCAGTCCAAGGGAGAGCAGACTCCACCACGAGTCCTCTGCAGGATCCCCGTGTCCCAGCATGGGTCAGGAATGCCTTCTCCCTCTGCCGCACTTGCTGTCCACGCTCCACCTGCACCTTCCCAGGAACCCCACCAGCTCCCCTCCTGTCACTCTTCCCGCAGTTCCCTCCCTTCTAATTCCTGAATTCCCGGCCCCTCTCCAGGCCTGCTGAGGCCCTTAGACGAGCACTTTGCTGCCTCCTTGTGGCTTCTGCAGGAAAGGCTCCTCTCTTCCAGAGAGTGAGGATACGGGGTGTCTAACAGACAGCCTGGGGGTGATGAGAGAGGAAACCGAATCTCCTTGACTACTGGCGGCCTGAATCACTGGCAGCTGCCTGCTCACAGCACTGCTGCCAGTGGCAGTGAACATCTCTGTGGCAGCACCCTGACTGGTGCACCAAGCTGGACTCAGGCTTTGGTTGTTCAAGGCTGCTCAGCTCCCGGGAAAGAATGTGAGGCAGCAGTCAGACCCCAGGGCCTGCCTCAAGAGTCACTGAGGTCAGTGACTAGTGTATCCAGCCTCCACCTGCTCAGCTTCCTCCCAGCTCAGAGGCAATAAATAGTGTTTGAGGGGTGATGAAGCCACCAGCCAGCGCAGGGCCTCCCAGAGTGTGCAGAGAGCGGGGGCAGGGTGTGACACAAGAGCCAGGGCCAGGGTATGTAGAACTGGAGCATGGGAGGCCACTCAGCCTCCTAATTGGCTAATTGGCTGGGATGTTATATCCCGGCCAATTGTTTTTTGCAGGTAACAGATACTTGCTTAAGCTAATTGCCCCCAAATGGAGGAATATTCTAGAAGGCTCCTGGGTTATCTAGTGGACCCATAACTCACAAGACTGCCTGAGAAGACTGCTTTATTTCTTACTCTACTGGGTAACTTTTTCTTTTTGGCTGCTTTCAAGTTCTTCTCTCATCTTTGGTTTCAGGTTTGACTATGATATGCTGAGGTATGTTTTTCTTTGTATTTATCCTGCTTCAGTTCTCTGAGCTCCTTGGATCTGTGGCTTCTTGTCTTTAATTTTGGAAATTCTCAGTGATTATCTCTTCAAGTAGCTCTTTAAATATTTCTTCTCCCTTCTCCTTCTGGGACTTTGATCATATGTGTGTGAAACCATTGATATTGTCCCACACATCTTGGGTGTTTGGTTTGGGGGTTGCTGGTTTGTTTCTTCTCTCTGTGTTATAGTTGGCTAATTTTCTATTGATCTTGCCTCAAATTCACATATTTTTTTGCCTTGCTTTTGTCTAGTTGGCTGATAAACCTGCCAAAGGATTTCTGTATCTCTGATGTTAAGATTTTCTTTTCTTTTTTTTTTTTTTTGAGACAGAGTCTCACTCTGTCACCAGGCTGGAGTGCAGTGGCACAATCTCAACTTACTGCAACCTCCACCTCCTGGGTTCAAGCAATTTTCCTGCCTCAGCCCCCCAAGTAGCTGGGACTACAGGCATGCGCCACCACGCCCAGCTAATTTTTGTGTTTTTAGTAGAGACGGGGTTTCACCGTGTTGGCCAGGATGGTCTCGATCTCTTGACCTCATGATCCGCCCACCTCGGCCTCCCAAAGTGTTAGGATTACAGGCGTGAGCCACTGCACCCGGCAAGATTTTCATTTCTGACATCTTCAAGTTTCCATTTCTTTTGTACAATTTCCTACTCTCTACTCAAATTCCACATCTGTTCCTGCATGTTGCCCACCTGTTAGAGGCAGATCCTGTAACATGTCAGATGTAGCTACCTTCAAATTCCTGCCTTCAAAGTCCTCACGTGATAGTTAACAGCATCCCAGCCATACACATCTTCTCTTCTTGAGAAGTTGACTCCTCTGATCATAGAGTCATGTTCATCTGTTTTCTGACTTTTCAGACCATGCATAGCTTTCCCCTCCCTGGCTCTATGCCTGGGTTGTTTTTGAAGGGGTTTTCTCCTTTCCACTGTATGCCTCTTTGCAGTTAGTCAAGGCTAGAGTGGACCCTTCTCCCATGTCCCCTTCCACATTTGTTTTGCTTCCTCATCTGAGGCTGTGGGCCATGCAAGCAGAGCTATGGCCAGTCCCCGAATATGGCTTGAAGCAATGCTCAGAAAAATACTCCTTCCCATGCCTTGTCTTCCCTGAATTTTTTGGGGGTAGAAGCATTACATTGACCAGAAATGTCAACTTTGCTCTGAAAAAAAATTAGGCTCCTGTATAGTATCAATGAACCTCATCACTAGAAAAACACCAGACACACACACACACACATATTTACACATATATACACACGCATACACATACATGTATACACACATACACATACATTTATACACACAAACATTTATACACACACATACACATATACACATATATACATACACACATACACATGTGCACATACATACATAAATACATCCACACCTACATAAATACATACATACATACACAAACATGTATACATACACACACACATATATGCACAAAGATACACACACATATATATTTGTCTTCCAACCCTCTTGGCTTCACAGCTTGGCCTGTGCAGGCTTTCTTTGCCTTTAAGAAGATGAAATTGTTACCAAAGCAGGAGAACAATGTCAGACACTCTGCATGTTTGCCAGAGAGCTCACTAGAGGACGTGCAGAAGGTCAAAGTCCTCCATCACCGAGCAAGTTCAGCCACCAGGCCCCTTAAGCACAGTGCCAAGAGCCTGTGAAAATATGAAACCTTTGAAAATATGGGTGCCAAAATATAAAAACAAAGAATGTATGAATATGTATGAAATCTTTATAAAACATAATATTGTCAGTTTCATTCACTGTCAAATTTAATATTCAAAATAGTCTCATTACATTTATAAAACTTGTTCGATTTCTTCTCTGTGCATGCTGATTGCTGAGATGTCACTCACAGCTAAGTACACATTAAATAACTTACTCATAGCCAGTTAATTTCTGAAGCAAGTTTATAAAAATGCTTTCTAATTATTTAGAGCGATACATTTAGTGTGAGGGCATTTTAAGATGTTAAGTGTCATTGGGGTGAGGCCTCCAGAAAAGAAAGAGCCTGGGACCTGAGAGGCTGGAAACAGCCCAGGGCCGGCACAGCTGTGCCGTGCATGTGTCCTGCATCATGATGCCACTCCCCTTCCTCCCACACTAGGCATCCTCGCGATATCTTAAGCTGCGACTCAGAAAACAAATCCTTCTCCTGGCATCATCCACAGACAGCTGTTCACACCCCACATCCTCCTCGCTTTCTGGAGTCTCTCAGCCTTAGGCTGGAAGCAAGGATGGGCGCCATTCCTGAGGAAGAGAACCGCTGGACATGGGTTCTCTGAGGATGGGGTAATTTCCTATTTGTATGCCTGTTCCCTAGGCCAAGGGTGCTGGTGAGTGGAGGACAGGGCGGGGGAGACTGAGCGGGGACCAGGCAGGTAGCTGTGTGTCAAGAGGAGGGTGTGTAGGTGCTCGTGAGCTGATTGAACTAACCAAATTAGTGTCTTAACTGACACTGACACATGCTTGCCAGAGATGGCCTCCTTAACTCACACCGTCTATATTTGAACCTCGTGTCTCCATTTCTTCCACCTTTGTCCTCAGAGACACGCTCACCTTTGCCTCCCACCTTATGACATCTGGCTCTGGTCTGTATTTGGTATCTCCTTTTGTTCTTACCTTCTGAGCTTTCATGCAGATCACTGGCATGTCAGTGATGTATCTGTCCATATTTTGATTAAATGAAGAGTTACTGACACCTAAGTGCCAGGTGCCAATCACAGCTATCTCGGCATGTTTGCTCCCAAAGGACACAGACAACACTCAGAGGGTTCTAAAACTGAGTTGAGGTGTGGGTTTCAGCAATGAGACAGAATTTTAAAATAAACCAACCTCTATTTTATTAAAATGTAGAGTTTGGGGACTGCAGGAGGGAAACAGTGTTTCTCAAAGTGCTAGGAGTACTCAGCAACACCCAGAGGGTTTCTTTAAAAGCACCAGCTGGGAACCTGCATTTCAACCAAGTTCTCTGTGGGTTTCCATCCCTCGGAAGGTTGAGAATCACTGGCTAAGAGATGCAGTGGAGACTGGGGCTGTCTTGATCCTTCTGGCTTATTTGGGTTCCAGGGAGTGACTCGCTTGACTTTTTTTGAACAAGCTAAGCGGATTCATTTGTAGGTTCCTGGCATTCCTTCCTTTGGCTTGCTGAGGCACTGCAAGAGTTAATAGAGTTACAGGTGGGGGAGTAACTGAGACAAGGCCCAGGCCATGTGAGTGCCATCCCGCACCTGAGCACTTCCCAGAGCCAAGTCCAGAGCTGAGCCCAGACTCAGCCTGGACACAGAACTGCTCAACACAACATCCTCCCAAGTCCCAGGGGCTCTGCTTCTCTTCCTGCGAATCTGCCTTTTGTCTGACCTCACAAAAGACTTCTTCTTCCCTCCCCTCATTCTTCTTTGGTCCTTCCCATCCATCCGTGTTTCCTCGGCCCTAGCCCCATCTAGTCTCTTTCCCAGAGGCCGCATTGTAAGCCCTCCTGTCGTCTCCAGCATGTTAGATGCCTGTGTGAGTCTGTTCATGTGCATCTCGGTGCACACATATGTACCAGCATGTTTTTCTTTTTTTTTTTTTTGAGATGGAGTCTCGCTGTGTCCCCAGACTGGAGTGCAGTGGCGCAATCTCGGCTCACTGCAAGCTGCGCCTCTCGGATTCAAGTGATTCTCCTGCCTCAGCCTCCTGAGTAGCTGGGACTACAGGCACCCGCCACCATGCCCGGCTAATTTTTTGTATTTTTAGTAGAGATGGGGTTTCACCATGTTATCCAGGATGGTCTCAATCTCCTGACCTCGTGATCTGCCCACCTCGGCCTCCCAAAGTGCTGGGATTACAGGTGTGAGCTACCATGCCCGGCCTGTACCAGCGTGTTTTTAGCTGTGCGGGAACAGACCCTGAGCAAGGGGAGGGCATAGCGCTCAGAGTCAAGGCTAAGATTGTCCAGCTACAGAAAGCATTTGGGGTCTGCAGACACACACAGCTCTCCCACCTGTCAGACAGTGAACCCAGGGGACATGCTTGTAAGACAAAGCTGAAAAAAATCTCAGAGAAGGGGGGCTGCTGGGTTTTGAGGGATGCAATCTTCTAGCTTCTCAAACCATGGAGGGAAGATGAGCAGCCCTCCCTCACATGCCGAGAGGATGCCCCAGTGGGCTCGGAGACGAACAGGCTGTCAGTGCTGTTCAGGCAGACCAGGAGAATGGGGCATGAAGTCGGGCCTAGTTATGAACCCAGATGGGGCTGTGCACCAGACAACATGGCCAGGGGAGCCAGCGAGGTCGGCAGGACCACAAAGAGGCGAGT
Source organism: Pongo pygmaeus (assembly GCF_028885625.2). Lineage (NCBI taxonomy): Eukaryota > Metazoa > Chordata > Mammalia > Primates > Hominidae > Pongo > Pongo pygmaeus. The sequence continues at coordinate 47,217,853 of NC_072383.2, forward strand.
GAGCCGGCACCATGCAGCAAGTAGATGTGAGGACTCATGGTGGGCCAGGAGCAGGTGGCCCGAGAAAAGGTGCACTTCAGGGAAAGAAGCAATGTCCAGGAGGGCACGCCCAAAGGAGGCAGCATGGCCACCACCCTCAGGTAGCAGCAGCCTGGGCAGAGACAGAACTTTTGTTAGAGACCAGCAGATCCTCATGCCAAAATAGCGGACCCCAAGACAATGCCCGGAGCCCCCACACTGAGACATCAGGAGCAGCCTGACACACAGGGAGGTGGTGGCAGCCTGGGATGTGGGTAAAGAAGACAGCACAGCAGGCTCTACCTCTGCACCTGGTGGTGAGATCAACACAGTAAACAGGTACAGGGTTGAAAGCAGGAAGAAAATTGTCTTCATCTAAGTTCCCTTAGAAAGGGGAAGCTGTCTTTGCTGGGAACAATATTTTGATAAGTGCCTTAAGCCTGAAACTGGGATCCCAGTGGAGGCCTGGGTGTGGGTGGAACAGCTCTGCTTGAGACATGAAGGAATTTTAGAATTGTGCGTGTTTTACCAGAGAGGCGGGGAAAGAGGGAAGAAAGGAGGCTGCTGCTTGGTGCTGTTCAACATGAATCCCGTTTCTCACTATCCCGCTATATTTTCAGAAAGTTACTGACGTCATGAGTGTATGGGCTCAAGTGGGGTGCGTACCCCTGATATTTATGTGCACATATCTCCGTGTGTGGAAAGAACAAAGGGGCTGGCCCGAGACTCAGAAGCTGGGCAGAGCCCAGGCAGGGAAGGGATGCGGAGAGGAGAGACCCCACGATGGGGAGGTCTTTGGGTAAGTTTAACCAAATCTCTGCCAGGCCAGGCCAGGCCCCAGTTGACCACTGGGTTACAGTGTTCTCCCACAGTGTTGTTTTGGTTATTCTCCATTCTGTTTGCTGTATCTAAATCAACAACCAATAGCAACACACATGCACATCCCCCTTGGAAACCCTCCAGGAATTGGAAACCAGGTTTCTGCCCTGGGTGGGCTGGAATGCTGGGACTCTCGGGCCGATTTCAGAGCGCAGGTGCGGCCAGGGACTGGCCCTCTTTGATGCTACTATGCCTCCCTGTCTCACTGAGGTCTCCAGTTGGAGGATGGGGGAAGCACCAGCATCTTCTGGCTCTTGGCTCTGGTTAGGTCTAGACTGGAGGCATCAGGACCCTCTCCCCATTGGGGATCTGTAACTGACGCAGGGCCAGGGTCACAGAAGGCAGATGAGATTGCTCATGTAGAGAGGGTCCTTAAAAGAGCCTTGAGCCTTCAGTAGTGACATCTACAAGCCCAGAGAGGCAAAGGAGAGCTAAGACTTTTCTAACCAGAAAAGCCTCTTGTTGGCCCCTGGAGTCCCACCTCTGTCCTCTCAGCCGTTCTTTCTAGGGACCGTTCTTGAAGATAGTAAGGAAAGGAAGTGACAGGCCCAGGCCCAAGGCTCAGGTTTCTCAGGCAGTCCAAGGGCTCCCTCATCTCTCCCTCCCTACAGCTGGCTCCCCTGAGAACCACCCCCAAGGCTAGGGTGAGATGGGGCTCTTCAGAATTTATGTGCAGCCCAGGAGGCCAGTGTGAAGGAAAAGCCCCCCGGTGGCCTCTGAGACACTAAGGAAACCTTTCACCAGAACTGAAGTGCTGTTGGCACGGGGACCCCGCTTACAGCTGCCGAGCAGAGGAACCAGGTTAGCCTCTCTCTGTCTGGTGTGGGATAGCAAATTAGGTCATTGTTAAAGCCTGGAGAGAGATTTATTGGGGAGGATCCACATTGACCATCAGCCTCGCACCTTACTGGGCCTTCAGGAAGTTCAGGCTTTTGTGGCAGGAGGACTACACGTCCAGTGTCAACAGCCGGGGAATATCTGGGTGTCCCCTCAGCTGGTCCCAGGGAAGGCTGGCAGGGGTCCTTTCTTCTATTGCGTAACTGGAGGAGGCCACCTCGGTCTTCCAGACAGCCTCCATCTGCTTCCCCTGTTGGCTGGGAGTCGGGGGTTTGGAGAATGTGAAAAGCAACAGAGAGAGATTGAGATGCAAGAGACTCTCCAGAGCCACCAGGCCCAAGTGAGCTTTGTCTCCTTCCCTTCTCAAATCAAGTGTGTCACTGCCCTCCTCGTCTCCCCTCCAACACTGAGTCTGAATCTCACTTCCTTGGGGCTCCTCTGGCCGAGGAGCTGCTGGAAGAGCTTCCCAGGTTGGCCCCTGTCCTTCAAGGAACAGGCCCTGGGGCAGAAGCCCTGATCTAGGCCATGCAAGGGTAGGTGTGGACCGGGTTCCTTTTAGCTCCCCAGAGGTTCACAGTATCTCCAGAGCCTGCAGGTCACATGGTGGGGAGGTTCAGGCTTGTTTATAGGACAGACCAACGGCAGATGCCAAATCGATGCTCAGGGTAGAAAGGTTATAAGTTTTCAGGTGTGGGTCCTTAGAGTCTTTCCATCGCATAGTTTGAAATGCACTGGTCAGGCTAGCCCCTGAAGCCCACACACTGACACACAGCCCACCTGTGGGTCAGTGGCCAGCATTGGGGAGGGCAGCTGAGAAGACAGGCGCTTTGCAACTCGTAGGGTGATATTGGCCTGTTGGTGCCCTCACTTCACTGCCCACCTCCCCAGGCTGGTCACCCCTGCTCCCTGCCTCTTCACCCATACAGCTGCTGCCCCCTCAGCTTTCCCAGAACCTACCGGGCCATCTGCAGGGGCACACATTCCTGGTGCCTAGACTGAAAGGGCTGCTTGTAGGTGGGGCCGCTGGGGCGGATGTGCCGGGGTGAGGCTGCAGGCAACTTGCATTTCTTTGGCTTTGGCGAGGTGACCTCAGGGATGTTCAGGTGAACGTTCCACTCCAGCTGGAGCTAGAGGAACCAGCAGAGAGGCATCAGGGAAATAGGAAGTTATCTCCTCTCTAGGTTGGGAGGAGGCTTTGTCTGTTTGTTAGTGCCCCTGCTGGACTCAGGGCTGAGTGGAGAGGGTAAGGCCCAGGGAATCCCTTCAATTAGAAACTGTGGGACCACGAGGTATCAGACCTTTATTGGAAACTCCTTGAATTCTTTTTTGCTGTGTTAGTTCCTGTTTTCTCCTTTGTTGTGAGGAAGCTGGATAATGGGCAAAATAGCAAGGAAGAAAATGAAACCAGAGCAGCTGGAACCCATGAGAGCAGCTCCAGGCAGGGTTCATGGCAGGGGGCCAGGTTGTGCCTGGACTGCACTGGGTATCTTTTCGTCCAGCCCCAGCCCTGGCACTGGGTGAGGAGCTGGGGGAACCTTCACAGCCACTCAAAGAATTGTCATGTCCCTTTCATTCTCAATCCCAAAACAAACAGCAAGTCAAGATGCCTCTAGGAGATTATCTGTACTGGTATAAGGTGATATGAAACCTCGATGGCCAAGGCTCTTCTAGCTGCCTGATGCCAGCCCTCGCACCAATGCCTCAGCATACTGCCTCCCCTAGACTCAGGCCACTGCCGCTCAAGACTCGGGGGCAGGTGGTACCTCCTGACCCAACCCTAGGGCAGATCCCAGCAGGCTCTGACTCACAACTTTGGGATCCTCCAAGCCCTCCAAGCTGCCCCTAGGGACCACGTTGGCACTTGCTGCTTTTCTGCTCCTGGCAGCCTGAGCCTCAGGTCTCGAGCTGAGGGCTGCTCATCCCAAAGCCAGTGTTGCAAATGAAGGAGTCTGGCAAGGAAAGATCCCATACTCATGAGTGGTGCACAGAGCTATTCCTGCCATATGAAAGATGGATATGGATATAAACTCAATACTTGTATAATGGGGACAAAATTATTAATCGTCCCAAAGGGTATGAATTCTAATTTGCTGGGTTCCTGTTTTACATCTGTTGTAGAGAATCTAGAAACGGACAAAACATCAGTGAAAAAAAAAAATTAAAGAAGACAAAGAAGTTAAATCTATATCTATATATCTATAATAAAGAGTCAAGGCCGGGTGCGGTGGCTCATGCCTGTAATCCCAGCATTTTAGGAAGCCAAGTCAGGCAGATCATGAGGTCAAGAGATTGAGACCATCCTGGCCAACATGGTGAAACCCCGTCTCTACTAAAAATACGAAAATTAGCTGGGTGTGGTGGCGTGCGTCTGTAGTCCCAGCTACTCAGGAGGCTGAGGCAGGAAAATTGCTTAAACCCGGGAGGCAGAGGTTGCAGTGAGCCGAGATCGCACCACTGCACTCCAGCCTGGCAATAGCGAGACTCTGTCTCCAAAAAAAATAAAATAAATAAAATAAAGTCAAAAGAGGAGAATATAGGAGTCTTTTATTCCATTATTCCCAAGTTTCAGCTGTTATCTCTTTGGCCTTTTTTAAAAAATGTATACTATTTTGCATTTATTTTAAATGTCAGAAGTTTCAAGGATTCCAATGTAAGTTTTTCTTTTTTTAGTAATTCAGTATATAGACAATTAGTGGTATACACATGGATCCATTATCCCTCAGTGGTTTATGGCCCATAGATTAGTAATCATTTATCTAGACAAAGAGAAAAGGAAGTTTGGGTGTCAAAGACAGTGTTTTGGAGTTTAAAGAGGTTTCTGGATATGAGAGAATGGCAGAGGAGAGGAAAAAAAAAGAGAAAATCTCATGATTGTGAATTATAAGTTGGACCCACTTTAGTGATTATGAGTGACCCAATTAAAGATTGGGGTTACTTTTTTATTATTTTTGGCAGGTGAGTGAGCATTGTATCTCTGAATGGGATATAATGGATACAATGGCATAACCAGATCACATAACATCTTGGGATTTATTTGGGTTGTACTTGATGTATGAATGTTAAAACCAGGTCTATACATTTTGGATGGTTACTTTACTGAATTCTGCCAAGGTATAGTGGGGAGGGGGTGAAAGAGTAACGTTTCTGCTAGTGTTAGTTTTCAGAGGAAAAACATGAGGTCTCAGTAAGGACATGGAAAAGATGAGGATAGGCTCCAAGTGTATAGATTAAGAGAGTGAGTGATACCTTCTCATTCTGTTGGCCTAAACCCATATGGTTCCTAACCCATAGGGCATGGTCCCCTGAGGGGCAATGGATTTTTTTGCCAAGAGCCCAAGAATGTAAGTACATACTTAAAATTGTACAAAAATTGAATAAATAAAAAGTAAAACTACTAGTATATAGGAATTCTTGGAACTTTTAACATTTAAAATGAATCTTAATAGTATAGGATTTTTTTTGAGGAGATAAACTAGTGATAATGGAATAACAAGGACTAGTTTACTATTCTCCTGTAAACAACTAGTAGGCCAAACGGAATAGATGAAAAAATGATGTATACCCATTCAGACAACAGGCAGTGCAGGTCAATGATCCCCAAAAGGAATGAAACAAATGAGACAATGTCCAGGCCCCAGCACAGGGCAGGGAACCCAAACAGAAGCCAGCAGCCTTGCTGAGATGAGGAGACAGCATCTGGGGATCGAGGAAGCCAAGGTGACTAGAATTTGAAAACCAGAGTACCAGAGAGGAGGAAGCCAAACGGCAAGGAATCTCCAAAGCTCTGCAGAGGGGTCCCGTTAAGTCTCTGTGCAGGCCTGGGAGGAAACCACCAAGGCTAGGGGAAGAATCACTGGGCAAGAACAGGCAGAACCATCCTCAGAGCTCATATATCCCTGGGAAGAGTTTGTGTTCACATCTGTAAAATACTGAAAGAAAAAACTGCCCACCTAGAATTCTACATCCAGCAAAAACATCTTTCAAAACTGAAAGCTGAATAAACCTTTTCAGACACCAAAGCTGAGAGGATTGATCACCAGCAGATGAGCAGTGTGAGAAATGTTAAAGGAATCCTTCAGGCAGAAGGAAAATGATACCCAAAATACATTTGGATCTATACAAAAGAGTAAGGAGCACTGGAAATGTTAAGTGTGGGGGCAAATAGATTATTCTTTTCCCTTTGCTTAAGGGAAAAGTAATAACAATGTACAGTTGTCCCTTGCTATCCATGGGGTATTGGCTCCAGGACTCCTCACAGGCACCAAAATCTGTGGATGCTCACATGCTTATATAAAATGGTGCAGTGTTTGCATATCACCCGCCCACATCCTCCTGTATATATTAAATGGTCTCTAGATTAGTTATAATACCTAATATAATATAAATGCTATCTAAATAGTTGTTATATTGTTTAGGGAATAACAAGAAAAAAAAGTCTGTTCATGTTCAGCACAGACACAACCATCTATTTTTTTCTCCAAATATTTTTGATCTGTGGTTGGTTGAATCCACAGATGCAGAACCCATAGATACAGAGGGCCAACTGCATTAGAGGATTTATAAGTTACAAAGAGGCAAAATGTATGACAACAGTAGGACAAAGGCCAGGAGGGAAGAAACAGATGTATACTATTGTAAGGTTCTTACACATGAAATAATATTATTTGAAAGTAGACTATGATAAGTTAAAGATTTATATTGTAAACCCTAGAGTGGCTCTAGGCAGTGGCTCACGCCTGTAATCCCAGCACTTTGAGAGGCCGAGGTAGGCAGATCACATGATCAGGAGTTCGAGACCAGCCTGACCAACATGGTGAAACCCAGTTTCTACTAAAAATACAAAAATTAGCTGGGCGTGGTGGTGTGCACCTATAATCTCAGCTACTCAGGAGGCTGAGGCAGGAGAATCTCTTGAACCTGGGAGGTGGAGGTTGCAGTGAGCCGAGATCATGCCACTGCACTCTAGCCTGGGCAACAGAGTGAGACTCTGTCTCAAAAAAATAATAATAATAAAAATAAAATAACAAAACAAGCTGGGCATGGTGGCTCACGCCTGTAATCCCAGCACCTTGGGAGGCTGAGGCAGGTGGATCACATGAGGCCAGGAGTTCGAGACCAGCCTGGCCAACATGGCAAAACCCTGTCTCTACTAAAAATACAAAAAAATTAGCCAGGCATGGTTTCGGGCGCCTGTAATCCCAGCTACTCCGGAGGCTGAGGCATGAGAATCGCTTGAATCCAGGAGGTGGAGGTTATGGTGAGCTGAGATCGCACCACCACACTCCAGCTTGGGAGAGAGAGAAAGAGAGACTCTCTCAAAAAATAAAAATAAAAAATAACAAAACAAAGAGGTATGGCTAATATGTAATATGTCAGGAGTGGAGATAAGATGAATTTACTTGAAAAGCTCAGTTACTCCACAAGAAGGCAGGAAAAGAGGGAAAAAAAACAAAACAGATAAGACAAATAGAAATGAAGAGCAAATTATATATTTAAACCCAACTGCGTTGATAATCACATCAAATATAAATAGCCTAAAACCACCAAATAAAAGGCAGAGATTGACAGATTGCATAAAAAAGCAAGACCCAACTATAAAATATCAATTAAAAACCCAATTTAAATATAGATACAGTGCTCACTTTGGTAGCACATATACTAAAATTGGAATACAGAGAAGACTACTAGCATGGCCTCTGTGCAAGGATGACACACAAATTCATGAAGTATTCCAATAAATAATATATAGACACAGAGGTTAAAAGTGAAAGAGTGGAAGAAGGTATACCATGCAAATAGTAAAAAATATTTAAAAAGCTGCAGTGACTATATCAATATTGATGTACACTGAAAAGCAAGGAATATAATTAGAAACAAACGGCCGGGTGTGGGTGGCTCATGCCTGTAATCCCAGCACTGTGGGAGGCCCAGGTGGGTGGATCCCCTGAGGTTGAGAATTGGAGACCAGCCTGGCCAACATGGCGAACCCTGTCTCTACTAAAAATACAAAAATTAGCCAGGTGTGGTGGCAGGCACCTGTAATCCCAGCTACTCAGGAGGCTGAGGTGCAAGAATCACTTGAACCTGAGAGGTGGAGTTTGCAATGAGCCAACCAAGATGGTGCCACTGTATTGCCTGGGTGACAGAGCGAGACTCCATCTCAAAAAAAAAAAAAAAAAAAAAAAAAAAGGAAAGAGGGCCATTTCATAAGGATAAAAGTCCAAATTTTGGGCCAGGTAAGGTGATTCATGCTGTAATCCCAATACTTTGGGAGGTCAAGGTGGCAGGATCACTTGAGGGCAAGATTTGGAGACCAGCCTGGACAACATAGTGAAACCTCATCTCTATAAAAATAAATAGTAAAGGTCAAATTTTTAAGAGTACATAAACAATCTTAAATGTGTACGCACCTAATTACAGAGCTTCAGAGTATTTGAATAATAAACCTACAAAACTGAAATAAATAGACATAACTGGAGAGATACAGCATGCTCATGAATTGAAAGAATAAATATTATTAAGATGCCATTTCTCAGTGCTGGGTAGGTAGGGAATTGGTGGGTTGGAGTTTGTGGTGGGTACTTGGGCCAAAACTAGAAAGACACTCAGAGTAAAAAGGGGCTCACAATGACACCCAGGACATTCAACCCCCAAAGCAGCAGCCAATGATATATATCTGTGGAGAATGTCATGCAGAAAATGAAATAAAATCCAGGGATCCAATCAGATGCAGAGAATGTGTATACAGAATAATATTCAAGAAAAGGACTGAAAGATTGGTAGGTTTTGATGCTCAGTGAAACCTGGGAATTCAGAGGAATGTCTTCACTTACACCTGAAATTTCCCTCTTAATGTTTCTCATTGTTGTATAGCTTTCGGTTTTGCATAAACTAGTTCCCCCTTATCCTCGGGGGATACATTTCAAGAACCCCAGTGGACGCCTGAAACCTCAGTACCAAACCTTATACACTGTTTTTCCTGTATATACTTAACTATGATAAAGTTTAATTTTTAACTTAGGCAGAGTAAGAGATTAATAACAATAACAAAATAGAACAATGTTAACAATATATTATAATAAAAGTTACATGAATGTGGTTGGTCTCTTGCTCTCAAAATGTCTTACACAGGCTGGGTGTGGTGGCTCATGCCTGTAATCCCAGCATTTTGGGAGGCCAAGGCGGGTGGATCACCAGAGGTCAGGAGTTTGAGACCAGCCTGGCCAACATGGTGAAACCCCATCTCTACTAAAAATACAAAAATTAGCTGGGCATGATGGCGCATGCCTGTAAATCCCAGATACTTGGGAGGCTGAGGCAAGAGAATCGCTTAAACCCAGGAGGCGGAGGTTTCAGTGGGCTGAGATCACACCACTGCACTCCAGCCTGGGCGACAGAGCGAGACTCCTAAGCACTTTGGAAGGCTGAGGCAGGCAGATCACTTGAGGTCAGGAGTTAGAGACTAGCCTGGCCAACATGGTGAAACCCTGTCTCTACTAAAAATACAAAAATTAGCCAGGCGTGGTGGCGGGTGTCTGTAATCCCAGCTACTCGGGAGGGTGTGGCACAAAGAATCGCCTGAACCCGGGAGGTGGAGGTTGCAGTGAGCCAAGATAGCATGACTGCACTCCAGCCTGGGCAACAGAGCAAGACTCTGTCTCAAAAAAAAAAAAAAAAAAAAAAAAAAAGAATGCCACAGACTGAAAGATAATATCCACGAAATACAGATCTGGTATAGAACTTGCATCCAGAATATGGGATGAATTTTTACAACCCAATAATACGCTTTGCCAAAGGAGATAAATGGATGACAAATAAGCACATGAAAATATGCTCACATTATTGTTAGGAAAATTCACATTATATAAATTAAAGTTTTAGTATAAAACAGTTCTACAATAGCATGAAAACATATAACCTGATTTTTAAATTATTATTTTGAGTTTTTGGCTAAAGGAGCAGAGGAAATGGAGACGGTCATCCTGTAGATGTCATGAGGCGAGCTGGGATTAAGGTCACCATTGCAGGTCTGGCTGGAAAAGACCCAGTACAGTGTAGCCATGATGTTTTCATTTGTCCTGATGCCAGTCTTGAAGATGCAAAAAAAGAGGGACCATATGACATAGCAAGTTCTACCAGGAGGTAATCTGGGTGCACAGAATTTACCTGAGTCTGCTTCTGTGAAGGAGATACTAAAGGAGCAGGAGAACCAGAAGGGCCTTATAGCCACCATCTGTGTAGGTCCTACTGCTCTGATGGCTCATGAAATCAGTTTTGGAAGTAAAGTTACAACACTCCCGCTTGCTAAGGACAAAATGATGAATGGAAGTCATTACACCTACTCTGAGAATCGTGTGGAAAAGGACGGCCTGAAATTCTTACAAGCCCAGGGCCTAAGACCAGCTTTGAGTTTGTGCTTACAATTGTTGAAGCCCTGAGCAGCAAGGAGATGGCAGCTCAAGTGAAGCCTCCACTTGTTCTTAAAGACTAGAGCAGCAAGTGGCTGGGCGCAGTGGTTCACGCCTGTAATCCCAGCATTTTGGGAAGCTGAGGCAGGCAGATCATGAGGTCAGGAGATGGAGACCATCCTGGCTAACACGGTGAAAACCCGTCTCCACTAAAAAATACAACAAAATTAGCCGGGCGTGGTGGTGGGTGCCCGTAGTTCCAGCTACTCGGGAGGCTGAGGCAGAAAATGGGGTGAACCTGGGAGGCAGAGCTTGCAGTGAGCTGAGATCGCGCCACTGCACTCCAGCCTGGGCGACAGAGCGAGACTCTGTCTCAAAAAAATAAAAATAAAATAAGACTAGAGCAGCAAAATGTGACGATCACTTAGAGAAACAGGCCATTAGGAATCCATTCTCACTGTGTTCGCTCTAGATAAAACAATGGTAGATTAACGTGTTCAGAAGCCACCATCATTACTGCTTTTGCCGAAGTATAGTTGTGAAGTCACAACTACACAGAGATTTCTCAACCTACAAAGTGTGTCTGTACATTTCTTTTTTTTTTTTCTAAGCCTTGTTTGCAGAATAAACAAGGCATTTAGCAAACTAAAAATAATAAAATAGGCAGAGCAGGAGTTCAAGACCAGCCTCGGCAATATAGTGAGACCCTGTCTCAAAAAAAAAAAAAGCAGGGGCAAAGGACCTCAATTGACATTCATCCAAAAAAGACATAGGTACTCTGGGCCACTCTGCCTATGGGACAGCCCTGCTCTGTCTGTGGGGCAGCCATTCTGTTGCACACTGTTGCTCTAATAAACTTGATGTCTTTAAAAAAAAAAAAGACATAAAAATGGCCAAGAAGTATATGAAAAGGTGCTCAGCATCATTAATCATCAGGGAAATGCAAATCAAAACCACAATGAGCTATCACCTCACACTGCTAGAAGAGCTATTATCAAAAAGACAGGCGATAACACGGTCATGGCAAGGGTGTGAAGAAAAGGGAACCCTGTGCACTATTCATAGGAAGGTAGATTAGTACAGCCATTGTGGAAAACAGTACGGAGGCCCCTAAAAAAATTAAAAATGAAATTATTATGACCCAGGGATTCTCTTCTGGGTATATACCCAAAGGAACAGAATCGCCACCTTGAAAAGATATCTGGACTCCCATGTCCATTGCAGTATTACTCACAGTAGCCAAGATACGGAAACAACTGAGGTGCCTATCAGTGGACAAATGAAAGAAACTCTGGTATATACAGTCGTGCGCTGCATAACAACATTTCAGTAAATGATGGACCACATATATGACCATGGTCTCAAAAGATTATAATACCATATCTTTACTGTACCTTTTCTATGTTTAGATACACAAATATTCACCATTGTGTTCTGACTGCCTAGAGTATTCAGAATAGTCACATGCTGCACAGATTTGTAGCCTAGCAGCAATAGGTTACACCATATAGTCTAGGTGTGTAGCAGGCTATCCCATCTAGGTTTGTGGAAGTATACCCTATAATGTTCACACAACAAAAAATAGCCTAACAACACATTTCCCCTAACACAACACCATCATTAAGTGATGCATAACTGTACATACAGTGGAATATTATTCAGCCTTAAAAAAGGAGGAGATCCTGCCATTTGCCACAATATGGTTGGCCCTGGAGGACATTATGCTAAGTGAAATATGCCATGCATAGAAGGAAAAATATTGCATGATCTCACTTATATGTGAAATCTAAAAAAAAACCAAAAGGCCAAATTGAGGAGACAGCAAATAAAACAGTGGTTACCATAATTGGGGTGGGGGTGGGAGGAAATGGGGTGACATAGACCAAAGGATACACAGTAGCAAATACATAGGACTAAGAAACTGAAAGCTCTATGTGTTGGATTATAGTTAATAGTGTACTGTATTCAGGATTTTTGCCAAATGAGTAGATTACTACTGCCCTTGCCAGAGGAGAGAGAAAAATGGCAACTATGTGAGATGATGGATATGTTAATTTGTTTCACTATGGTAACCATTTTACTATATATGTATCTTATAATGTCATGTTATAAACCTTAAATATATACAATAAAACATTTTAAATAAATAATAATAAAAATTGTGGCCGGGTGTGGTGGCTCACGCCTATAATCCCAGCACTTTGGGAAGCCAAGGCAGGTGGATCACTTGAGGTCAGGTGTTCAAGACCAGCCTGGCCAACATGGTGAAACCCCGTCTCTACTAAAAATGCAAAAATTATCCAGGTGTGGTGGTGGGTACCTATAATCCCAGCTACTCGGGAGACTGAGGCAGGAGAACAGCTTGAACCTGGGAGGCGGAGGTTGCAGTGAGCCAAGATTGTGCCACCGCACTCCAGCCTGGGCAAAAGAGCGAGACTCCATCTCAAAACAAACACATTTTGAGGGTTTATGAGGGGAAATGGATTCTAAGCTAGATTTCCACATCCAAGCAATCAATTAAGAGTGAGGATAGATATTAAGTAAAGACAGTTTCAGACAACCAGGGTCTCAGTGACTTAACCTCCCATGCAACCGTTGTCAGAAAGTGAGTGGAGGAGGGACTCTACTAAAACAAGGAGGTGAACCAAGGAAGAAGAGACCTGGAATCCAGAAAGCCAAGGAGCTGATTCAGGGAGAAGCAAAGCAAGTCCCTGTAAGACAGTGAAGATGACGGCTGTGCACCAAGCCTGGAGAGCCACCAGACTGACAGGAGCAGGGCACAGAGAACCACAGGGGACGGAGAATCACAGCCCAGAGCCAGGACTGCAGGATCCAGCTGCCCCCTCTTCTCCGGAAGAAATCTTCTCTTCCACAGATCTTTTTGAAGAGACGTCTCTCTCTCTGGGTTGCTCTCCCCAGAAACAGATTGGAAAGCCGCCCACCCCCATGCTCAGGCCGTCGCCTGCCTTCACCTCTCCCTGGTGCAGAGGCTTTATCCTGCCTTCTCCTTTCCCTTCTGCCCCTGGTCTCGCAGTCTCAGCCATATCCCCATGGGTTCATTTCGGGCCCCAAGCCGACTGGCTGTGCTGACCCCAGGAGGCGGAGTGGCGGTGGAGTCGGGGCGGGAGGCCCACCTTGGGGAACATGGTCACCATGCTGCTCAGGCACTCTCGGCGCTTCTCCTCCAGGCCCTTCTGCTTGTCTGTCCAGGCCTGCAGCCTGAGACTCTGCAGGCGGTCAGTGTTTTCCAGGAAGATGTAGAGGTTCTGGGCCTTGTAGGAAGCCTCCGTTTCTTTCATTATTTGTACATGGTTGATCACTTCTTGCCTGGGAAGAGAGGAGAAGCAATTTAGGGGGTGGAGAGGCCTCCTCTATCCCCCAAGTCTGTTAACCAGAGATGACTTTGTTTTCTTTAATTCCTTAGAGCAAAAAGAGAAATGGAGGCTGGTGAGAGCTGGGGAAAATGGGGCAGAGAAAAGTGGGAGGTAGTATCAAGTGAGGAGCCTCAGGGCTGGGATGAAACAGGAAGAGAAAGGAAAGACAGGGGAGCACATTAGGTGGATTACAGGCAGGGCCATGGGAAGAGAGGAAGAGAGAGGGAAGTTGCTTAGAGGAAAAGCCCACTACAGGGAGAGCAGCGGTCAGTGCCCTTCTTCCCACATCTTCAAGGGTTGCCCAACGCCCCAGGCCAGACTTGCTTTCCAGGCCCCCACTCAGGAGACCCTGTCCAGGCCTGGGGTGGCTCTCCCCATCCCCCCTTGCCCTGTGTTCCTTCTCTCCCACTGGGTTTAGGCTTTTCCCACATATTGCAGCGGGTGGGTGCCAGGTGGGTTCCAGGGAGGACCTACCGGAGGCTCTGGAGGCGTCTATAGAAGATGTACTTATGGCACAGGTACTGCAGCCTGAGCGCACCCAGCTCCATGGTGGTGGTGGTGAGCTCCAGCGCTTTGCTGCGCAGGTAGTGGGGCAGCCTCAACTCAGACTCCTCACTCAGGAGCTGCAGGTTCTTCCTCTGGGCCTCCATGTCCATGTGGTACACCTTCTCCTTAAGAGTTGCAGGGGATATCTGCAAAGAGGGCTGGGTCAGCCTTCGGATGGATGTCCCAGTGACAGGAAAGGAGGCAGATTTCTTGGGCTTTGTGGGAACTCGGCGGGTCCGTGGTCTGTAGGTAAACTCCACTGAACTCATAGGTCTCTGCTTTCCCAGGGCAGACTGCTGGGTACTAGGAGACATGGGCAAGTGTGGCCTCCTGCTTTGGTGAGCAGATTGGGTCCGGCTTGGGGCAGGCACTAATGATAGCTCTGCCTTCTCCAGGTCCCTCCATCGACTGGTGGGTGTGAAGATCCTCCTCTCTACATCCTCCCCTAGCTGCTCCGGCTCTCTCCCTGGGCTCTCCTGCTCCTTTTCTAGCTGGATCCATCTCCGCTGCTGCTCCCTGGCCAGGTCTTCCAGCTTCCACTGCCGCAGCTTTTCCTGGTGCTCCTGCTCCAGCAGGGCCCACTTCTTCTGCCGCTGCTGCCACATCTCCTCCTCCTCCAGCCACAGCTGCCTCCGCATCTCCCAGCCGAATTCCTCCTCCCAGGGCTCCTCTTGGCTCTCAGAGGTCACCTGCCTGGAGCTCTCTAGAGACAGCTGCTTGCTACAATGGAACTTAATTTGAAGTCCTCCCTTCTCCTGGAAGTAGTCCTCCTGGTCTTTGTCTTTGTGGCCTGAGCTTTCTGCCACCGGTCTTTCCCATTTCTTAGGAAACCTGCGATCTACTAAGGGTAAAAGCACAGGCTCAAGGCTCTCAGTGTCCTTGCTGCTGAACACATCTGCGACCCTCGAGCGCACAGTCATGGTGGAAAGTGGCTGGTGCCCTGCAGCTATAGCACCATTGTCCCGCATCGTGGCCATGGGACTTGGGGGAAGTGGTGAGAACAACTGCTCCTCCTTCATTGGTTCCTGTTGGCTTTCCTCCGTGACTGTTTCTTTCCTTGGGAGGGTCTCTCTCTCAGAGGGACCCGGGGAGTCAACAGAAACCTCAGCCGGGTCTTCTGCCTGACCTGTAGCAGTCTGAGCCTTCTTCAGCTGGAACTCCAAGGCCTGCTTCGTCAGGAGAAGGTCATGGTACCTTCCCCCTAAGATCTCTACCTGCTTCAGCAGAGCATCCCTCCTGCTCTCAAGGACCTCCACGAACTGCTGGAAGTGCAGCCTCTGGCTGCTGAGCTCTTTGGTTGCCTGCATTTGCAGGTGCCTGTATTTGGTCTCCAGGCTCCTGTTCTCCTTGTGTTGGAGGATCAAGGCCTTGTTGAGGTTCTCCACCACAGTGGCCATGTACCTGATGGCCCTGACCTCCCACTTGCTGAACATGGTAGAGTCCAGGAGCTCCTGCAGCATGGATGTCACCTCCGAGGCCTTCGTGTTCATGGTATGCTGGTCCTGGAGCATCTGTTCTGGGCTCAGTGGCTGAGGATGGGATGGAGATGTCTGTGGGCTTCTTCCCTGCCAGCCCTGCCAGAAGGTGCATTTGGACACTGGGAGAGGTGGAGAGAAAAAAGTCAATGATTTTTCATGGGTCCCAAGGATTGCATTGATTCTCCAAACACTGCAGGGCCAAAATGGCAACCCCCTTAGGGATTTGGCGAGAGTATGGAGCTGGGGCTGTATGTGGAGCCAGGGATGGTGCTATCAGGACAGACCTCTGCTGAGTGCAGAGCTTGCCCAGAGCCCAGCCTCAGGGTCTGCCAGCTCCACAGCACCTGCAGAGACCAGAAGGGCCTGGTGTAGGCAATCCAGCACAGCTCACTGCAGCATCCTCCTGGTCTTCCATGTTCTCCTGGGGTAGAGTTATTTTTCTAATCATGCACTTCCCAGCCTCAGTATCTGTGTTTGCCTCCTATTGTCAGCTACTCAAACCCCTTACACCTATCTAGGAAGCCTGGTTTCCCTTTCCCGTTAGCACTGGACTGTGCTTATGGAGAATTTATCACATGGTCCTCCAACTGTTCACATGTTTTATGTTTTTTTTTTTAATAACTAATGTCTTTTTCCATTTGGGGGATCCCTTTGATACTCTGAGGAAAGCAGCAGACCCTCTCTCCCCAGGAAAATGCACTACACAGAGATTGTGCCTGCCATTAGCAGATCTCAATTTTTCAAAGGCTGGGTCACGGTGGTCATTGTACCCCCTTGGACCTACTATGTATAGAGCTGGTGGAGTGATTATCTTGGAGCATCCATTCATCTGCCTATTTAATAAACATCACTGGTGGAAAAAACAATGCTAACTTCAGATGAGGGGTAGAGGAAATACAAAAATTAAGGGATACTGAAGTTGGGCTAGCATCTAGCTAGTACTGTCAGAGAGGCCATGTGGCCTAGTGGTCCAGAGTTTAGATTCTGCAATAAGATAACTTGGGTTTGAATCCCATCTTTCCGATTTGCCTTGGGCAATTTTCTTAACTTCTCAGTGTCTCAGTTTTCCAATGTGAAAAATGGGGATAATCATAGAATCTATGTCATAGGACTTTGATTATGCATGTTTAGTGCCAAGTGCAGTAACAGGTACCTAGTAAGTGCTCAATAAATCATCCCTAAAAAGAAAGAAATAAAGACATAGTCTTTATCATTCATAAGTTTATAATCTAGCGAGGGTCTAAGTATACAATAAGTGTATTTGAAGACATAGTACGGTACAGATTGCAGAAGAGATTGTTTCCTTATCCACTTTTCCCCGCCTTCTCCCTCCTGCTGACCTTACTTGATTGATAATGAGGCTGGCCATGAGGAACAATGGTAAATGCTGATGGTTAACTATTGTTAATTAAGCCCTGAGCATGTTCCAAGCATGGTGTCAGACACCTCACACTGTGTGGAAGCCTCCCCACAAACCTGGAGCTAGGCAGAATCCTCTTCTGTTTATATATGAGGAAACAGGCTCAGAGAGATGAAGTCCTTGCCCAAAGTGATACAACCAGAAATTGACAGAGATGCAATTCAAACTCTTGAGTGAGATTAAGAAGCCAGAAAACCTATGTGTGGGGCCACAGCCTTTCCTTGTGGTCCCTTCTCTTCTCTGAGCTTCAATGTTCTCATCTACAAAATGTACGAGTTCGATAGTCTCAGGTTCTCCTAATGTTGATGGGAGTAAAAAGCCAAGGTTCAGCTATTTGCTGATGGACCACCTCTGCAGCAGCCTCTGGCTGAGCCTCCCCAACCTTCCTAGCTCTGTTGCTGGGTTTGGAGTGAGGAGAGGATGGTCTGCAGGTTCTAGCTGCTAACTCTAGCCCTCCTGGCCTCCCAGCTTTGTTCCTCAGAACCTACATAAGGCCACAGCTCCAGTGAGCATGCCAGAGACCTGTCTCCACATCACACCTCCCTTAGCGCTGAAGGACAGCTCAGAGCTGCTCAGTGCTTGGCCTGGGCTCAACCCCCAGCCCCTCACCACTGCCCGTCCATCTCAAATCAAACTTCTGTGATGGAGGAGAATCAGAAAGACCCCAGGCCCAGCCTCTGACTTCCCCTGCCATGGCTCCACCCCGTCCCCACCTAGCTCCCTGGCCAGGTGCTCCTAGAACCTACCTTGTGACCTTTTCTTTTGTCCTTCAATGAGAGTGGAGCAAAGGGCAGTGAGTGACTCGATGCCTCTTGTGGTGGCAATGAGGGACAGCGGTAACACTTTCTCTGTCACTTCAATCCATTCGTCCAGAGCTGCTTCTTCCTCTTCACTCTTCCTGGGCCCGATCTCATAGGTCAGAGTGTCACCTGGAGAAGGGATGGGAGGTGCAGGCTGAGAGCAGTCTGTCCTCCAGGGGGACACAGCCCTATAGCACAGGGGTTACAGCGGCTGTGAAGTCACATTGATTTTACCTCTTACTAGCTATGTGATGTTGGGCAAGTCACTTATCCCCCTGAGCCTCAGTTTCCTTCCCTATAAAAGAACTGGGTGAAGATTAAATGAGATAATACATGTGGAACAGTTAACATGAGGCCTGCCATGTAGAAATTCACAATGGGCATTAAATAGTATTGTCTGTACAGCAGGGAGGTATCTGACTTGTTACTGCTCTATGCCCATTGCCTGGTCCAACATCTGGACAACTGAATTAATTAAGCAGAATCAACAGCTCTGTCAGTCTTGAGGGCAGCCGAGGGACCACTGAACTAAGAGCTTCCAAGCATGGGGTAGTATGCAGGGGGCAGGGCACATCCCAATACCATCTTCTTCCAACACTGGAGCATCCAGCACACAGCACACAGGTCCTGTGATGGGATGACTCTGAGCTGAGTGGGGGGTAGCACTTAGCTTTAGGGTTTAATGCAGCTGGCCCACACCCAAATGGCTGTACCAGTTGCTCACAGCTGGCATCAAGGCCCATGCAGTAAAGGTCATTCAGTGCTTTGAATATCACCCAGGGGTGCTCTATAAAATAGCTAATGTGGGTTTGAATTTAGTTTCTATCCTGCACAAAAATGAGATGTCATAATGGACCTGTGACTTAGGCTTCATCATATATTCAGCTAATGTCATGATCTGTGATGTTTGGACACTTCTGTGTCTGCCCCTCAGGAGCATGGAGGTGATGTGCTGTGACACGAGTGGTGGAATGCTTCACTGGAGAAGGGGATGTGTCCTGTGCTGTCCCTGTGCTCGCCACCCACACTCCCCTCCCAGAGGAGGCACGATGCCCAGCCTGCAAACTCACCCCAGTCACCCAGCCAGCGGAGAATGTCATACAGGTGCTTCTCCTTCGTCTTAGCATCTTTGGAGAAGGAGGCAATTTTTTCCAGCAAGATGAATCTCTTCTTGCCCTTTGGATCTGTCTGCTGAGATTTGGCATTTTCTTTTAAATCATATCCTAATTCTTCCTGGAAGCGGTTGATGACACAATTGACATTGTCCAAAATGTCTGAGAGCTGGGTAGAAATATCCTATAGAGAAGCAGCAGATTGTAGTGTTAGGGCTGTGTACTTGAGCCAGAAGCCACATGCTAGCAGCGTGACCTTGGACAAGTCGCTTAGCCTCTTTGGGTTTCAGTTTTCTTATATTTAAAGTGGGAATCATTATAGTACCTATGTCACAGGGTTTCTATAAGGATTAAATGAACTAAATATTTTAAAGTGCTTTTAATAGTGCCTGGCACATTACACAAAAGTGGTAGCTTTTATTATCATTGTGATTATTAAGGTCAAGAAAGGATAGAATACCAAAACCCCACAGCAAACATTTCTTTAGAATTTCAGAGGTTGCTGGGGGTTTCTGGATGTCTTTCCTCACAAGGATCCACAGGCAACAGAAGCTTGGAAAAGTGAGGCCCCAAGAAACTCTAGGATCAGAGGCTCAAGTAAAAAATGTACTAGAGCCTCGTGTACAGGGTTATTTGAGCCTTTGGCCATTTCCCCAACCCCTGTGAACTTCCTCGGCTCAGCTTGGGAGATTCTGGAGGGTTGCCAAGAACAGATTCTGGGTCCTTTCTCCTGCCCTCTAAGACCCACCACGATGTGCCTCAGGGCTATCCTCGAGCTTCCTGCCCGCTTCCCGGCCCCAGCCCTGCCTCAGGCGGGTGGTTGCTTTCAGCTCACCCTGCATAGGCCAAGTTTAGGAGAGAGATAATTTATACTAATCTGTCTGCAGACTCGGGTTGCTGAATATCCCAGGACCTCTGAGGACCCAGAGCTGGAATCTCGCTCAAACCTGGGATCAGTCCCCAGCCTCCACATCAGATCCCACTGTAAGGGTGATTCCTTCATCTCAGGGGCTACCTCTTGAGCCCGAGTTAGCTGGGCAGCCTCAATCCTCAGGATGATGGCTTTCACTGATGTGGGAGTCACCAACTGTGGGGGGTCATCATTCTCCATTTTGGATCACTCTGTCAGTCACAAAACATTCTGTGTCTCTGGTCCACAGGCCTGGACACACAATGTTGTCTGCTTTGGAGGTTAAGGGCACCAGGGTATCTCCTGGGTACCCTCTGCCCAGGCACAGCTCCTCTGGTAACTGCCAAACGCCAGGTTCCAACTGATCCTCTTCTCCCCAGTGACATCATCAGTTTGATTAGAAGAATTAGGAGATTAGACTCCCCACTATCTAGCTTTTTGTCCATTACCTAACATATATTTACTTGACTTGTTGCCTTTTTTTTTTTTTTTTTGAGACAGAGTCTCCCTCTGTAGCCCAGGCTAGAGTGCAGTGGTGTGATCTCGGCTCACTGCAACCTCCACTTCCTGGGTTCAAGTGATTCTCCTGCCTCAGCCTCCTGAGTAGCTGGGATTACAGGTGCGTGCCACCACGCCCGGCTAATTTATTTTTTGTATTTTTAGTAGAGATGGGGTTTCACTGTGTTAGTGAGGGTGGTCTCGATCTCCTGATCTCGTGATCCACCCACCTTGACCTCCCAAAGTGCTGGGATTACAGGTGTGAGCCACCGTGCCCGGCCGACTTGTTGCTTTTTAAAAATTACTAAATGTTGTGCTCCCAAACAAAACATTAATGTCTAAAAATAAGAAAAAGCAATTAGCAAAAGTTATTTTCCTAAATAAAATATTTTAAATTTCTAAAAATTAGAGCCAATCAATAACCAAATGGAGGCCAGGCTCAGTGGCTCATGCCTGTAATCCCAACAATTTGGGAGGCTGAGGTGGGAGGATCACTTGAGCCCAGGAGTTTGAGACCAGCCTGGGCAACATGGTGAGAGCCTACCTCTACAAAAAAATTTAAAAAATAGCCAGGCACGGTGGCGCATGCCTGGGATCCCAGCTACTTGAGAGGTTGAGGCGGGAGGATCACTTGAGCCCAGGAGGTCAAGGCTGCAGTGAGCCATGTTCACGCCATTACACCCCAGCCTAGGTGATAGATACCCTGACACACACACACACACACACACACACACACACACACACACAAACATACAGAGGGAGGAACATCCCATAATGCTAAAGATGTCAATTAATAAGGGGGACATAATTCTAAATGTGTATACACCTAATAACATTGCTTCAAAATACATGAAGCAAAAAGCTTCCAGAACTAAAAGGAGGAATAGGTAAATCCAGAATTATAGTTGGAGATTCCAGCACTTCTCTTGCAGGAGTTGATAGAAGTAGCAAAAAATAAAAAGTATAGAGGTTTTGAAAAATACTATCAACCAACTTGACTCCATTGACAGTCATAGAACACTTCACCCAACAACAGGACACATATTATTCCCTATGCATATTGAACAATGATCATATAAACCATAATTTGGGCCATAAAACAAGTATCAATTAACCTAAGAAGGCTAAAATCATACAAAATATGTTCTCTGACCACTATGGTATTAAACTATAAATCAATAATTGAGAGATCTTTGGAAAATTCCCAAATATTTTACAAATTAAGCAACATACTTCCATATAACCCTGAGTCAAAAAAGAAATCACAGGGAAAGTTATGAAATACTTTGAACTGAGTAAAAATAGAAACATATCACAATTTTGAGGATGCCGCCAAATTAGTGCTTAGAGGAAAAAACTAGAAAAGGAAGAACAAAAAAACCCAAAATAAGCAGAAGGAAGGAAATAATAAGGATAAGAATAGAGACCAATAGAAAACAAAAAAAAAAAATAGAAGAAAATCAATGCAACTAAAATCTGATGTTTTGAAAAGATTAATGCAATTGATAAAACTCTAGCCATATTTACCAGGAAGAAAACAGAGAAGACAAGCTACGAACATGAAGAATAAGAGACTACAGACTCTACAGTGGGAATAATATGAGAGGGCAATATGAAAAACCTTTATGCCAATAAACTTGGTAAATTAGATGAAATGGGCAAATTCTTTAACATACATAACCTATCAATGCTCACTAAAGAAAAAAAAAGCTTTGAATATCCATAAATCTACTAAAGAAATTGGATTCGTAATATAAAAAACCTTTCCCTCAAAGAAAACTCCAGCCCCAGATAGTTTAATTGGTGAGTTCTGCCAAACATTTAAGAAAAAAAAAGATACGGTTCTATAAAAACTCTTTCAAAAAATTGAATAGTAAAGAACACTTCTCAAATCATTTTATGAGGTTAGCATTATTTTTATTTTATTTATTTATTTATTTTTTCTGAGACAGAGTCTCACTCTGTTGCCCAGGCCAGAGTGCAGTGGCACGATCTCGGCTCACTGCAACCTCCACCTCCTGGGTTCAAGTTATTCTCCCACCTCAGCCTCCCTAGCAGCTGGGACTACAGGTGTGTGCCACCACGCCCAGCTAATTTTTGTATTTTTAGTAGAGATGGGGTTTCACCATGTTGGTCAGGCTGCTCTCAAGCTCCTGACCCCCGGTGATCCACCCACCTTGGCCTCCCAAAGTGCTGGGATTACAGGCTCAGCTACCGCACTCAGCTGAGGTTAGCATTATCTTGATACCAAAACCAGAAAAACATGACAAGAAAAAAAAGTACTACAAACTAATATTGCTCACAAATATAGACATAAAAGAAAATGAATTGATTGGGAGGCTGAAACAAGAGGATTGCTTGATTCCAGGAGCTGAAGTCCAGCCTGGGCAACTTAGCAAGACTTCATACCTTAAAAAAAAAAAAAAAAAGTTGGCCAGGTGCGGTGGCTCATGCCTGTAATCCCAGCACTTTGGGAGCCTGAGGCGGGTGGATCACTTGAGGTCAGGGGTTCAAGACGAGCCTGGCCAACATGGTGAAACCTTGTCTCTACTAAAAATATAAAAATTAGCTGGGTGTGGTGGTGTGCACCTGTAATCCCAGCTATTCGGAAAAGCTGAGGCAGGAGAATTGCTTGAACCCAGGAGTCCTGGGTTGCAGTTAGCTGAGATCATATCACTGTACTCCAGCCTGAGTGACAGAGCAAGACTCCGTCTCCAAAAAAAAAACAAAAACGAAAAAACTTTTTTTTTCCCAAGATGGCAGATTTGGGGCTGTTAGTGTTCCTCAGTCACATAGCAAGATAGTGCATACAGATCAACTCTGTGGGCTTTAACTCAAGAAAGAAAATGGGAATCCAACAGAATCATGAAGAACACCCTAGGTCTCAGGGAGGAAAACAAAGGCAAACAGCCCCCGTGATGGCATTTGGCTCATAAAAGTGAGTGAAGCCCCAGTACATGAGAGGCAGACAGGCTCTTTCCACTGGAGATACAAGCAACAGAGGCCAAGGGAGAGCACTTTGTTTCTCCCAAGTCCTGGAGCTAACTTGAGAAGATATTTGGAGACACTGAGAAGGAAAGACACTGGGAAAAGCTGTAGGCATTTCCCAGGCCCAGGATGCCACTTTTAATCCAGGCATACAAAGTTAGTCATTCTTTGGCGACACAGTAGCATGGCCACACAGGCATTTTAGTCTTGGGCCAGAGATTGGAGTGCCTGCTCTCGAGTTGCACAGAGGCTTCTACAGCCAGAATTGTAGAAAGCACCTTGCAGTAGGTGCTGGCAATGTGCTCTTCCCTGTCACAGGACTGGGGTGGGAAAGGGACTGCTACAGCTATGGTTTCTCCTAGGCAACAAGATGCAACCAGGGTCAGCTTGGTGACCTGTGGACTGGTCTCAGTGAGTTATTGCTTGGTATGCTAGACTGTTCCCCTGAGATTGTGGTGCAGTGGGGCCCTCTCAGCTTGACACTCAGGGAGATCTCCAGGCATTTAGAGCGCCCACTCACCCAGATCAGCAGCCTGAGCTGCCCTATCCTTCCTGTGCAGACACTCTAGTGAAGTGGGGCTCACTCTGCTCCACACCCAGGCAGATCTTCAGGCATTTGGAGCACCTGCTTGCCTGCATTTGCAGTCTGAGTTGGCACACCCTTCCTGTATAGAGACCATGGTGAAGAGGCACCCTATCCACCCCATGCCCAGACAGATCTCTAGGCAGTCGGAGCATCCGTTCACCTGAATTAGCAGCCTGCCACCCACCCTCCCTGTGTAGAGATTGTGGTGCAGCAGTGCCCTCTGCATTCCACACTCAGACACCTGGAGCATGCACTCTCCTGGATTAAGAGTTTAGGCCACCCTGGTTCCTTGTGCATAGAACTTGGGGCCAAGGAGGTTTCCCAACTCAACAACTAGCAACACCTCTGGGCACTAGGTGGCAGCCCACTGGATTCTCCCTTGGTGTTGGTGCTGTGCCTGCCATTGAGGGACCTGTAGACAGGCCAGCTCTGGTCCAGCCCCACTCATCTTACCTCCTGGGACTGAGCAGGGAGCTCAAGCCACTGTGCATTCCATGGATCAGCCCATTGCTTGAGGCAACAGAGAGCTTCTGCCAGTAAACAAGGATCAAGAATATACCCAGCCACGTTGGCCACAGCTGGCTCTTACTTATAAGTGCCATCTACTGGCCTGTACATCAAACCGCACAACCCAATATAAAATCTGCTGATAGTATACAAGGCTATAGAAACAAAAGCCAAAAGACCCAATCTAATATTCTCTACAGTCATTACCCGCTAGGCAGGGGAGAGGGAAAGGGAAGGGGAAAAAAAAAAACCGATATTATAGGGAAAGAAATAAAAAGAAAAAAATTCTACCCACACACACACAAATTAGAATTGCCAGCATCTCCAGATGAGAAAGAACCAAAGCAAGAATTCTGGCACCATGAAAAATCTGAATGTAGTGATACCACCAAAGGATCAAACTAGATCTCTAGTCCTTAACCAAAATTGAAACTCAGAAATGACAGATAAAGAATTCAAAGTATGGATTGCTAGGAAACTCAACAAGATCCAAGACAAGCTTGAACATCAACCTAAAGAAACTTCTAAAGCAATCCACAAAATGAAGGAATAGATAAACATCTTGAAAATAAATCAGTCAGAGCTTTTGGAATTGAAAAACTCAGGCCGGGCGTGGTGGCTCACGCCTGTAATCCCAGCACTTTGGGAGGCCGAGGCAGGCGGATCACGAGGTCAGGAGACCAAGACCATCCTGGCTAACACAGTGAAACCCCATCTCTACTAAAAATACAAAAAATTAGCCGGGCATGGTGGCGGGCGCCTGTAGTCCCAGCTACTCAGGAGGCTGAGGCAGGAGAGTGGCGTGAACATGGGAGGTGGAGCTTGCAGTGAGCCAAGATTGCGCCACTGCACTCCAGCCTGGGCGACAGAGCGAGACTCCATCTCAAAAAAAAAAAGAAAAACTCACTTAAAGAATTTCAAAATACAATTGAAAGCTTTATCAATGACTGGATCACGCAGAAGAAAGAATTTCAGAGCTTGAAATTTGGTCTTTTGAACTAACCTAGTCAGACAAATATATAAAAAAGGTAATTTTAAAAAACGAACAAGGCCAGGCACAGTGGTTCATGCCTGTAATCCCAGCACTTGAGAGGCTGAGGCGAGCGAATCACTTGAGGCTAGGAGTTTGAGACCAGCCTGACCAACATGGTGAAACCTTGCCTCTACTAAAAATAAAAAAATTAGGCCAGGCACAGTGGTTTATGCCTGTAATCCCAGCACTTTGGGAGGCTGAGGCAGGTAGATCACCTGAAGTCAGGAGTTCAAGACCAGCCTGGCCAACATGGTGAAACCCCATCTCTACTAAAAATACAAAAATTAGACAGGCATGGTGGTGGGTGCCTGTAATCCCAGCTACTCAGGAGGCTGAGGCAGGAGAATCGCTTGAACCTGGGAGGCAGAGGTTGCAGTGAGCTGTGATCCCACCACTACACTCCAGCCTGGACGACTGAGCAAGACTTTGTTTCAAAATAAAAAAATACAAATACAAATACAAAAATTAGCCAGGCGTGGTGGCATGCACCTGTAGTCCCAGCTATTCAGGAGACTGGGGCATGAGAATTGCTTGAACCTGGGAGGCTGAGATTGCAGTGAATTGAGACTGCACTGCTGCACTTCAGCCTGGGCAATAGAGCAAGACTGTGTCTCAAAAAAAAATAAATAAATAAAAATGTAGGCCAGGCGCAGTGGCTCACACCTGTAATCCCTGCACTTTGGGAGGCCGAGGCAGGTGAATCACAAGGTCAGGAGATCGAGACCATCCTGGCTAACACAGTGAAACCCCGTCTCTACTAAAAATACAAAAAATTAGCCGGGCGTGGTGACGGGCGCCTGTAGTCCCAGCCACTCAGGAGGCTGAGGCAGGAGAATGGTGTGAACCCGGGAGGTGGAGCTTGCAGTGAGCTGAGATCATGCCACTGCACTCCAGCCTGGGCTACAGAGGGAGACTCTGTCTCAAGAAAAAGAAAATGTAGAGATGGGGTTTCACCACGTTGCCCAGGCTGTTCTCATACTCCTGGGCTCAAGGAATCCACCCGTCTCAGCCTTCTAAAGTGCTGGGATTACAGGTGTGAGCCATGGTACCCAGCCCTCAACTTTTTTTTTTTTTTTTTTTTTTGAGACAGTCTTGATCTGTTGCCCAGGCTGGAGTGCAGTGGTGTGATCTTGGCTCACTGCAACCTCCACCTCCCAGATTCAAGCAATTCTCCTGCCTCAGTTTCCCAAGTAGCTGGAACTACAAGCACCTGCCACCACGCCAAGCTAATTTTTGTATTTTTTGCAGAGATGGGCTTTCACCATGTTGGCCAGGCTCATCTTGGACTCCTGACCTCAAAAGATCCACCCACCTTGGCCTCTCAAAGTGCTGGGATTACAGGTGTGAGCCACCACGCCCGGCCCATCTGCATTCTTAAAAGAAAAAGTAATTCCAACCAAGAATTTCATATCCTGCCAAACTAAACTTCATAATTGGGTCGGGTGCTGTGGCTCACACCTGTAATCCCAGCACTTTACCATCCTGGCCAACATGGTGAAAGTCTATCTCTACTAAAAATACAAAAATTAGCTGAGCATAGTGGCGTGCACCTGTAGTCCCAGCTACTTGGGAGGCTGAGGCAGGAGAATCGCTTGAACCTGGGAGGCGGAGGTTGCAGTGAGCTGAGATCGTGCCACTGCACTCCAGCATGACGACAGAGCGAAACTCCGTCTCAAAAATAAAATAAAATAAAATAAACTTCATAGTTGAAGGAGAAATAAAAGCTTTTCCAGACAAGCAAGTGCTAAGGGAATCTGTTACCACTAAACTAGCCTTACAAGAGATCCTTAAGGGAGTTCTAAACATGGAAATAGAAGAACAATACCTGCTACCACAAAAATAGTTAGGTGCACAGCTGACAGATTCTATAAAGCCACTGCATAATAGAAACTACAAAGCAACCAGCTAATAACTTCATGATAGGATCAAAATCTCACATATCAATATTAACCTTGAATGTAAACAGTCTAAACAGCTCACTTAAAAGGCACAGAGCTTGCTTCCTTCCTTCCTTCCTTCCTCCCTCCCTCCCTCTCTCTTTCGACGGTCTCCCTCTGTTGCCGAGGCTGGACTGTACTGCCATGATCTCAGCTCGCTGCAACCTCCCTGCCTCGCGCTCCTGTGATTCTCCTGCCTCGGCCTGCCGAGTGCCTGGGATTGCAGGCACGCACCGCCACGCCTGCCTGGTTTTTGTATTTTTGGTGGAGACGGGGTTTCGCAGTATTGGCCGGGCTGGTCTCCAGCTCCTGACCTCGAGTGATCTGCCCGCCTCGAGTGATCTGCTCCACCTCTCCCGAGGTGCTGGGATTGCAGACGGAGTCTCGCTCACTCAATGCTCAATGTTGCCCAGGCTGGAGTGCAGTGGCGTGATCTTGGCTCGCTACAACCTCCACCTCCCAGCCGCCTGCCTTGGCCTCCCAAAGTGCTAAGATTACAGCCTCTGCCCGGCCGCCACCCCGTCTAGGAAGTGAGGAGGGTCTCTGCCTGGCCGCCCATCGTCTGGGATGTGAGGAGCGCCTCTGCCCGGCCGCCCCGTCTGGGATGAGAGGAGCGCCTCTGCCCGGCCGCCCCATCTGGGATGTGAGGAGTGCCTCTGCCCAGCCGCCACCCCATCTGGGAAGTGAGGAGCGCCTCTGTCCGGCCGCCACCCCGTCTGGGAGGTGAGGAGCGCCTCTGCCCGGCCGCCACCCCGTCTGGGAGGTGAGGAGCGTCTCTGCCCGGCCGCCACCCCGTCTGGGAATTGAGGAGCGCCTTTGCCCGGCCGCCACCCCGTCTGGGAAGTGAGGAGCGCCTCTGCCCGGCCACCACCCCGTCTGGGATGTGAGGAGCGTCTCTGCCTGGTCTCCCTGTCTAGGAAGTGAGGAGCGCCTCTGCCCGGCTGCCCCGTCTGGGAAGTAAGGAGCACCTCTGCCCGGCCGCCCCATCTGGGAAGTGAGGAACGCCTCTGCCCGGCCGCCCCGTCTGGAAGGTGAGGAGCGCCTCTGCCCGGCCGCCCATTGTCTGGGAAGTGAGGAGCGCCTCTGCCCGGCCGCCACTCTGTCTGGGAAGTGGGGAGCGCCTCTGCCTGGCCGCCCCGTCTGGGATGTGAGGAGCGCCTCTGCCTGGCCGCCCTGTCTGGGAAGTTAGGAGAGCCTCTGCCCGGCTGCCCATTATCTGGGAAGTGAGGAGCGCCTCTGCCTGGCCGCTGTGCAATCTTCCAAATGTGAAGTGACAGCCTTTCTGCAGGTGTACCCAACAGCTCCGAAGAGACAGCGACCATCGAGAACGGGCCATGATGACGATGGCGGTTTTGTCGAAAAAGGGGAAATGTGGGGAAAAGAAAGGGAGATCAGATTGTTACTGTGTCTGTGTAGAAAGAAGTAGACATAGGAGACTCCATTTTGTTCTGTACTAAGAAAAATTCTTCTGCCTTGGGATGCTGTTATCTATAACTTTACCCTCAACCCCGTGCTCTCTGAAACATGTGCTGTGTCAACTCAGGGTTAAATGGATTAAGGGCGGTGCAAGATGTGCTTTGTTAAACAGATGCTTGAAGGCAGCATGCTTGTTAAGAGTCATCACCACTCCCTAATCTCAAGTACCCAGGGACACAAACACTGTGGAAGGCCGCAGGGACCTCTGCCTAGGAAAACCAGAGAGACCTTTGTTCACGTGTTTATCTGCTGACCTCTCCACTATTATCCTATGACCCTGCCACATCCCCCTCTCCGAGAAACACCCAAGAATGATCAATAAATACTTAAAAAAAAAAAAAAAATTTGATAAGAAAATGTAGACCTATAACAGAAAAATGGGCTAAGGACATGAAGAATTAATTAACCAAAGAAGAAATACTAATGGCCATGAAACATGTGGGAAAATGTTTAATGTGGTAAAAACAAATGCAAATTAAAACAGCATGATAATGCTATTTCTCATCTATTCATCTGGCAGGATTATTAAGAGTGGTAATACTCAGCATAGGTTAGGGTATGGAGAAAATGGCATATTTACACGCTGTAGTTGGGACTGCAAAAATTTCCATTATTTATCTACAGGATAATTTGGCAATACATATAAAAAGCTTTAAAACATGACACACTTCAATGCAGAAATTTTAATTATTTAATTTTGATCGTAAGTAAATAAATATATGCAAAAAGTTTTAACCATTAACATGTTGATCATAGAGATATTTAGAATAACAGAAGAAAGGGAAAAAAAAAAAGGCACAGAGCTGCAAGTTGGATGAAAAAACAAGACCTGTCTGTCTGCTGTCTTCAAGAGGCCCATCTCACACATAATGATACCAATAGGCTCAACATAAAGGGTTGGAGAAAGATCACACAAATGGAAAACAAGAGCAAGGGTCACTATTCTTAGATAAAACAGACTTTAATCCAACAAAGTTTTTTTTTTTTTTTTAAAAAGGGACAAAGAATGGCATTACATAATGATAAAGGAAGCTTGTCCAACCTGTGACCCATGGGCTGCATGCGGCCCAGGACAGCTTTGAATGCAGCCCAACACAAATTCATAAACTGCCTTAAAACATTATGAGGTTTTTTTATGATTTTTTTTTTTTTTTTTTTTTTTAGTTCATCAGCTATTGTTAGTGTATTTTATGTTTGAGCCAAGACAATTCTTCTTCCAGTGTGGCCCAGGGAAGCCAAAAGATTGGACATCCCTTTCAGATAAAGGATTCAATTCAACAAGAAGACTTAACTATTCTAAATATATATGCACCCAACATTGGAGCACCTAGATTCATAAAACAAGTACTTCTAGACCTACAAAAAGACATAGACAACCACACAATAATATTGGGAGACTTTAACACCCCAATGACAGCATTAGACAGATCAGCAAGGCAAAATACTAACAAAGAAATTCAGGACTTAAATTCGACACCTGACCAATTGGACCTAATAGACATTTACAGAATACTCCAACCATCAACCTCAGAATACACATTCTTCTCATCTGAACACAGTACACACTCCAAGATCAACCACATGCTTGGCCATAAAGCAAGTCTCTATAAACTCAAAAAAATTGAAATCATACCAACCATATTCTCACACCTCAGTGGCATAAAAATAGAAATCAAAACAAGAAGATCTTCAAAACCACAAAATTACATAGAAATTAAACAACTTACTCCTGAATGACTTTTGGGTAAGCAATAAAATTAACTTACTCCTGAATGACTTTTGGGTAAGCAATAAAATTAAGGCAGAAATCAAAATATTCTTTGAAATAAATGAAAACATTCCAAGAGGAATGTTTATAGCACTAAATGCCTACCTCAAAAAGTTAGATCTTGGCCTGGTGCAGTGGCTCACGCCTGTAATCCCAGCACTTTGGGAGGCCAAGGTGGGCAGATCACGAGGTCAGGAGATCGAGACCATCTTGGCTAACACGGTGAAACCCCATCTCTACTAAAAATACAAAAAATTAGCTGGGCATGGTGGTGTGTGCCTGTAGTCCCAGCTACTCAGGAGGCTGAGGCAGGAGAATGGCATGAACCCAGGAGGCAGAGCTTGCAGTGGGCCCAGATCACGCCACTGCACTCCAGCCTGGGCGACAGAGCAAGACTCTGTCTCAAAAAAAAAAAAAAAAAAAAAAAAAAAAAAAGTTAGATCTCAAATTGGCCGGGCACAGTGGCTCATGCCTGTAATCCCAGAACTTTGGGAGGCTGAGGTGGGCAGATCACTTGAGTTCAAGAGTTCAGACCAGCCTGGGCAACATGGAAAAACCCCATCTCTACAAAAAATACAAAACTTAGCCAGGCATGGTGGCATGTACCTGTAGTTCCAGCTACTTGGGAGGCTGAGGCGGGAGGATCACTGAGTCCAGGGAGGTCAAGGCTGCAGTGAGCTGTGATCACACCACTGCACTCCAGCCTAGGTGACAGAGTGAGACCTTGTCTCAAAAAAACAAAAACAAACAAACAAAATAAGAACTGGCCGGGCGCGGTGGCTCACACCCATAATCCTAGCACTTTGGGAGGCCTTGGTGGGTAGATCACCTGAGGTTAGGAGTTCAAGACCAGCCTGGCCAACATGGTGAAACCCCGTCTCTACTAAAAATACAAAACATTAGCCAGGCATGGCAGCGGGTGGCTGTAATCCCAGCTACTTGGGAGGCTGAGGCAGGAGAATCGCTTGAACCTGGGAGGTGGAGGTTGCAGTGAGCTGAGATTGTGCCATTGCACTCCAGCCTGGGCAACAAGAGTGAAACTCTGTCTCAAAAAAAAAAAAATTAAAAAGCAAAACAAAACAGAACTACCATTCAACCCAGCAATCCCATTACTCAGTATACACCCAAAAGAAAATAAATTGTTCTACCAAAAAGACACATGCGCTCATATCCATCACAGTGCCATTCACAATACCAAAAACATGGAATCAACTTGATTCCATGACATGACCATCAACAGTGTTTTGGATAAAGAAAATGTGGTCCATACACACCATGGAATACTAGACAGCCATAAAAAAGAATGAAATAATGTCCTTTGCAACAACATGGATGCAGCTGGAGGCTATTATCCTAAGCAAATTAATGCAAGAATAGAAAACCAAATACCACGTGTTCTCACTTATAAGTGGGAGCTAAACATTGGGTACTTATGGCCAGAAAGATGGCAACAAAAGGGCTAGCAATTAGG
Source organism: Pongo pygmaeus (assembly GCF_028885625.2). Lineage (NCBI taxonomy): Eukaryota > Metazoa > Chordata > Mammalia > Primates > Hominidae > Pongo > Pongo pygmaeus. Next base: position 47,249,899 of record NC_072383.2, read on the forward strand.
AAGTACACTGGGGAGTACTAGAAGCAGGAGGGAGAAAAGGAGGAAAGGGCTGAAAAACTAACCATTGGGCACTATGCTCAGTATCTGGGTGATGGGATCAATCATACCCCCAACCACAACATTCACGCAGTATACCCATGTAACAAACCTGCACATGTACCCCCTGAGTCTAAAGTAAAAGTTGTGGGAGCTATGAGGACACAAAGGTATAAGAATGATACAATGGACTTTGGGGACTCAGAGCAAAGAGTGGGAAGTGGGGTGAGGGATAAAAGACTACACACTGGGGCCGGGCGCAGTGGCTCACGCCTGTAATCCCAGCCCTTTGGGAGGCTGAGGTGGGCGTATTACGAGGTCAGGAGATCGAGACCATCCTGGCTAACACAGTGAAACCCCATCTCTACTAAAAATATGAAACATTAGCCAGGCGTGGTGGCGGGCGCCTATAGTCCCAGCTACTCGGGAGGCTGAGACAGGAGAATGGCATGAACCCGGGGAGGCAGAGCTTGCAGTGAGCCAAGTTCGTGCCACTGCACTCCAGCCTGGGTGACAGAGCGAGACTCCGTCTCAAAAATAAATAAATAAATAAAAATAAACAAGACTACACATTGGGTACAGTGTACACTGCTCAGGTGATGGGTGCACTTAAATCTCAGAAATCACCACTAAATAACTTATTTATGTAACCAAACACCATGTTTCCCAAAAACCTATTGAAATTTTTAAAAATTAAAAAAAAATTATGATCACAATTACAAATGGAAAAAAGGAAAAGCTGAAATTACTTAAAAACAACAACAAAAGAAAATGAATTGAAAGCTACTGACTAGACTAAAAAGGATTTGCAAACATGTATTTGATAAAGGAGTTGTATCCAGAATAAAGAGCTACTACAACTCAACAAGAAGACAAACAACCCAAGATTCAAATACACACATCACAAAAGAAGTTATACAAATGGGCCAGGTGCAATGGCTTACGCCTGTAATCTCAGTACTTTGGGAGGCTGAGGTGGGTGGATCATGAGGTCAGGAGTTTGAGACCAGCCTGACCAATATGGTGAAACTCTGTCTCTACTAAAAATACAAAAATTATTTGTATTTTTGTATTTTTGTACAGGTGGCACCCGCCTGTAGTTCCAGCTAATTGGGAGGCTGAGGCCGGAGGCTCACTGAGTCCAGGGAAGTCAAGGCTGCAGTGAGCTGTGATCGTGCCACTGCACTCCAGTCCGGGTGACAGAGCAAGACTGTGTCTCAAAAAGAAAAAAAAAAGAAAATATACAAATGGCGAATAAACACAAAAAGATTCTCAACTTATTAGTCATTGTATTAGGGAAATACAAGTTAAAACCATGAGATCCCAACTCTGATAAGAATGAGTCAGATGATAAAAGGTGTGACAATACCAAGTGTTGAGAAAGATTTTGGGAAAGTAAAACTCATATGGTATATTGCCAGTGGGAATGTACAGCCACTTTGGAAAAGAGTCTGGCAGTTTTTTTTTTTTTTTTTTTTTTTTGAGATGGAGTCTCGCTCTGTCGCCCAACCTGGAGTGCAGTGGTGCAATCTCGGCTCACTGCAACCTCTGCCTCCTGGGTTCAAGCGATTCTCCTGCCTCAGCCTCCCAAGTAGCTGGGATTACAGGCGCCCGCCACCATGCTTGGCTAATTTTTGTATTTTTAGTAGAGATGGGGTTTCACCAAGTTGGCTAGGCTGGTCTCGAACTCCTGACCTCAGGTCATTCACCTGTCTCAGCCTCCCAAAGTGCTGGGATTACAGGCGTGAACCACCGCACCCAGCCAGCAGGTTTTTAAAAAATATGCATTAGCATATAGCCCAGCAATCCCATTCCTAAGTATTTAAATATTTATTATAAAACATATGTCCACACATAAATCTATACAGAAGTATTGATAAACCTGAAAACAACCCAAACACAACAGTCCATCAACTGGCGAATGGATAAACAAATTGTAGTATGTCCGTGTGATGAAATATACCACTTCACATGACAAAGGAATGAACTACTGACACACTCAATGACATGGAAAATTTCAAAAGCATTATACTAATGAAAGAAGCCAGACACAAACTCCTACAAACTATATAATTCCACTTATATGAAATTCTAGGAAGGCAAAACAATAGTGATAGAAACCAGATCAGTAGATGCCAGAAGCAGCCAGGTCAGCAGAGAGGAGACTGACTGCAAAAGGACACAAAGGTTTTTGAGTAAAGGAAATGATGATGGTGCTGGTCAAATGACTAGATACATTTGTGAAAATTCATTGTATTGTACACTTAAAATTGCCATTATGTGTAAATTACACCTCAATAAAGTTGATTTTTTAAAATGCAATGTTTTGTAATGCTCGTGACTATGGAGGGATGTGGGCAACCAGGGCAAAGGGCTAGCAATTAGGAAGGTACTGGAGGGTGTTAGGAAATAACTCTTCCTCCTTTGCAATGGTGAGTCTCCTTTATTTGCATACCCTTTTCCCCTGGGACTGGGATGCTCCCTCTTGTAGACATTAGTCCTTCTTAGCCCCTCTCACATGAGCAGCTTGGTAGCCGGCTACACCACCTTCACCACAGTTCAAAGGCCATAGTTTGGTGATCGCTAGCCTGGGAGAGATGTTTACAAACTTTAAAACAAACAAAAGAAATCACCCAACCCCTTCTCAAGCAACGCTTTATGCAGACCCTCACTAACCAAAACAAAAGCAATATTTTGGCTGGACGTGGTGGCTCACGCCTCTAACACTTTTGGAGGCCAGGACAGGCAGACGGCTCGAGCCCAGAAGTTTGAGACCAGCCTGGGCAAAATGGTGAAACCCCATCTCTACAAAAAATACAAAAATTAGCCAGTGTGGTAATACATGCCTGTAGACCCAGCTACTCAGGAGGCTGGGGTGGGAGGGTCACCCGAGCCTAGGAGGCAGAGGCTACAGTGAGCCGAGACCACACCACTGCACTCTAGCCTGGGTGTCAGAATGAGACCCTGTCTCAGAAAAAAGCAATATTTTATTAGGACACATTTACATTATAAGTTTAATTTCATGATATCTTTCTATTATAAAGTCATTTAATGTCAACAAGCCTGTTTTCATGAACCCAGAAATTTGATATTCATATGTATATTTTTAAACTACTGTTTTAAAACCAGTTAAAATATACTTAAAGTTTCTGGGTAAAAAATGGTAGATTGAACATGAGCATCCAAATTTGTCCACTGAAAACCCATGTAGCCAAGGGATTTTTAAAAGCATAAATCCATAAGGACAGGGAAACAGGAGAAGAGACAAGCAAAATATTTACAGAAGTGGAAACCAGATGGATGAGAGATTACTCACTTACACTAGAGAAGGACATATCCTAAGGCAGCAGCAGAACTATATGGCAAACGGAATTGGTTGTGCCAGACCAGAGATGGGCAATCTCCTCTGTCTGACCACCCTGAGAAGGAAAACCTAGGAATGCCGACATAGAAGTTCCCAGCCAGATCACTGTGCAAAGAAGCTCATGACTGGCCAGGTGTGGTGGCTCACACCTGTAATCCCAGCACTTTGGGAGGCTGAGGTGGGTGGATCACGAGGTCAGGAGATCGAGACCATCCTGGCCAACATGGTGAAACCCCATCTCTACTAAAAATACAAAAATTAGCCGGGCGTGTTGGCACGTGCCTGTCATCACTGCTACGCAGGAGGCTGAGGCAGGAGAATCACTTGAACCAGGGAGTTGGAGGTTGCAGTGAGCTGAGATCACGCCACTGCACTCCAGCCTGGCGACAGAGTGAGACTCAGTCCGAAAAAAAAAAAAAAAAAAGAAGCTCATGACTGACAAGCCCATCCATGTACCACCTGAACAGACAGAGAACAAATGCTTCCAGTCAGCTTTTAGGTGACCCATCCTCAAGTGTGAGCAGACAACCAAGGAGTCTAAGACCTCCAAGAAAAGAATCTAATATAGAAGACAGAGACCAAAACAACAGAAAAAGAAATGTGGAGCAGAGATTATGCAGAGAAAAAAAAATGACAGAACTATCAGTAACAGCTTCTGAGATAAGATAACCCTGAAACAAAATATGCCATAAAAAGGACAATTCAGAGAATAAAAATAAAGTGAAAGTGATTAAAACCTTTAAAAGACGGAAAAACTCAGAAGAATGGGAAGATAAAGTTGAGGAAATCTCCCAGAAAATAAAGTAAAAAAGATGCAAAGCTAGAGAGAAAAATAAGAAATTAGAAGGACCAGTTCAACAGGTCCATCGTCCAAGTAATAGGAGTTCCAAAAAAGAAGAATAGAGAAAATAGGAAGAAATCACCAATAGGATGATTCAAGATTATTCCCCAAAAGTGAGGGGCACTGAGTGAGTGCCCAGCACAATGGAAGATAACAGCCACTCACCAAGACATATCACTGCAATTTCAGAACATTGGAAACAAGAAGTTCAGAGAGGGGAAAAGTCACCTAGAAAGGAAAGGAATTAAAAGGCTTCAGGCTTCTCATTCTCCACAGCAGTGTCAGAAGCTAGAAGACCATGTAGCAATGCCTTCATAATTCTGAAGGAATTCATTACCCAGCCAAACAACCAATCCAAGGGTCACAGTTGAAAAATGACAACAGCAAACACGCAAAGTTCCAAAATAATTTACTGCTCCCTTTCTCAGGAAGCTTCTGGATGATGGTCTCCTCAAAAAAGCGGGAGTATTATAAATCAAGAAAAACACAGGCACAGGTGGGGATCAGAAGCCGGTTGGCATGTGAGGGGGTTTTCTTGCTCTAGGGAGATTATTCAAGCAATCACTGTATCAACAGACACAGATGTTTCCCTTTCTTCATATGATAAAAATCAGGGATCCAAACTTATTTGAAAAGCTAAAGAGGCACCATTCATCCCCACTGGAATGGCAGGTTTTGCAGCAATTGTTGCATATGTACTATACAAATTGAAGAGCAGGGGAAATACTAAAATGTTGCATCATCTGATCCACATGTGTGTGGCAGCCCAAGGCTTTGTTGAAGGAGCAATGACTGTTGGTATGGGCTATCATTCCATGTATCGAGAATTCTGGGCAAAACCTACACCTTAGAAGAGATGCTATCGTGGTCTTGTTGGAGGAGCTTACTTTAGTTAGACATCTCTTTTTTTTTGTTTTGTTTTTTTTTTTTTTGAGATGGAGTCTTGCTCTGTTGCCCAGGCTGGAGTGCAGTGGCACAATCTTGCTCACTGCAACCTCTGCCTCCCGAGTTCAAGTGATTCTCCTGCCTCAGCCTCCTGAGTAGCTAGGATTACAGGTGCTCGCTACCACGCCCAGCTAATTTTTGTATTTTTTTTAGTAGAGACGGGGTTTCACCCTATTAGCCAGGTTGGTCTTGTACTCCTAACCTCAAGTGATCCACCCACCTCGGCCTCCCAAAGTGCTGGGATTACAGGCATGAGCCACCGCATCCACATCTCATTATTGAAGCTACTATTAATGCTGAAAATAAACTATTTGAGTGGGTTCAGCTGATAACACGGCATTGTGAATACTGGCCTTCTTTCTTGAAGGCTTGATTTGCTAGTGACTCAGTGATTCAGGGTGACTGAATTACTAGTGACTAGTTTACTAACTAGGTCATTCAGGGGAGTCAAATTAACACAAAAGAAACATGTCACCTAAATGATGGTGTTGAAATGTCCACCTTCTTAAACTGTTAAGACAAAATTAGTTCTAAAGAAGATAGCAAACCAACCCTGAAGTACTCCTAGTTTGCTGCAGAATCTTGCATGTTTTGGATGTTATATGAGTCCTATTTGCCCCAGTTAATTTAACTTTTTTCTGCCTGTCTTGTGGACTGGCTGACTCTTTTAGAACTCTGTCAAAAAAGTGCATGGAGGCTGGGTCCGGTGGCTCACGCCTGTAATCTCAGCACTTCGGGAGGCCAAGGCAGGTGCATCACGAGGTCAGGAGATTGAGACCATCCTGGCTAACACAATGAAACCCCATCTCTACTAAAAATACAAAAAAAAAAAAAATGCATGGAATATAACCTGTAAAACCTCCCACAGCTGAAAGTATATATGTGTATGTGTTTAAATCAAATCTAGGAAGCTTACAATAGAGCTGCATAGTAGTAGTATTTATTAAAGAATCATAACTGTAAACATGAGAATAACGAATTCTAGTTTAGTTCTTTTGTAATTGTACACATCTATATTTGCTGCTGTAATATAAGAATAATTTTTAAATGTCAGCTTGAAACAGAAACATGTATTTCAAGCACTCATGGAAAGGTAACTGAAGAACACTTTTTAAATGTGTGCGTTATTTTCTCCATAAGAATTGTAAACGTTAAACATATTACCTATAATGGAATTAGTAATTTATAAGCAAGCTGGTTTGAACAGACATTATATACATGCTTTTCTATACTACAGAATGCCATTACACTTGTGAAATTCTCTTGTCTAACCTGAATTTACATTCCATGGTGATAACATGGTATATGTACTGTTATAAAAATAAGTGACCATATCAAAAAAATAAAGAAAAGGAAAGCATAGAATATGGCAAATAAAATCCCACGGAAGAGTGAGGCAGCCAGGCAAAGTGACTCATGCCTGTAATCCCAATACTTTGCCAGGTCGAGGCGGACAGATCACTTGAGCTCAGGAGTTCAAGTCCAGCCTGGCCAGCATGGTGAAACCCCGTCTCTACTAAAAATATAAAAATTAGCCGGGTGTGGTGGTGCACGCCTGGAGTCCCAGCTACTTGGGAGGCTGAGGCAGGAGGATAGCTTGAACCCGGGTGGTGGAGGTTCAGTGGGCCACTGCACTCCAGCCTGGGCAACAAGAGCGAGACTCTATCTCAAAACAAAACAAAACAAAACAACAACAACAAAAGAATGAGGCAAAGAACGTGCCCAGGAGAATGAGAAAAGAGATGCCAGGTTGCCAGATGTGCAGCAAGGTGAGGGGATGAACAGTCAGATTGGAGAAGGTCAGCAGTCTCCAGCAGTGATGTCTTCAAGAAGACGAAATGGAGAGAATTCTCTGCTATATCTAGATATTCTGAGAGGAGATTTAAGCAACTGGGGGAAGAATTTGAGGTAGATTTTGTGAGAAATACATAGAAAATAAATGATCTTAAAAAACAAGATTATTAATTCCAGGAAAAAAAAAATTTGTGCAGGAAAAAAACACAAGGTCTCCCTGGGGAGGACAGACCCAAGAAGGAAGCTGGGCAGGGAATTCCAGGGTCCCAGGTATTCAGAATATGGTCTATTCCTGGGCAAGTGTGCTTTGCATGGGCAAATCCCCTTGGACCCCTTTCCCTGTGGGGAGGGCTGCAGCTGGAGGAAGGCCGGAGATGTGAAGGTAAATGCCAGAAGAAACAGCTAAAAGAAGTGAAAACGTTGCCTCCCGAGAGGGGAAGACGATGGGGGCAGGGCTCTGCCGTTTGTCTTAACAAATCTGGTACAATTATTTGATTCTATATGTGTGTACATGTTCTAAGAAATATTTCATTAAAGAAAAACATTTAAAAAATAATAATGCAATTCATAAAAGTTCACGGAACCTCTGGAACACTTCTGCTGTACTTAGAGATCTCAATAATAGTTTGAAAATCGCCTCAGCTGCGCGGGTATCGCGGCAGCCCCCGGGGGAAGGTGGGACCGGTCGAGAGGCCGCGGGTGGTCCGTCCCCCTCTCCCCCGCCCGCCTCCTCTGTTCCCCTCACTCGCTGCGGCGGCGGCTGCGGGCCGCGCGCCAGTCCCCTCACCCCCCCCAAAAAAAGTTTGAAAACCACAGGCCCCAGCGTGGGCAGTACAGGGAGACGTCGTCTCCAAAAAGTTACAAAATTAGCCGGGCGTAGTGACACACGCTTGTAGTCCCAGCTACTCGGAGGCTGAGGGAGAAGGACCAGTTGAGACCAGGAGGCTGAGGCTGCAGTGAACCCTGATTGTGCCACTGCACTCCAGCCTGGGTGACAGATCAATACGCTGCCTCAAATAAGAAAACCGCAGAGCTGGGCCTTCATTTGAGACCATGTGGGTATCATTTTGATTAAACCACAAAGCATTTTCTCTCTACAGCAGCCCACAAGGGTGAATCCCACTTCCTTTTCCTCCCAGGTGTTACCTCTAACTCAGGACTTCTTCGTGTCGGGAGTTTTTCTAGCTCTCCGGAGTTCTTTGGATCTCAGGAACCTAGCACGGCATCACGCGAGTCCCGGCTCAGGTGAGGGCGGGAATAAAGGGAACAGGAAGCACCTTTTGGGGGGCTTTGCAGGCTGGCGGTGAGCGCCTTTCTGCACCCGTGTGCCTTCAGCGCATTCCCCGCAGAGCTCCAGGTTACAGTTTCCTCAGCCGCACAGCAAGCATGTACCTCACATTTTTAACTTCTGTCAAAGAGTGGGCCCCTGCTCTCATGAGTTCAGCACTCAGTGGGAGCCAGGTCCCAAAAGTGAACTTCAGGGTCACGCGAGAAGCACGTGTACGCCCCACAAGGGCGTGATTTCGGGGATTTGTCTGTTTTGTTTTTTTTTTCAAGCTGCTGTGTGCTCAGTCCCTGAGAAAGACCCTGCCACCTCACAGGTGCTCAACAAATAGTTCTGGAGTTAATTAACTTAAAAGTACTGTAAAAGAACTACACAGCAAATTAAATTCGCTGTGCAGCGCAAAGGCACCCTACACACGGCGTGAACGCTTCGGCTCCTGGAGCGCCGGCGACGACGAAGCCAGGACGCAGGCAGCGGGGAGAGGCAGAGGCGCCAGCTCCCGACCGTCAGTCAGAGGCGGGAGCAGGCGTGCCCCGCCCCCCGGGGGGCGGACCCGGGATTCGGCGGCGCGGGGGCGGGGCCTGGTTCTTCGCGCCGGGGGGGCGGGGCCGGGACCGAACACACCGGGCCGGTTGGGGCCCCGCTCGCCGGCGGGAGCCACCGGAGCCCCGGCCACGAAGGGGTGCGACCCCCCGCCGGCCCCGCCCTCCCGGTTGCGGCCTGGCCAATCAGAGCGGCTCTTACTGGCGGGTGGGCTGAGCCGGCCCAGCTGCTCGGAGGCTCTGGCATGGTAACATCCCCGCGCGGGGGTGGAGGGGCTCGGGGCGGTCCCACAGCGCCCCCTGCGGCCCGGGCCGTGGCCGAGGGGGCGGGGAGGCCGCTGGGGATAGCTGGGACCCCGGGGAGGGCGAGGGAGGCCAGAGGTGAGGGAAGAGAGCCCGGGAGGGGGGATGGGGGCGGGGACTGGGGGCGAAGGGGCGGGGGAGGCCATGATGGAGCCTGACCGGGGGCGAAAGGGGCGAGAGTGGCGGGACGGGGTGAGGAGTGGGATTGGGAGAGGTGGGGGTGGGTTCGCGGGGAAAGATCGAGAAAGAAGAGAGAGGACGGAGATGAGGGGACTGAGGGGACCAGGGGACAGGTGGGGACCAGTTTCCCCTCCTGGGATATTTGGTGTGCGACATGCCCCTCCCCCAGCCCCAGCGCCCGTTCCCTTTGGAAGCCTGGGTGCTCCTCAGACCACTTGGGGACTCCCTGCTTCACCTTCCTGCATTTGCAAGAGCTTGTCTCCTGAGGCGAAGAGGGGGCCTCTGAGGAAAGGGGCTCCCAGCCCAGGCCATCAACAAACTAACGACTCTGTGTGACCTTGGGCAAGTCACTACCTTTCTTTGGGCCTCAGATTTCCCATCAATTTTTTTAAAAAGGAAATGCATGAAAATTAAATCCCAGAGCTCTTCCATGGTCTAAATGAATAGGTTTTTGAGGAGGAAGTTTAGGAGAATGGGTTTGGTAGGGAAGCAAAGGAAAGGATGAAGATGGAGGCGAGGCCTTGGGCTGGGGCTGGAGAAATCCCCACGGGTGCGGGGGGGATGGTAGACAGAAAGCCTGCCGGGTTGGGGCCGGCTAGCCGTATCCTGTTGGAGGGATGGAAGAACTCTAAGGAGAGGAGGAGGTTGAAACCTAACTCCACAATGATGGAGACCAAAAGTAACATTCGCTTCTTCAGAGGGAGAGTGATAAGATGGCAGGATCAGAAAGAAGCAACAGGGGCCGGGCGCGGTGGCTCATGCCTGTAATCCCAGCACTTTGGGAGGCCGAGGCGGGTGAATCACCTGAGGTCAGGAGTTGGAGACCAGCCTGACCAACATGGAGAAACCCCGTCTTTACTTAAAATACAAAATTAGTCAGGCGTGGTGGCGCATGCCTGTAATCCCAGCTACTCTGGAGGCTGAGGCGGAAGAATCGCTTGAACCCGGGAGGCAGAGGTTATGGTGAGCTGAGATCGCACCATTGCACTCCAGTCTGGGCAACAAGAGCGAAGCTCTGTCTCCATAAAAAAAAAAAAAGCAGGAAGATACTTTCTAGTAAGGCAGATCTTTGGGGAGCAAGAGGAAGAGTAGGGCTGGTTCAGGAAAGTTGCAAACTAGGATGGTCTTTGAAACGGAAGGGCAGGTGCTGTTTGGGGCAGCTGAAGAAGGGCCGCAGGTAGATAACAGGGTAACCAGCTGGTCTCTCAGCCTTATTTTGATGATGGCTACCACTTTCTGAGAGATGTGCCTCCCAGCCTTCATCTTCAGGGAGTGGGAGTGAGTCAGACCAAGCAGACCTTGGGAACACCTGGCTCGCTGAGGATTTCTGGATTGTGTAAGGATTGGGGTTAAAAACGAAAAAAGGAAATGTATCTGAATGTAAGAAGTATCATCTGTGGCGCCATCATCCTTGCTGGGAGGCAGCTTTGTGAACTGGTTGAAAGCACAGGCTTTGGGGTCAGACTGCTTGGGTTCCAAACCTGCCTCTCCCATTTAATGACTTGGAACCTTGGTCAGGTTACTTAATCTCTGAACCTCAGTTTCTTTATCTGTAAAATGGGAATAATAACCTCGAGATGGTTGCCAGGATTAAATGAGTGTGTGACACAGTATCTGGCTCATAATAGGTGCTCAGTAAATATTAGCTATTAGCTGTTATCATTCCCTCTTTCTGTTCTTTTCCTTCTGCCTCTCCATTCTTGTCCTTTTCTCCTTTTATTCTTTTGAGTGCTAAGTTCTGAGATGCCCCTTAGATGTGAAGTCCCGGAAGTATTGACTGCATCTTTGGTGGTGGGAAAGGGGTGGCCCCTCACTGGCCCAGGTGAACATATGATGATCAGATTATCAAGTGTCTCTTCATCATCTCTCAGCCCACAAATGTGTTTTTGTTTCAGGGAAGACACAGGATCTGCTTCTCTTTCAGCAACCATTTCTATGTCCTTCCCTGTCACTAGTTATGTCTTCATATTCTCACCCAGAAATAAAATAAGACCCAAAGTTTTATGGCACTGCAGCAGGTAGGAGAGGGACGGGGTGTTTCAGGAAAGCAGGGACACAACACGGGAAGCTCGGGGAAGGAAGGGCTTTGGAAGTTCCGTAGTAGTTTATGTTTATTCCATTGTTCTGTCTTCTGTGGGGAACTGTCCAGAATAGGCCAGTGTCTGAATCCTGGCCAGAGGTCTTCATCCCAGGTTGAAGATGACTGTATACAGTTAGCTTTATTAGGTTTTCTCATGCCAACATTTCATTCCAATTTCCTTTTTCCAAGCCACAAAGACCTCTTCCAAGCTACCTCTCTCTGTCACAGCCTGTATGTCAGAGAATTTATACAGATGTACATATGCACACGTGTACACACTGTTTTCAAAGTGCATTTTAGGATATTCCAGTATGCGAAAATCTAATAAGGTTAGAGATGAGACTGCATTTTATCACAGCACTTTGTGTGCAGGGCCCTGACTAAACACTTGGGGGAGGTATAAAAGGAGAAAACTCAATCCCTGAATGTAGGGAAATCCCCATATGAGTGGGAGACAAGCAGTCCCACATGAAACACCCAGCAAACATTCACAGAGTAGCATGTCACTCTGCAAAGTAGTGCATCATTTATCGTGAAGGGACACAGGTAGGAGTGTGTGTATGTGTGTGGGATAGTCATAAGGGTGACCTGAAAGAGGTGACTATTGGATCATCTTGAACAAAGCATGAGACTGTAGAATAAAAGAAATGTGTTTCACTTGAGGGTAATCTAACAATTCTGTGCAAAGAGAGGAGGAGGGAAGCCATTGAGTCAGGATGAGCAAAGAAGAGTGTGGGGTGGCCTTCGTTGCAAGGCTTTGACTGTTAGATGAAAGATTTTGTAGGGTAGGCAATCGGGAACTGGTAAGTTCTCAATAAAATGTTGAATCGTTGGTGATTTAACCACTTAGGTTGCAGGGGGATATACTAGATTGCAAACAGACCTGCTTCATGCGGTAGGAGCTTTGCTTTTAAGGGAGGAGGGCCAGAGGGCAGATTGGATCCAGTCCCGGTTCTGTCCCTAACCAGCGGTGGCTCCTTGGACAGATTATTCCCTGAAAAAGGGGGATACCTTGGGTGACTACCAGGGTCTCCTCCAGTTCTGACATTCTATGTTCCCTGAATAACTACTATACCTAATTTACCAGTGGCCCCCTACTGTTTTATAGGACTTGCCAAGACCATTTAGTCATTAAATTAACACATATTTATTAGCACCTACTTTGTACCCATAGATAGTGGTAAGGAAACACAGTGGGAACTGGATATGAGGTGAGCAAAAACAGATGAAGTCCCTGCCCTTCAGTATTTTCAGTCTAGTAGGGGCCACGGATATTATATTTCATTAATTCTGAGACTCATATTTGAACATTTGTCAAGTCAGGATGCATCTTCAAATTGACAGGATATTATAATTTAATTGGCAGCATTTTTTTATTCATGCCAAATAGAAAAATAATATAATCAGGATTATACAACTAACTATAAAATTCTAATGGATAATTGCTGAAGGAGAAGGTACATGGTGTTGTACAAGTATATAAAAGGGGGCTCTGACTAGTTCAGGAAGTTGGGAAAAGCTTTCGTGAAGAAATGATTGGTAGATGTGAAGTGTATGTAGGCAAGGTGTGTGGGGTTGGCAGGGCCAACCCAGTTTTCTCAGGCAAAGGTGGATGCCTGAGGTGGGAGAGCTGAGAGAAGGTGAGTAGGGCTGGAGCTGAGACCCAGGAGCTCAGCATGGGGGAGGTTGGCAAGGTAGCTGGGTAGCAGACCCCCTCACAGCCTTACTGGGCAGGGGGTTTACTATTTACCCTAAGAGCAGTGGGAAGCCATTGAAGAGTTTTAAGCAGGGGGCTAACAGTCTGAGGTGCACTTTGAAGAGCTTGTTATAGCTGCCGATTGGAGTGGATGCGGGGAAAACAGTTGGGAGGCCACTGCAATTAGATGAAAAAAGATGGTGGCTTGGGCAAGATGGGTGGTGGAAAAGGAAATGGAGAGAAATGGATAGATTCAAGAAATCTTGAGGAGGTAAAGTTAACAAGACTTGGTGATTTATTGGCAAGGAAGAGGGAGTTGTGGAGAGTGACTCATAGGTTTCCATTTGGACAATTGAATGGTGTGGTGCCAGTCTCTGAGACGGGCTCCCCTGGAGCCTGGTAGGACCCAAAGATGTTAGAGAGGCTCCTGAGGCAGCTTGAGATGGGAAAGTGTGACACAGAAAATTGTATTTCCTCCACTATTGATTAGTTTCTGACTTCCCACGCTGAGGAAAGCGTCAGGGGCAAGAGCAAGTCTGAATACAGAACTAAAGCAGTTGAACGCTTAGAAAAGGTGAGTCACATTGGAGTAGTTTAGCTCATACCCTTTTCTTCTTAGGACAAGATGAAGGACGGTTTTTTTTGTTGTTGTTGTTTTGTCTTTTTCAGAGTGTCTCACTCTGTCACCCAGGCTGGAGTGCAGTGGTGCAGTCTCAGCTCAGTGCAACCTCCGCCTCCCGGGTTCAAGCAATTCTCGTGCCTCAGCCTCCCCAGTAGCTGAGACTACAGGCGTGCGCCACCACACCTGGCTAATTTTTATATTTTTAGTAGAGGTTTCACCATGTTGGCCAAGCTGGTCTCGAACTCCTGACCTCAGGTGATCTGCCCACTTGGCCTCCCAAAGTGCTGGGATTATAGGCATGAGCCACCGCACCAGGCCAGGAACAGATATTTTTTTTTGGAGACGAAATCTCGCTCTGTCGCCCAGGCTGGAGTTGGAGTGCAGTGGCGCCTTGGCTCACTGCAAGCTCTGCCTCCTGGGTTCACCTCATTCTCCCACCTCTCCTGAGTAGCTGGGACTACAGGCGCCTGCCACCACGCCTGGCTAATTTCGTTTTTGTATTTTTAGTAGAGACAGGATTTCACCGTGTTGGTCAGGATGGCCTCGATCGCCTGACCTCATGACCTGCCCGCCTCTGCCTCCCAAAGTGCTGGGATTACAGGTGTGAGCCACCGCCCCCGGCCAGGAGCAGATATTTTAAAGGCAGACATGAAGGGCGTTTTTAAATGCTGAGCATTCTCAGCATAGGGGAAATTGGCAGCAGTGAGGTACCTTCTCTTCAGCCAGATACCACCTTTCCCCGGGATTCCTCCCTATCACCCCCTAACTTTCAAGCAAAGAGGCAGAAGGGCTGGGCCCTTTAGCTGCATCTCCAAGCCTCAGTTCACTTACAGTGAATTTGTTTGTTTGTATTTGAATGGGCAATATAGTCATATGGCTGCTTATTCAAAAGATACAAAAGCCATACAGGGAAAAGTCTCCCCTTTACCTCTGTCCCTTTCTACCATTTCTTGCGTATCATCTTTTGTCTCTGATTTTTATACAAATGATAAAAGTTTGCTGCACATTGCTTTTTTTTCCCACTTGTTGATATATCTTAGAGATCATATCGAGACAATAAGCTTCTTCATTCTTGTTTATAACTGTATAGCATTGCATTTTATGTGTATGTATAATTTCATAGCTTCTTACTGGTGTCTATTTAGGCTGATTACAATCTTCTATTTTTACAAATAATACTGAAATGAAAACCTTAAACATACAGCATTTTGGCCATGTAGGGCTATGCCTATAAAATGAATTTTTAGAAGTAGAAGGTTCTATATGGAGATTTGTTCCATTTGTTCTTCATTCGTTCAATATTTGCTGAATACCTAGTATGTGCCAGATGCTGGTAGGTACCAGGAATACAGCTTCCAACAAGTCAGATATGATCCCTGTCTTCATGGAATGTTATTACACTCTTGTTGGGGAAAACATATCCAGGCAAACATAATAATTACAAAATTATGTACATGAGGAAACTAAAAAGGGGATCAGATAGAGAAATAGGAAGGAGCTACTTTAAATACTGTCAGGAAGTCATCTTAAAATAAGTGATACTGAAGCTGAGAACTAAAGGATGGGATGCAGACAGCCATTAGGGGTAGGACAGGGCAACCTAAGCTGTTCAAAGCCTACATCCACAGGGAGATAGTTCAGGATTTGTAGAGGAGGGGAGGGACACCAAAAAGGGGATGGAGGTAAAGCCAAAGAGATGAAGTTGGCTATTGGAAGTCGAAGATGTCAAAGAAAGTAGGTGGCTAAGGATGAGGTCAGTTAGGGGAGGAAGCTGGTCATGAAGAGATGAGAACTAGGGAGACAAGCATTTTAAAGGACTAGCGACTATGTGTTGAGAGAGCTTTGGATTGAATCTCTGTAACTGGGCTAATTAAGGTAGGGGAACTAGAAAAGAGGTGACTCCCTCCCTAGATACTTTGGGAATAAAAGAGACCTCTAACTTATTTTAGAGAGGCACAGCCTTGCCCACAGGCAGGAGAATGGATTAGAAGCCTTAGGTAGAGCCAGTCTGTGCCTGTAGTGAAGCCTCCTTCATCTTTTCTGTTGCTTTGACAAAATGGAAACTTTCAAAATAAAGATGACATTCAAGGGGCTCAGCCAGCTGGCTCTGAGCTGGCACAAGAGAGAGCAAACCTACCAAGGGCTAAGGGCTTGGGGTGGACAGGAAATCGGGCTTGAAGACCCTCCTGAACTTTGTGCTCCTTTTTCATTCTCACCACTTCTGCCTCCCTTCTGCAAAAAGCCCATCTCTGTGCCCATCCTGGGTCCTATGACTTTTCTCTCCCTCAACAGTCGGTTCCCGATTCTGGTCCCCGGCCCCCAGCAGCGCCTGCCCCCTTCCCACCGGGGCCCCCCATGATGCCACCACCCTTCGTAAGTTTTATGTCTTTCCCTGGGCTTGGCTTTTCCAGCCTGCACCCCCAACTCCCCAGCCCCTAGCCACTGCTGCATCACCAGCACAGTTTTCCTGTAATGCCCCTCTTGCTGCCCTTAGAAGAGGGATGGTTTTACTTGGGCATTGGGTTGGGGAGAGCTGTTGTGAAGCTCTCAGTACATAACATTGACAATTCCCCTTGTCTTTTTGACCTTAGGACACACTGGGGCTGGAGGTAGGAGAAATGGAAGGGAAAAGACCCCATTAATGTGAGGGCAGGGTGGGACTATCTATCTCTTTCACTACTCCTTACCTATGCTCTTTAAATATGCCACAGAACTCGGGCTGGAATGGCATTGGTGGTCATGAGTTGGAGAGAAAGGGATGGGAGGCAGGGGACTGGGGTACTTGGGTACCTGGATACCTGCCTTCTGCCCCTTCATCTGAGAGGCCTCTTTGGGGGAGAATTGCTGAAGAGGTGGAGCCTTCCAGTCTCACTCTGGTGCTGTTAAACTTCCCTTATTCCTTTCCTTTTCTGTTACAATTAAGAAGCTGTGTGCTTGCCTGTTAGACCCCAGTTATCAGTCTTTCTCAGTGGTGAGGAGGGAGGCAGTTTCATGCCTTGTGCTTCTCAAACTAAAGCCTTGGAATTGCCTCAGAGCAGGGTGGAGGGTCAGGGAGGGAGGTGGTGGATATTTCCTGACAGGTCCTCTCTGCCTCTGACAAGGCGATGTCTTCCCTGCTCAGTATCTCTTCCTTTCCTCCTTTCCAGATGCCCCCTCCAGGGATCCCCCCACCCTTTCCTCCGATGGGGCTACCCCCCATGAGTCAGAGACCACCAGCTATACCCCCCATGCCACCTGGCATCCTGCCCCCAATGCTTCCACCAATGGGGGCACCACCACCACTCACACAGGTAATTGTCTCTCCTCCCCTGGGGCCTCAGAAAACCCTGTCACTTTAGCTGGGGGTGGAGATAAGAGCGGGCATGTAGGCCTCAGAAACTGGGGAAGGAAGGGAGCTTTGGGCCAGACCCATGTGGATTTGTCTGCTGAATGACTGAGACAACTCTCAGGCAAGCTGAGAGGCCAGAATCTGGGGACTGCCTGAGGAAGTGCCCAAGTGAAGGTCATGGCTCCAGTGAGATGTCTCAGGACCCTTTGAGGTACCCTGTCCCTCCTGTTCCAGCCCTTACCTTGGTGGTTGGTTTCTGTCTTCTTTGTATCCATAGATACCAGGAATGGTACCTCCGATGATGCCAGGAATGCTGATGCCAGCGGTGCCTGTCACCGCAGCGGTAAGCACTAGGGGCCAACAGGTAGCAGGCTCTGCCCTGCAGTCCCGTGAGTCTGATTTGGAATGCAGGACTATGACCTCCATTCTTTCCCTCTTCTCATCGCATCCACCCAGGTCCCCGGCAGCACTCCCCACACTCAAATCCTTCTTGCCAGCCATGTACTCAGCTCTTCTAGTTTCCCACTCATCCCCAAAGTCATATACATTCTCGTTATTCACATGCCTTGTCCAGCTCCCTTAAGGAGCACACTTATCCTCACAGAGCCACACACTGTGGACACATGAATACAGTTCTTCACATCCTCTTTGTCCCCAGAAGAGTCAGTAGCACCTGGGGATCTTGCTGTGCCTTCTTATGCTATTGCTCAGTGTAGCAGAGTCTGGGTAGGATATAGAATTTGGCATCCACTGTGAAGGAATGAGCCTCGGGAGTTGTCTCAACCAAATACTCTCACTTGAGGAGAACGAAGAATGGAGCTGCTATGCGATTCTCCCCTGGGATCCCAGAGCTACGGCCCTGAAGGGTGGGGGAAGCCTGTTAGGGAGCAGAGATCTCTAGGAGCAGGACACATGGATTCTGGCCTGGCCTGCTTCTCCATCCCCCATGGCCTGGGTCCTGGGGGCCACTGGGCTTGGCCCCAACCCTTCCCCCTCCTCTTTCTTCGGCAGACGGCTCCGGGTGCGGACACCGCCAGCTGTGAGTCTTCTGGGGGCCTGCTCCCCCCAGGCTCGGAGGTTGGGGGGCATAGGGGAGAGGGGACCATGGACTGGAGCCCACCCTGGATCATGCCTGTTGGGATGCCAAGGAGTCTGGGATACTGATGGGACCAGGGGACTATTTACTGGGGCTGGAATACGGGAGGCATAGGTGGGGATAAGATGGAGGTTGGAGCAAGGACTTAGTATGTATCCTTTGGCTTTTTTCTAGCTGCTGTGGCTGGGACAGGCCCTCCGGTGAGTTCTTCCAGCTCAGGGGTCTCTGGGTAGAAAGCCTGAGAGTGGGGGACTGATAGTTAAATCTTTGGGGTGAGGAGAGGCTTTGGAAAAGGGGCCTTGACCACCATTCTGTGCCCCCCCCCCCCCCACCCAGAGGGCCCTATGGAGTGAGCATGTGGCCCCAGATGGGCGCATCTACTACTACAATGCTGACGACAAGCAGTCCGTGTGGGAGAAGCCCAGCGTGCTCAAGTCCAAGGCAGAGGTCCTGAGCTGGGCTTTCTGGCCCTTCCTTTCAGCTGCCCTGACCCTTCCAAGTCCTTGGCCTTCCCTTAGTCTCTAACCATATTCATGATGGTTCCTCTGATCCCAAGGTCCCTGACCACTCCCCACCCTCCCTGGAAATACCTCCGTAGGATCTCAAGAAGTCCACCTTCCCCAGTTTGAGCCAGGCCAGGTGGTAGCTAAAGGTTCCTGTGTCCTCTACTCACTGGGTCCCCTTAGCTCCCCTGACTGGCTGGAGAGCTTGCTCATCCCACTGATGGCTCCTATCCCATCCACTTGCAGCTGCTCCTGTCTCAGTGTCCCTGGAAAGAGTACAAGTCGGACACAGGCAAACCTTATTACTATAACAACCAGAGTAAAGAGTCTCGCTGGACCCGGCCCAAGGATCTGGATGACCTAGAGGGTGAGATGTCCTACGGGTGGGCCGGGTCAGGAGTGCTGGGGGTTCCCTATTGCCCCTGTGACTGACTGTGTTACCTTTTCCCATCGCAGTTCTAGTCAAACAAGAGGCTGCAGGGTGAGTGACTTGCCCACCTATCCATTTATAGTTGGGGCACCTGGAGTGTGGGAGTAGACTCTGTCGCCATGATC
The DNA here is from genome assembly GCF_028885625.2 of Pongo pygmaeus. NCBI lineage: Eukaryota > Metazoa > Chordata > Mammalia > Primates > Hominidae > Pongo > Pongo pygmaeus. The sequence goes on from NC_072383.2 coordinate 47,269,069, forward strand.
TCTACACTGTGGGAGGAAGAGCCAGCTCTGTCTCCTTGTGGAGTCATCCCCTCTGGTCCCAGTCCTTCCCAGGATAGAGAAACCAGCCAGCCCCTGAAGTCCTCCATTCTTGCTCTCCTCCTGGACACCGCCCTTCTGGCTCATCTGCAGGAAACAGCAGCAGCAGCTGCCACAGACACTTCAGCCACAGCCGCCTCAGCCACAGCCTGACCCCCCACCTGCACCTCCTGGCCCCACCCCAGTGCCCACAGGCCTCCTGGAACCTGAGCCAGGTGGGAGTGAAGACTGTGATGTGTTGGAGGCCACCCAGCCCCTGGAACAGGGGTTCCTGCAGCAGCTGGAGGAGGGCCCCAGCAGGTGAGGGCTGCCCCCCATGGCATTCCCGATGTTGGCCTCAGACTCCCAGCCTGGTTCAACCCTTGTCCTCTGCTGGGCCTCTCTCTCAGGAGGGGTTTGAAGATCTGGGTGTGAACTCTGAAGGGCAGAAAAAGGCTGCCCTGGGGAACAAGGAGGGGGTGATATGTTGCCAAAAGTTCAGGGCACTGAAAGCTGTGAGAGCTGGGGGACCCTGTGGCTGAGTCCCCTGTGCCCTCCAGTTCTGGACAGCATCAGCCACAGCAGGAGGAGGAGGAATCAAAGCCAGAACCAGAGAGGTCTGGCCTCAGTTGGAGCAACCGGGAGAAGGCAAAGCAGGCATTCAAGGAACTGCTGAGGGACAAGGTGCTGGAGTGGGGCTCCCAGGGAAGGTTTGGAGGGGGCTGGAGCGGGGCAGGCCCCATGACTCCCACCTGCTTCATTCCAGGCTGTCCCCTCTAATGCCTCATGGGAACAGGCCATGAAGATGGTGGTCACCGACCCCCGTTACAGGTAGGCCTGGGCAGAGGGAGCCAGGCCCTGTTCATGAGAGCAGCTATGCTAGGGACTCCCTAAAAAACCCCAGCTCAACACTCAGCCCTAAGGGAACCAGAGTCAGGACAGTGATAGATTGGGTTGGGGTGCAAGGGGAAGAAAAGCTGGAGGGCCTCCAGGAGAAGGAAAGGAAAGGTATCTGACACAACACATTCAATAAATGCTTCCTGAATTGAATCAAACTGAATTGAATCAATTGGGGAATGAGGGTGCTGGATAGGGTGACTTGAGAACCCCAAAGGAAAAGGGCCCAGTATTTACAGTGTCTTGGAGCTGCATCTCTTCCCGTCACCCCTACTTCTCCATGAATGGTGTTCAGATCCCAGACATCTGTGCCCTTGGAGCCCCTGCAGCCTGCAGTGTCTCATGACCCTCCAGTGTGGGCTGTGCAGGGTGGTTCAGGGTGACTTCTCTATCACCACCCCACTCCTACCCTCTATCCCAGTGCCTTGCCTAAACTGAGTGAGAAAAAGCAGGCATTCAATGCCTACAAGGCGCAGCGGGAGAAGGAGGAGAAGGAGGAGGCCCGGCTAAGGGCCAAAGAGGCCAAGCAGACCCTGCAGCATTTCCTGGAGCAGCACGAACGCATGACCTCCACCACCCGCTACCGGTCAGGGGGCCAGGCTGGGCTGGGGCTTGGGAACCCTGAGAACACAAAGGTCCAGGGTCTCTGTTCTCTGTCTACCTACTCACAGCTTATATGCTCCACAGGCGGGCAGAACAGACCTTTGGGGAGCTGGAGGTCTGGGCTGTGGTCCCTGAGAGGGATCGAAAAGAGGTTTATGATGATGTCCTCTTCTTCCTGGCCAAGAAGGAGAAGGTAATGGTTCCTGGGCAGGATCCTTCAGCCCATCTCATCCTGGACTTTCCTTGTCTTTGCTTTGTTATGGACCCTAGCCATTTACTTCTCTACTTCCCCAGTGTCCCCGCTTCTGACTTGGAAGCTGGTATGGGACTTGCACATCTAATTTCTGCTCTGGGCCTATAGTCCTGGGTGTAGCGGGGAGGAGGAGTCTCTGAGAGATGGGTCTGTAACCTGTACTCCCTCCCCTTCCCTGAGACATGAAAGTCTTGAGTATGGCCTTCTTCCTAGGGTTCCCTAGCTACCTTTCCCCAGGTCCTCCTCTGCCCAGGCCTACTTGGGTAGCTCTGGCCTGCCCTGCTTCACCCTGATCCTGTGGCTCCCTAGGAACAGGCCAAGCAGCTCCGGCGCCGCAATATCCAGGCCCTAAAGAGCATCCTGGATGGGATGAGTAGTGTCAACTTCCAAACCACATGGTCCCAGGCCCAGCAGTACCTCATGGATAACCCCAGCTTTGCTCAGGACCATCAGCTGCAGAGTAAGCCTGGGCCTCCAATCCCAGCTATCCCTTTCCCTTTCTTTACTGGACCTGGGACCCCAGAGTCTGCCTCACCCCACTCCCCTGTACCTCCTGCCCTCCCGGACACCCTAGGAGTACTCAACACTCACCCAGTCCTTGTACCTCTCTGGACTCCGGGGATACCAGAATGTTTCAGGACACCCCTCCCTCTGGGGTCCACTGTTGGCCTAGACATTTTGTGTCCTTGGAGGAGGAGCTCTGGGATAGGAATTTTAAGTCCTAGAGATGTCAATGATGATTTTAGCTCATGTGAATATGGTCTTAAAGCATCATAGCACTACAGGCCTTAACTGGTCACATTACAATAGACTGTTGTTGGCCTGTAATCACTGATGATACTCAAATTCACTTTCTGAAATTGCATCAAAGCCTGATTGATTCCCAGTTCCCTAAGATGTGAAACCTCAGATCCTAAGACAACTGGTTTCATGTTATGGCTTCTAATAACTGAATTCACAAGAGCTGAATACTTGCTCATTTATTCTTGTACAATTAATGATCCCCTCTTAAGAACTACCATTCCAGTGGCTGCTCCCACAGAGCCCCCTCCAGGCCCTTCCCCCACCACCCTGGGTATCCCTAGCACCTGTAGGACAGCATCGTTGAAACATTAGGGGTGCTGGGGTCTGAGAGGGTGTCCTGCTGGGACAATGCCCGCTGAACCTCCTGCCTCTCTTTAGACATGGACAAGGAAGATGCACTGATCTGTTTTGAGGAGCACATCCGAGCTTTGGAGAGGGAAGAGGAGGAGGAACGGGAGCGGGCCCGGCTTCGGGAGCGACGCCAACAACGCAAGAATCGGGAGGCCTTCCAGGTATCTTTGTTGTCCTTTCTAGATCAGAGCTCGGCTCTGCCCTAGAGCACAACCTCTTCACCCATTCCCTGTCCCCTTCTGGATAGGCTGCCTGTTCTTTCTGTGCCTAGCCCTGTCCAAGCTCCGTGAGACCTCTCTCTGCCTGCAGTCTGTTTCTGCTGTACCTCCTCAATTCTGGACTGTGCTCTTCTAGGGAGACTAGATGTATGCACCACCCAGAAACTGCCAGCAGAGAGCACCCTACAGGCATGACTTGGCAGCTAGGCCACGTTTATTTCTCTTAGTGGGGCGCCCGACATGCAGAGTTTATTCCCTCAGCTTGGGGGTGGCAGTGGTGGTGGTAGTGCTAGGGGTTACTGCAGGCAGGTTTCTGTTTCTTTGCCTCCCGGAACTGGCTTGTTTTCACTTTTTTGTTCTGTCCCTCTCTGTGTATTTACATTCTTTTTGCATTGTTCTCAGCCTTGCATCTCTTCATCTCTGCCTCTCTTGCCTGCATTTCCTCAATCTTGATTGTCCCTGACTCTTCCTCTGCCATTCCCTCTCTTCCCCTCATTCTGTGGCTCTGCCCCCTCCTTGTCTCACTCTCCCTATAACTGGCCTCTCCCTGCTCAGACCTTTCTGGACGAGCTGCACGAGACAGGGCAGCTGCACTCTATGTCCACCTGGATGGAGCTATATCCAGCAGTCAGCACTGATGTCCGCTTTGCCAACATGCTGGGCCAGCCGGGTAAGGCAGCCAGGCTGGGCAGCCAGGCTCCCCCTTCTCTGGCCTGGCTTCCCGCCCTGCCAGCCTCTCTGCACCCCCTACTCCCGGGTCCTGTCCTCGGCACAGCCCCCAGGCCTTGGGAAGCTGCCGCCCGCCAGGCCCCCCTCCCTCCCTCCTTGCAGGCTCCACCCCTCTGGACTTGTTCAAGTTCTATGTGGAGGAGTTGAAGGCACGATTCCATGATGAAAAGAAGATCATTAAGGACATCCTTAAGGTGAGGGAGGCTGGGGTTATGGATGGATACAGGGTGGATGCAGGGCACACTCCCTGCAGAGGACTCCCTGATAAGTCCTGTTTTGCAGAAGCATTACAGCTTGGTTCAGCAGATATCTACTGTGATCCTTTACTGCACACTAGGGATACAGTAATGAATACACAGTTTCTACCCACAGGAGCTCATGGTCCAATAGGAAGATATACATGAGAACTGTTATACAAAGGGGCAAGTGTTATTACAGAGACAGGAATCTGAAGAACTAACATTTGAACTGCGCATTTAGAAATGAGTAGGTGGAAGAGGTTGGAGTGTACACAGGGTACTAAGAGCAAAGGCAAGGGGGTGGAAAGGGCATGCCAGGTCTGAGGAGGAAGAAGCATAGCTAATTGTAAACTGGTAGCACACAGATTGTTCTTTCTGGCCTATACAGTGTTCTGTAAAAATTTGGAATTCGTTGCTAACATTTTAAAACCAGGAAACTTCACACAGAAAACCTGAATCTTTAGCTTCTCTTGTCAATATGGATTATCTAGCAGCATTGAGCTGGATTTGCAAGGCATTCTGCAGACTCAAGCTGAGATGCCACTTTAGAAAGGGCAAGTCATCCTCACCATTCCTTAGTGCCTTCTTGATACTGTCACAAGTGTCAGCTGCCATTTACCATCACACATGGCCTGTTGCTCTTCTTCTACTGGAGAAGAGAAATAGTTCTCAATATTTACATCTTATCAAAAGTGGAAAAGTGGGTGAGTGATGGACTAAACCTTGTGTTCCAAAAGAAAAAAACAAAGAGCATATTTCTTTATGGAAGTGAAGATTCTAATGCATTTGAGGAGATAATACAGTACAGTGGTTAGGAGCAGGACTGGAGGCAGACTACCTACAGTAAAAGTCTAGCTTAACTGCTTGCTAGTTGTGTGACCTTGGACAGGTCACTTGACCTTTCTGACCCTGTTTCCTCATCTAAAAAATGATGAGTGTTCCACCAGAGTACACCTAATTACAGAGACTAAATGGCACCTGGGTTGAAAGGGATCTGGAAATAAAGCTAGAAATGTCTCACTGCACATATATTTCTTTGAAGTACTGTTTTGCCTTACAAATTCACGTAGGTGTTGCATTTTAACACCATATTACCTATTTAATATAAATTTAATATTTTAAATTACTTACCATTAGGTAAGATGTATCATACTGTCCTGAGGTATCCTTTCTCTGGAACCACATGCCCCAGCTTGGAAGTAGAACCCTGCATGTAAAGTGCCTTGAATGCTAAAATAAGAAATTTGGATTTTTCTCTCGTAAGTAATGAGGAACCGGGGAATGATCAGATTAGATGCTGTATAGTAGAACCTTTCAGTCTAGAGTACATACTTATGTCCTTAAGGAAGGTGGTGGTGTTAGGTAGAGCAGTTCTTGAAGCCTCAAGATACTAAAACTGATAGTGGTGAGTAATTCAAATAGTCATATTCTTCTCACTTATCCCCAGACCTCTCTCCTACCGTTGGGGCTACTTGGTACAAAAGTCCAAGAAGCACTAGATGCTAGGAGCTGGGTTAGAGGGATGGAAGAGGGCGAGCAGGGAGAAAAGTCAGTAGGCTGTGCAGGAATCTTGGTAGGAGGTGATCCTAGCTGGGGGCGGTGGGGACAGCAGAAGAGAGCAGGCTATAGCACCCCAGCTGTTCTTCTGAGACACTCTGGGTGTCTGTGTAGGTGCCTTGAGACAAGCAAGGGTTGGAGTTGAGTGTGGGGGGATTTGGTGCTGCTTCCTGTTTTCAAGTGAAGCAGATTGAATCTTTTTTATGCATAGAGGTTCTACATAAGATTTCTATTTTAATAAACTGTTTCTGCTGTTTAAAAAGGATAATTTAACACCAGTGGGATAGAGTCACTAAGTAGAATTGACAGATTTTGTGAAATGGAGGGAAAGGAAGGAATCAGAGGTGTCAGGGCAGTGGATGATGGCACTATTGATAAGGATAAAACAAGAAGAGCAGGGCTGTAGAAAACAGGAATTCTATTTGGGGAATTACTCTCAAAGCAAATATATTTTAAAACAGAATAATCATATAAAGTAGAAATGCCTTATCCTGGGATAGCTAAATTTTATTGGACAATTAACTTTTAGCCACAGAGTGGCTGGTTGATAGGCCTGTAGGGGCCTATCCTCACTGAGTCCTGTCTCTCCACACAACCTGATAAAGCAACTTTTTTAGACAGTTCCCTTCCTCTTTCCCCATTTGGGTTCCTGCCTATGGAGGGCAGATGAGCCCAGGAGTCCCTCTTGCTTTCCACAGCCAGGCAGACCATGATGGTGCCTCTCATCCCATAGGATAATGCAGAGAGCCCCAGACTTAGAACAGGCAGACAGATCCAGGTCAGGGAGATCCATGGAGAATGCTCATGAGAAATATATTCTCTTGAGATCTGTTGAATTTTAAGTGTCTGAAATATCCAGTCTAGGATGAGTTTGAAAATCAGGAGAGATGAAGGATGAGATTGCTAGGGAGTACAGATTGGGTAGTGAAAGAGGACTAAGTGCTGTTCTCAGGAACATGCATATGGAAGAGAAGTAATAAAAGGTCAGAGAGGGGGCGACCTGGAGAGGGGAGTGTTGAAGAAGTAAATGGTAGAGGCACTGAGGACCAGATGAGTGAGGACCAAGAAGGTGGCCTTGGATTTGGCTAGTAGACACAAGCAACCTTTGGGAGAGTAGAGTCATGGAGGTGGTATGGGAGCAGCACATGTTTTACAGTCAGATAACTCCTGGTTGCTTATTGGCTCTGAGACCTCCGTAAGTTCCATGTCTGAGCCTGTTTGCTCACCTGTAACTCCGGGATAATTCATAGGTAAGGTTGCGAGAATTAAATAACATTTGTAAAGTGTCTAATAGGTTCTCAATAAATGTTTATTCCTTTTCCTTTCTGCTGCATTTCAAGAGGTTTTGAAACAAAGGAAAAGAGCAGAGGTAGTTAGCTTGATGAAGGGGAGAGCATGGTGGAAAGGATGTTCCAAGTTAGGTGAGGTGTCTGCTTGATGGAAGGAGCCAGTAACGAGGGTGACTTGGAGCTTTCAATTCCCTGAGAATGAATGCTGTGTTGATAAGGACTGGAGCAGGGTTGAGGAAGTACCCTTGGAAAGAAGCAAGAGGAGCACACCTCTGCCATCAGCAAAAAGGCCAGAGGTGGTGAGAGCTATGTGGAGGGAGAGGAAGGGAATCTGGCCTGTGCTTAACTGACATTGAGAGCTAGACTTTGAACTCCAGTGGCTTCATTTACCACTCATGTCATCTTGGGCCAACTGAGATCACTTTTCTAAGCCTCTGCTTCACTGGAATGTTGTGAGGCCTAAATGAGAAGCATAGAGCCTGGCCCGTGGAGATGTTTTTAGTATTGGTGGGGAGCTGCACACCTGGTGGCCTCCATTTCTCCCATGGACTAAGTCATCTGGGTGGGTGTGGTACTTGAAAGCACAGACTTTGGGGATAGAGAGACCCCCCAGGGTAGGGTTCTTGCCCAGCCATATATCAGCTGTGAGACCTTGGGCAAGTGCTCTAGTTTCTCTGAGCCTTGGTTTCTCCTTCTGTGTAAAATTAGGATACTAGGACCTATTCTTAAATGTAGAACCAAGAGGATTAAATGAGATAATGTGTGAAACACTCGTGGTACCTGGTACATAGTAAGCACTCAATAAATAGAGCCAAAGGATAGGGGCCAGCAAGTGTTGATTGAGAATGCATGGAAGCACAGCTGAACAGCAGGAGGGCCCAGCTGGGGCCAGAGCTTTAAGCCAAAGGAACAAAAGTTAATTTTGAGAAACTCAGCATTAATCAGCCATTGGGAGACATCTCCCAACACCTTCAGCTCTGTGTGACATCCAAACCAAGGGTAGGCATGGGGGCTTAATTGTCAAGTGATGAGGACTTGGATAACTTGGTTTCTAATGCATATCACAGTCCTGTGGATCTCTTCGGAGGCAAGGGCCTTCTCGACCATCTGTAGTGTGACCACTCTGCCTGCCAGCTTTGGCCTCAGGCACGTGGTGCCCCTGCTTCATGCACTGCTGTACCCACAGGACCGGGGCTTCTGCGTGGAGGTGAACACGGCCTTTGAGGACTTCGCCCACGTCATAAGCTTTGACAAGAGGGCTGCCGCACTGGATGCAGGCAACATCAAGCTGACCTTCAATAGTGTGAGGGGTTGGGCAGGGCATGGGGCTCAGTTCTCTAATTCATCCGTGTCTTGCTCCATTCCTTCTCACTCACTGTCCCACTGACTATATTCCCAATTCAGGGGATGGTGGTAGAAGCCCAGACCATAACTTTCCATCTCCTAAGGTATGCCTGAGTGGGACCTGGCATCCACCCTCCTGGGTGACCCTGTTGCGTGTCCCTTCTTTCCTCAGCTGCTGGAGAAAGCAGAGGCACGGGAGAGGGAGCGGGAGAAGGAGGAGGCACGCAGGATGCGGCGCAGGGAAGCTGCCTTTCGAAGCATGCTGAGGCAGGCTGTGCCTGCTCTGGAGCTAGGCACTGCCTGGGAAGAGGTCAGGAGCGTAGCCTGGCCCCAAGCACCCCTCAAGCCTGAGGGCAGCGGTGCTTCACCACTGAGGGCCCACCCCAGTCACGTCACAGCCCTGGGCCAGCTCCAGTTCCCTTCCTTTCTCTGCCCCAGCCCTGCCCTGTGCTCATGGCGGTGTCCAGGCCAGGCTGAGCGGGGCCTAGTCTGATCAGCAGTGCTCTCCTCGTTCAAGGTCCGTGAGCGTTTTGTGTGTGACTCAGCCTTTGAGCAGATCACCCTGGAGTCGGAGCGGATCCGGCTCTTCCGGGAGTTCCTACAGGTGCTGGAGGTGAGGCAGGCTTGTCCTCTGGATCTGCCTCAGGCCCTTGAACTCATTAGACCAGTTCAACAGAGACCTCAGTGGCCTCCCTCTTACCCTTAGGGCACTCCTGGCCAGCTAAGGAAGGGGAGGCCTGAGGACCCCTGGGATAGGCAGAAGGCTCTAGCCTGAGAAAGGGAGGCAAGCCAGATTTTAGGAGGTAGGATCCCTCCTGGGGCTAATTCTGGTGCTGTCCTCACCCTTCTTCCTCTGCCTCTAGCAGACTGAATGCCAGCACCTCCACACCAAAGGCCGAAAGCATGGCAGGAAAGGCAAGAAGCACCATCGCAAGCGTTCCCACTCACCCTCAGTGAGTAAGCGGGTAGAAGGGACGTGGGGTGAAGCTGGGTTTTGGGGAAATAAACACTTTGTTTTCTCCTTACAATATCTCCCTTGGAGGGAAGTTTGAGGATTCCTTTGGCCCTGGGTCCTCCTCTCTCGAATTCCCAGACGAGGGCTTCTGGAGGGCAGAGAACCTCTGTACTGACATGTATCTGCTGATCTGCCCAGGGCTCTGAGTCAGAAGAAGAGGAGCTGCCCCCACCATCTCTCCGGCCCCCCAAGCGGAGGAGGCGGAACCCCTCAGAGTCAGGCTCTGAGCCCTCTTCCTCACTTGATTCAGTTGAAAGTGGGGGTGTTGCCCTTGGAGGACGGGGCTCCCCTTCCTCCCATCTTCTTGGAGCAGGTAAGCAGTTGCTATGAGCCTAGAAGCTGGAGAACTGTTGTCCCAGACTGAGAGGATGCCCTCCACAAGCCCTAGCTCCTTTGAGGGTAGACTGGATTGGGAGGGCTGCACCTGTGGAAGTAGAAATAACTTCCTCTACCTGCCCAAGCAAGAAGCTGGAGAAGAAAAACTGGACTTAGACTTCCTCAGAGCATGAGGTTCCTGCCTGTGAAGAATGAACAGAGGGGCTAGAACAAAGAAAAAGAGCCTGCCTTTCTCCTGTTGGGACTTAGTAGGGATTTTTCTATCTCCAGATCATGGCCTTCGGAAAGCCAAGAAACCAAAAAAGAAAACTAAGAAGAGAAGACACAAGTCGGTGAGTGAAGGAACTTCTACCTAAGCCCTTGCTATTTTGTGAGTTCTGTTCTACCTGCCTCCCAGGCTATCCACAGGAACTAAGAAGGTGGGCTCTGGACTCTTACAGAATAGTCCTGAGAGTGAGACAGACCCTGAGGAGAAAGCTGGCAAGGAGAGCAATGAGAAAGAACAAGAACAGGACAAGGACAGGGAGCTCCAGCAGGCAGAGCTCCCTAACCGTTCCCCAGGCTTTGGAATCAAGAAGGAGAAGGTGAGGGGCAGGGGCCCTAGGTCAGTCAGCACGCTGGTCAAGCCTCCACGGCCCTCAGTGCAGGCTAAGGGTGAACTGTGCCTTTGCTCCAACAGACAGGCTGGGACACGTCAGAAAGTGAGCTGAGTGAGGGTGAGCTGGAGAGGCGGCGGCGGACACTCCTACAGCAGCTGGACGATCACCAGTGACCCAATGAGCTGTTCTCTGCCTCGGGTCTGTGTGAGGCCATGGCTCCTGGGCCACCCTCACCATCTGCCTCAGACTTCTTCCTTTGTCTGGTCTGTGTCCACTTTTTCTAAAGTAACCCCACCCCCAGAACACCATTGTTGGCACCTCTCAAGGTTGCTCTTGGTGTTCAAGGGTCCCCTACTCCCTGGACTAGTGCAGTCCTTGCCCTCAGCCCCAGACCAGAGATGGGTGGTAAATGCCATGTGGGGTGGGTGATGCCAATAGATAAAAGTGTGAGAGAACAGTCACAGGCTGTTGGACACAGCCTGGGTGGCAGAGGGCCAGGGTCATCACCCTCTAGCATCAGTGCCTGCTCCTGCCTGCCCTGGCCTTGAGGCTCCACCACTTCTTCCTCCACCCAGGACCTAATGTACGTGTGTTTTGTTTTTTGTTTTTTAAATAACAATATTTATAACATGGCCAGTGACTCTTTTCCATGTGCTGGACAGGCTGGGGACTGGACACATGCCCAGCAGAGGGCACTAGTGTCTCATGGCAGGCCTGCTTCCCTTTGTGTGGCTAGAGCCCACCCAGCCGGTTCTCCTTTCCCCAGAGTTCTGATCTCATCTCCTCCAAAATAGATGCAGTGCCCCAAAGATTTCTTTTCTATCCCCATAGCCCAGGTGAGACTAAATGGCCACCCTAGCCCCCTAAGCTCAGAAAGAGGAGACAAAGTCAGGCCTGGTGCATCAAGCCTTTGTTGAGAGGGGGAGAGTCTGAGGTTTATGTACAAGAGGAAAGGGAAATGGTACATGTACAAAAAAGTGGGCCCCCACATTCCCTTCCAGGGGCAGACGAGAAACAGGAAGGTAAGCAAATAGTCAGCCAAGACCACCATGTTCCTTGTCCCCTGCCAAAAAAACAAAAACAAAACAAAACAAAAAACAGCTGAGGAAAGAAGGTGAAGAGTTGGCACACCCTTTCTCCAGCCATCTGCAGAGTGGTTGGTGCAGAGAAAACCTCTGCTCTTCTGCCCACCTTGACAAGGACAGTGTGAGCCTAGAATGAAATGGGCAGAGAAATAAGGGCAGTGAGCCTGACATCTCTCCTCTTACCCTTATCACTAGGGCACAGCTGGCACGGCCCATGCTTCAGAGGGCCTTGCTCCCGGTAAGAGATGAACGGAGACTGGCAGGGTCCCAGGGCTCCCTAAGCCTAGATACGTCTAGACCAGAGCTGACCAAGGGCCTGCAAAAAGGAAGGGGAAAAAAAAAGAAAGGACAGTTGCTCTCTCCTCTCATCCCTCTGGGCTCTAGTGGGAGAGATATCTATGTGCCCTGTTTAGGCTAAGGCTGGAAATGGTTTTTCCTAGCCCTGAGCTGACCCTTGGTGACCCTTCAGGAAATGATGTCAAAGACCTTGGGGGGCAAAGTGCAGTACTGGAAGCACCAGGGACCTACAGACCTAGTGCCCATAGTGGCACAAGTAGAAAGATCCAGCCTCAAGAGCTGGGGCGGACATGGTCGAGAGAGCAACACAGCCCTCTCCTGGGCCCTTGGCCAATTCCAGGTCCACTGGTTGGACTTGTAGGACTCTGAGGGCTGAAGTGCTTCTGCCTCCGAGAGAGTCTCAGTGGGGGCCTGGAGCCCGAGGGGGACCACTGGGCGGCGCAGCACTCCTGGCTTGGTGGCGAACAACCATAGGCTGGCAGTGGAGGCCTGTGGGGGAAGAGAGAGACCTGTGAACAGGATGGGAAGCTGAGCCAGGACAGTGCCCTCAAGAGCAGCCCCACAGGTAGGGCCAGGGAGGAGCCAGCAGTGAGGCAGATAAACAGGAGGCTTAGATAAGGCTTGAGGGGTACCCAGTTGGGGAGATTGCTGGGCTTTGCATTTCAGAGGATCAGGTTGGGGTGACTAGAGGCCACTGGGCAGTGGAGAGAAACAAGGTAGATGCATTCAGAAAGAGCCAGAAACTAGGAAAAGACCCTAGGCTGACTGGACGTCAGGAAACAGATCAAGGGACATCTGATACCTCCTGATCAGAAGCTACTACCAGAGCTCTTATGAGAAGAGAACCGTGGGGAAAGGTTCCTTAGGCCTGGGAATGGACCCTCAACCTCAGCCTCAAAGATCAGAACTGTAGGCGTGGTCCTGCCCGCTCTGGCCTGTCCTCAACACTGGCCTGGCAACTCCCTACCCTCTGGGTCTTAGTAGAAGCCAGGACAGCATTAGTGGGAGAGAGACCACTTCCCTAAGGACACATGCAGGGGATATGCCATGCTTCTCAGAGCATGGGGCATGCAAGAAGTATGTGTCCCCATTGCTGGGAGGCTGCCAGAGGGTGATTGCAAGTCATGCAGGAAAGGAGGTGCCTGTGGTCTCCAGCAGGAATCCTGGGAGACGGGCATGCAGAGGGGGCAGCTGCGGTGCCCAGTACCTGTCGGGCCCCAGCCTTGGGGGCTAACAGTTTGACTCATCATGGTAGGCTGCATCACAGAAGAAGCGTGAGCCCCGCTTAGCAGTACGGGCCGTGAAAGGGACACTCTTCAGCACTGTGGCCCAGGAGAGAGACACAGTGGTCAGGCCTCATGGGGGGTGGGGTGGGAGGAGAGCCCAAAGGAGTTAGGTTGAGCTTTGGGAGCTGGGTGCAATGGCCAGGCCCCAGGGAGTGAAAAGGGCCCCACCTGTGATGATGTCCTCGATGGTACCATCCTTCCCCTCATAAACAGGCCGGTGTTCCTTGGCCTGGCGCCGCCTCAACTCTGCTATTAACTCCTGCTGTTGCCACTTGTTCCGCTGGGATGGGGTCTAGGGCCAAGAATGTGGAGGGGGAAGGAAGTCATCACTAACCTAATGTGGGACTGGTTCCTGCCCCAAGGTGCAGTCTGAGGATGCCACTGCTTGTGCACTGCTAGGAATCCCCAAAGGCCCTCCCTCCATCCCTCTGGATGCCAGCCCACTGGCCCTCTGGGTGGTCTGTCCACTCCAAGTTTTCATCTCCACTACCTTCTGACCCCCAGCCCCCACTCTTTTGCCTTGTCGTCCTCCAGGCCCCAGCTCTTGGTCCCACCCACCTTGGCATCCAGTTTCTTGGCTTCCTGAGCCAGCTGCTTCTCCCGCATTACCTCCTCCTGCTTCTTGCGGGCTTCATTCTCTTGTTCTGCTTCCTAAGAGCCATAGAAGATGGGGGGTGGGGGGTGAGGCTCATAGGCTATGAGGGGAGGGGCTGACACTGAGGTGGAGAGTGGGTGGCAGTGGGACCCGCTAACTCCACGTGGCCACCCTCTGGAGGGGCACTTCCTGCCCCAAACAATGACAGGAAGGTCCTGGGCCCCACCCTGCCCACCAGTTCACAGCTAAGAGGCCTGTCACCAGCTTGCATCGCTCCCTTCCCAGGACTCGGAGGAGGAGTCGGAAAAGGCCCACACTTTAAGCCCAGGCTTCTCTCCTCCAGCCAGTTTTCTCTCAACCAAACTTCTTAAAAAGCTCTCTGCAGCTTACCTTGTAAGAACGAATGAATCGGACAAATACTGGGAAGAATACAGAAGGAGGTGTAGTCTTGGGACTCTCGCCAAAGTAGCGCACAACTGCATTGTAGGCCTCCTGGGGAAGGGGTGGGCAGAATGGGTCACCCTGGCAAGAAGGATCAGCCCAGCTCCCACACCATGGATGAGAGGCCTGCAGAAAGCAGAGCCCAGGGCCAAAGGGAGGAAAACCAAGCACCCAGGCCCCTGTGAGCTGGAGAGAACCTGGGGCTCCCAAAGCTCCCGAGTATGAATCTCCAGAGGCAGCTGCCTGCCACTCCCAAAGCGCTCTCTCCCCTACATGTAGCCAGCCAGCTGCTTGATTAAAAAAAAAAAAAAAATAGAACTAGGGCCACCTAGAGGGGCCTCGTGCCTTGGCCCTGGTTGCTCCCACCACCTGCATCCCGTGCTTGCCTCAGCCGTCTTGGCGTCCCGCTGGAGCTTGTCTAGTTTGCCTTCATTGGTACTGAGGAAGTTCCGGAGGACGCTGTTGTCATGGATGCTGCACTCACGCCGAATCAGCTCCATGCCCCGGCCCAGCTCCTTCACGTCCAGCAGCACGTTCTCCAGGGACACTGGTCACCAAAAGCCTGGCTGAGGAATGCCGTGGGCCTCGCATGCCCACCTCCCAGCCCAGAGCTATATCAAACTCTGGCCCTCCCCCTCAGCCTGGGCTCACTCAGGTTCACATACCTGTATGGACATAAGGAAGTACACACCAAGCTAGCTGATCCCTCACAGGGGTAGGGAGTGGAATGGAAACTGAGCTTGTGACCCCAAAGAACACAGTAGCAAAGGCAGGCAAGCCACAGAGACTGCTGGTCTCCAAAATGAAACTGCCTCAGGCCTGCCCTAGCGTTCATGGGTGGGGCAGAAATAACAGCTACCTCATGTCTATAGAGAGCTTTATGATTTTTTTTCTAAGTACTTCACATACATCATACACAAACACAAGACCTCTGGGGCCAGCTTGAGGGAGTTGGGAGTAGAGTGACTGCTTCCCTTCTTGTTCCTGCTCCTACTGTACCTAGCTGGGAAGGGCTGGGCTGGGCCAGGCCTGGCGCCTAGAGGAAGGCTCCCTCTGGAGTGGCCCCTGCTTAAGGCTCCAGCGGAAAGCTTTGAAGTGGTCAGAAAGAAGATAACAAAAGCCAGAAACAAATGGACCCAAGTGTTCTCTCTCCTCATAGCTTCCTGGGATTGTCCTGGGCTGGATGTGAGGGCAGGCCCACCCAGCCAGGCTCTCCTTACCTGCTGCAGCCTTCTCAACAAAGTGCAGCTCATGCCAGAAGTTAGCCAGGTCTGGGTATTTCTCCTTCACTGTCAAGGCGATGAAATGAAGCAGTGTCATCTTCCGGTCAGTGGACTTGGTATCCAACAGCTACGAGAGGGGGTGAGGGCAGTGCATAAAAGCTAAGCACTCTGGCTCCACAACTGCTGCCCCCCCCAGGCTTCCTGGCCCACGCTGCCCTCACCATCTTACCAGATCCAGGCTCTGGAGCTTGAAGCCATACACAGCTCCCCGCTTGCTGCTGTTCATGTAGTTCCCCAGTGCAAGTATGATCTGTCCAAAGAATGTGTGGGAGGCAGGTCAGGCTCAGGTCCTGAAGGCTCCTTCTTCCTCTCTGTATAGCCCCAGGCCCCCACCTAGGAACTGAGAACCCCCAGCACCCCTGTCCACAACCTCTTCCCACCTCCAACATCTGCTTCAGCTTCTGTGAAGACTTGACGGAAGCGGACGCCGCAATGATGGCATTGAGTTGCTGTAGGACAATATGAACACTGAAGTAACCCCAGGCTGAGATGGGGTAAAGACAGGGAGGGGTCGGAAGGACTGGCAGGGCAGGGGAGGTGACTAGCAGATGGAGGCTGGAGGGACAGCTGTCCAGAACCATGAGTTGGGTGGGGGCTGTACCGGTGTGAGCATCTGCAGGTTATCCTGGAAGTTCCCCAGGAAGGCCATGCCAGCCATTCGCTGGGTCAGCCGTTCCACCTTGCTGAAGAGCAGCATGAAGCGGTCCTCAGCTGCCAACTCCTCCAGGGGCTGCCGCTCACGCTCATATTGCCGCAGCAGCTTTACCTCAGCCTCTGTGGGCAGGAAGCGCATCAGGCACTCCACGAAGTCCACAGGTAGTGTCTGCAAGTCAAACCTGTGGAGGAGGGAGGGACCACCTCAGTTCTCACATCTCTCCATGTTTTCCCTCATCTCTTTTATTCTCTAAGCTCCTAGAAGAACTGGACAGGGGACTGTACATGGAACACAGCCAAAGGCAAAGGACCCATTGCATCATCTGTCACAGCACCAGCAATGATCCTGGGGGAACATTCCATGCTCCTGTTTAATAAGCCCTTTGATGTACTACCACTGTACCTAGGGTGAAGTCCAAACACCTGAGCATGGCTTACGAGGCCCAGCCTGTAAGACTTCTGCCCAACTCTCTACCTTCTCCTGCTCCTCTCCCTACACTAAAGCCAGATTCAATTTTTAGTACCCAAGGCATTATGCTTCTCCCTCCAGGCCCTGAACTGGACTAACTCATATCTTTTCTTCAGGTCCCAGTTGAGACATTACCTCCTCTGGGAAGGCTTCCCTCATTCATCACCAAGCTCAGCTACATGAACCTCCCTATTCTCCCAAAGCTGCCTGTATACTTCTACCATCCTGGTGGTATCACTCAGTGTTACTGCACTGTTCCCAATAGACTGAGAGCTCCTTGGGTGAAGGTCTGGGCTGAACTGCCAGCACAGATGCAGTAAATTCTAGCCAAGCCGGTGGATGACTAGGGGGATGTGAGGGAGTTCTGTCAGATGACCTGGAATCTAGGGAAACCCAGGCTCCTGGGTGGAGAACTGGGTTGCCAACAGACTAGGGACCAGAGCCAGGTCAGTGGGAGCCTCACGTATGAATGGCCCTGCAGATCTCCTCAGCCGAGCGGCCAGCCTTGCGTAGGGTGATGGCCAGGTTCTTGGCACGATTGGCTTCCAACAGAGTCACCTTGCTGGCAGCTTTTTGCGCTGTCTTGTTTTTGGAGCAGATGAGGTCAAGGGCAGGGCCCTGCGCTTTTGTCTTGAATAATTCTTCAAACTTATCAAGATCCAGGTCCTGGCAAAAATAGATGAGCAAGGAAAACGCTGTAGCCTCATACTAGTGGAGGACCTCCTGACAGCCCACCCAGCATTGGCCCAGAGCTCTGTCACTCTGGAATATTTCTTGAATACAAACACAAAGTGTTGACACAACTAGAAATATACATAACACTCAAGAATGAAGGGTTCGTGGAGCTAAGCCTGGCCTCACCCTGTCTGATGGCTTTTCTAAGACCAGAATCTCCTCAAAAGGCAACCAGGTCCCTAGCCCTCAACCTTACCCCTCTGGACCCCAGGCCCTGTTACCTCCAAGATCTTCTCATCATCAAGTTCGCTGAAGACAGTGCCACTGATCTGGTTGGGTTTCAGTGCTGTCCAGTTGAAGACAGGCAGCCGGAACTTGGTCTTGATAGGTTTCTTAATTCGAATGGCTAATTTGGAAGGAGGATCAGTGACACAGGGGCCAAGGACACACACCCCTGGTCCCACCAGCCCTGCCCAGAGCCCTGGGGATACTCACCTGACAGGCCCACTGTCAACACCACAGAGGGTCCAGCACCAGGGAGAGGTGGGGCTGGGGGACACTTGTCTGAGGGAAGAAGAAATGACACAGTGACCCAGGTGTCAAGAGACTCTTCATAGGCTTCTCTTCCCTCTGCCTGTCCCACCTTCTCTGAGAATTAAAAAAAAAAAAAAACTCTCAGAGAAGGAGCCTATATGAACTCTGCTCAAGCTGCTCCCAGAAATCTAACTCTGACAGGGCAGTTGTTGCTGGTCTCTGACCCAGTTTCTGTGGCTACAGTCTAAGCCTCTCTTGGCTGTCTTCAAAGGAATTGGGAGCAACATCTTTACGATCCTTAAAACAGGTCCACATCTGCCTTTGGGCATCCCTGTGCTGATAACTTGAGCTTGCCTCAGATTCCAGCCCTCCCTCACCTGATTTTATATTCCCCCCAGTCCTCAGATGATGCCATTTTCCCAGTTTCTCCCTGAGGAAGACACTGCTGACTACAGTTTTGGTCCCCACAAAGAGCCTGCCCCTGTTGGCTCCCAGGGGTCGTGGTTACCTGGTAATGGGGGAGGTGGAGGGGGCAAGGGCGGAGCTGGTGGTGGAGGAAGAGGCAGGACCTCCTCAGGGGGTGGGGCTGGAGCCAGAAGGTCCAGGTCGGAGGGTGGCATGCCCTCACTCAGCTCTGCAGGGCCTACTCTGGCCAGGGCCTCACTGTCCACAGACTCCAGGCCCCGGACATTTGGCTCCAAATGGCATCGACGCTGGAAGGCCTCCTCCTTCTCTTTAATGAGCCTCCGCAGGGTGTGCACCTGGTGGCTTGTGTTCTCATATGTCTCCTGGCAGGCAGACAGCACCATTAAGGGAAAAGTGGGCTGAAGGCATAGTCATTGCCCCTAAGAGTGAGAATTCCTACCCAGGGTTCTCTTAACTAGGGTCTCTGTGAGGGTACTCAGAGGCTCAGAGTGGCAGAAACCCAGGTGGGGGAATGGGGAAGCTGGAAGGCAGCAAAACAAAAGAGGCAAGCAGAAGCTGCCTCCCTCCGCTGGCACCCTAAAGTGTCCTCTCTGCTCCAGCCAATTCTCACTGCATGGGCCCCTCAAAGCCCAGGAAAAAAGGTTGCCCCTGTGAAACTCTCCTTAGTCTACCACCGGTCTGACATAGCTGCTCTCTCCATAACCCTTTGGGCTTCATTTTTCTTTAATTTCACTTGGCCTTGTATAATGGCTCAATTGGAAGCCCCCTATAAACAAGACCCTGTCTTAACCATCTCTGTATCCTCCATACCTCCCAATACAATGCTCAGCAGAAGCTGGGCAGATACATATTGAGCTCAACAGAGCCAGCATATATTCTTCTGAAAGAGAAAGTAGGATGGGGGTATGACTTTATAATGAACAAAAAGTCAGGAGAAAATACAGAAGAGAATGAAATATGAAGAGCACCTGCCCTGCCAATTTAGGATACCTGGTGGACATCCTAATACACAGAGCACTTGGTCACTCTGCCCCTGCTCATTAAACATGCCTGGGGGAGGAACATGGGGGTAGAGGGGAGAAAAATCAATGGGATGGGCTGGTAGGAGGAGGCCTGGGTTGGAACTCCAGAATGCTCGCGGGTGCCCCAGCTGTTCCCACCCTCTTATGTGTGTGTCTGGCTCACATTGGCCCCACCTTTCCTCTCCAACTAAAAAAATGGGGTGAAATCATCAGCCCACCCACACCTGAGTACCTCAAGGGTGAATCAAGATCTAAATCCTAGAGAACTTGATATGATTCAAGGAAAAAAAGCAGAACCCCAAGGCCCTGGAGCCCAGGATTAGTCAGGGACTGCCTTCCCCAGAGTACTTGTACCTTGATGCTCTCTAGTTCCTTCTCCCGCTGCAGTAGCTGCTTCTCTAGCTCTGCCACCCGCATCATGTTTTCATTTTCTAGGTCCAGAAGCTTCTCTGTGAGCTGCACAACAGGAAGGGCAGGTTCTGTGCTGGCCCTAAAGCCTGGGCACTCAGCACAGCCTGAACCCTAGTCAAGACCTGAGTCCGATCCCTCAACACAAGGCCACAAAGGCAGCTTAGTCAGGTGGTTCCCTTATATTCCAGTAACAGATACAAGACAAAGGCCACATTCTGACTGTCTCAAGACCAGTGCCACCTCATGCCTAGCCCTGGAGGTCGGTGTGTGTTCCAACTGGTGGATGATCCAGTGGCTCAGGCCTGAGTATGCTCTTGAGAGCCCTGGTGGGTTCTAAAGCCTCCCTGGGACTCAATCTGGAGGCAAATGGGTCAGCTCAGGATTCCTGGTAACTTCAGCTTCCATCAACAGTGGCTCTGGCAGGCAAAGGAAGACCACCTACATGGGACACATGCTCCTCCAACTCCTCCACCTTCTCCAGGGCTACATTCTTGGTCTCAGCGTCCTCCAACAAACCCCCGACATCAAACACGTTGTCCAGATATGCCTGAATCTGCACCTGCAGCTTCTCGCTCTCTGTGTGCCTTGACTTCTGGGGGAAGAGCAGAGAGTAGGAGTAGTTGTAGGAGCAGGCAGATCTATCAGGGGAACTTTCTGAGAAAGTCTTGGTCCTCATCCCCCTTCGCCACCACTTCCCAAAGAGTTCCTGCTGCAGGCCATGTCAGATTCTTGCCCCATGGAGCTGCCTGACTGGGGAGTTATCTGCAGAGGTCCTGAGTCCCAGGCTACAGAAGACAGGCAAGGTCCCAGAAGCATCAAGGATTAGGCACTTATAAAAGAAAAATCATTTGTGATACGGCTAAACTGATCCCAAAGCACTTCACCTTACAAGGACCCCAACCAGCTCACCTGCAGGAACTCCTCTAGCCCCAGCTTGGTAAACTCATACTGCAGGTGGACTCGGAAGTTCATGTCTTCCACCGAGTGCACCACGATG
Source organism: Pongo pygmaeus (assembly GCF_028885625.2). Classification (NCBI taxonomy): domain Eukaryota; kingdom Metazoa; phylum Chordata; class Mammalia; order Primates; family Hominidae; genus Pongo; species Pongo pygmaeus. Next base: position 47,289,514 of record NC_072383.2, read on the forward strand.
TTGATGAACTGCATGCAGGCCACCTGAAGAAAAGGAGGCCCAGAGAAGCAGCAACAGGAAGGGCAGAGAAGAGCCAAGAGACCAGGAGGATAGGCAGCTGTTAGAATATCATCATCATGTGGATAATTACAGGGAGTCAATTAAAGAGTTATGTCTTTATGGGGGCAATAAGAGTATTTTAATTTAAAAAATGTCATTTAATATTCAGTGTATAAAGACAAGTAAATTACATGAAAAACAGATGTAAGTGAAGATACAGCTATCTGATTTCCTTTGTACATCAGCAGGTATTCCTCGAGACAACCTTACCTAGCCGAAGACCCTGCACTGAGGGGAAGAGAAGCTAGAGGAAGAGCTTAGGAAAGGGAGGGCAGCTCAAAAAGGATCCAATTCAAGGACAAAAAGGCCACAGAAAAGAGGAAAAGGAGGTAGATCTGATATACAGAAATGATGTCCTGAAGTTTCTAAGAGCTCTCTGGGGTAGGCAGGTGGACAAGAAGCATTTGCTGACTAGAATCATTCTGGGCTCTACATGGAATATCAAGATACGCTGTTGGCCTCACCCCTGTTGTCAAGGAACACACAGCCCTGGTGGGTATGTGCTGGACCCAGGCCCAGTTCCTCACCATGAAGTCAATATTGCTGTCCTCATTCCGGAAATATTCCATCAGCTTCTCAAAGCGGTGCAGCTCCTTGCATACCTGAATGAGCAAACTTTCTCAGTGAAAGGATCTGCTCCATGTAGAACCCAAGCCCCTGTGCTCTGGCTCCTAGGAACATCATGGCAAAGGACTGGTTCAGACCAAGCTTAACCACAACTCTATATATGAAATAGGCCATTCTGGACACTATAAAAGAAAACCTGGGGCCGGGCGCGGTGGCTCACACCTATAATCCCAGCACTTTGGGAGGCCGAGATGGGCAGATCACCTGAGGTTAGGAGTTCAAGAACAGCCTGGGTAACATGGTGAAACCCCATCTCTACTCAAAATACAAAAATTAGCCGGGCGTGGTGGCACATGCCTGTAGTCCCAGCTACTTGGGAGGCAGAGGCAGAAGAATCGCTTGAACCTGGGAGGTGGAAGTTGCAGTGAGCTGAGATTGTGCCACTGCACTCCAGCCTGGCCACAGAGTGAGACTCCATCTCAAAAAAGAAAATAAAGAAAACTGGGACCTGCAATCTGGCTCTGGGTCTGTGGTCCCCCACCACATTGCTGAGGGAATTCAGTAAAGCCTGTGCCCTTAAGCTGGGCTTTAGGTGCCTCTGGGGATAGGCCAAGAAGAAACATAGGGGTCTGATGCTGCCAAGTTACTAAAGGAAGGAGAGAAAGGAGGAGGAAGGGAGGAAGGCCATGGCTGAGACAGGAGGCTGCAGTCCTAGTGGGGATGCAGGGGAAGGGCCAGTGTACAGGAAAGCCCTCTCTGAGAGGGGTCTAGAGGCTCCTCTGAGCCTCTGGGCTTCAAGGAGGAAGAGCCATTTCCTGGCTTGAACAATGGATGCTAGGGAAGAGGTCCAAAGAAGAGGAAGGGGTGGGACCACCAGCTGTGGCTGGATGTCGAAGAATCCTATGTTCAAGTAGATAGGGGTTTCAGAGGCAGGCCCAGGGGCTGGGGGAAATTCCACACAGGAGTTCCTTCTCCCCTCACCAGTAACAGCCAACAAACCAGGAGACATCCTTGCTTACCTTCTCCTCCCATTTCAAAACACATGTGCTTTGGGTTCTACCAATGGGTTCACCGCATCAGACTCCCATCTGGGGAGTCACTTAAGTACATATACTCAGGCCTCCAATGGGTCTGAACTAGAGCACAGGGATCTGTACTTTTAACAAGCTCCTTAGGTGATTTGGATGCAGGGCCCAACTAGGACCACTGGACTACAGCCCTCAGCTAGCTGAGGGTATCTTTAGCTGGCCAATCAGGAGGTTTCCTGGCCTGAAGATCTAGTAAGACTAAAGTTCTGGTTTTAAAAATAGTGGGAGTTCAGGAGAGAGGCTGCTTAGCCAAGCACTGGGATGTTAAAAATCATTGCAGATCACAGGAAATGGTGCTTACCTACCTAGCTCCCTGCCTTCTCCCCCGCAAACACACACACACACACACACACACACGTGAAGCCAAAAGACTGACCTCTTTGAAATTGTCAAAGGCAGCAAGGATGATTTCGTGACCTCCTCGCACCAAACACACAGCTGCCAGAAGCTCTAAGACAAGGGCTTTGGTCCTAAGGGGTGAAGAAGGAAGATTAACACCCTAACTCCCCATCCTGACAACTACACAGCTCACTTCCCTGATTGGGTAAGTCCTTTTGGAGAGTGGAGAAAGCCTCAGTGGTGAGGAGAGAGGGTGGGAGAAAGAGGGCTTGCTCCCTTACTAAGCTGTGTAGACCAGAGGAGAGCCAGGGACACTTCTCCTCCAGCAGAGGTGAGGGGGCCAAACCAAGGCTCTGACAGGACTCCAAGGCCAGGCAGAACTTGTCAGGAATACATGGCGTACAGATCTCCAGAGCCCTGGACAGAGTGGGGAGGAAAGGGGAGGGAAGGAACTCACCTTGGATTCTTGTTATTGAGGCTAAGTGCAATCTCATTGACAGCATGGGGGTGGGACATGACCAGGTTGAATCCGTACTGCAAGGGAGAGGACAGGAGGGGACATTGACGGTGGGGAAGGGAGAGCCCAGCCAATCTCCTTGACCATAGGCCCACCAGCAAACCTGTCTTTTATAAGCTGGTGCCCTCCTAGCTCTCCTGGTTTTGCAGATGAGGCAGAAGAGGTAGAGCACCTACGGCTAGTGCTTCCCCCTTACCTGATAGTTCATGATGGCTCTGAGACAAAGGATACAGACGTGGACATCATCCTTCTGGCTCACTAGGCGGGAGTTCTTCAGGGCCCTGCGCCCAGGGAGAGTGCTATACCTGGGGAGATGGGCCAGGCAGTCAGGTGGGAGCTGAGGCTGCCAGTGAAGCATCTATGGGCACTCACCATCACCCAGACAGCAGGCTGCCCCTTAGCAGTGGCAAAAAATAGGGAATAGCACCTCGTACCAATAGCCAAGAGGGACAGGCTGCAGTAGGCAGGGTGGTCAGCCTGTTTTCACCTCGTTAAACAGGCCTTTGTCAGCAACTACTCAGGATCCCGGCTTTATAACAAGTGCCCCAACCCTAAAGATCCTTCAAAATACAGATAGTAGTAGTGTAGGCCTTCCTAGTCCCTGAGATGGCTCCAGAGACACAGTCATTTGAGCATTCCCTCCACCCACTTCCAGTTGCTGCACCTTCTGCACAATCTGTGGGACAAGAGCGTCATGGCTCCCATCCCACTTCTGTATCACAGAAAAGGCAGAGCTGACCCCTAAAGGCTTCAGTTGGGCCACAGGGCTATGTCTGGCTTTGCACCACCCCTCCACCCTCTCAGTGATGTTTCATGGAAAAGAGAGGAGACACATACAGTATCTGCTCATACATGACAAGAATAATCAACAGTGTCCAAGGGACACAACCCAAAGGAGACTAGGAGGAAAGCATGGCCACAAGAGAGACAGAAACCAAGGAAAGGGCCATCGGACCCAAAGGAAAGCCTCCCAGAGTAGGAAGGGGCTCTGAGAAGTCATCCAGTCCATCTGCCTACCTCCAGGCAGGGCGGCTCTTAAGACACCGCAGACAAATGAGCATGTGGCAGCCTCAGAGAGAAAGGCCTGAAGGAAGAGGTGAAGGGAATGCGAGGGGCAGCCAGGTTGGGTGGGAGCTGGTCTCCAAGCAGCTAAAGGGGCAGAGTGAAGAACTAGAGGGAAACAGAATGAGAGTAGGAGCTAGATCACCCAGTGAAGGCCATGGACCTGTATGAGATGTGCCCTGCTCAAGAGACCCAGGAGGAATGGTAGAGTGAGAGGAATGAAGGGCTCCTCCAGAGAGGGGTGAGGAATGGGGAGAGCTGGAACCCCATGTGGGGTGAGTGCAGCTGAGACCATGTACTTACCCAGGACAGACTGCTGGGCAGAGTCAAGGAGACAGAGAGGACAGACCAGAGACAGACTGGCAGGCAGAGGGCAAGAGAGCTGAGCCTGGAAGCAAGAGTGGAGGGAGAAGCATGAGCACTCACCGCTGAACCCGAGACCTGCACTGAAGGGTAGGGTGGGAGGCAGGCGGGCAGAGCAAGCGCACACATACCGGAGCACAGACTGGCGCGCAGAGCGAGCGAGGCTGTTGGTGAAGGGGGCCGACAGGGCGCTGGGTGGCTGCAGGTCCTCGATTGACCTGCTCCAGGACCGGAGTTTGTCAAATGCACCATCGTCACCACTCTCCAGACCCTCAAAGTCAAACCTGGAGCATGAAAGGACACACATGCGCACACACAGGCACATACACAGGAGAAATTCAGTGCCAAGGCCCCCCGTGAGCCCACCCCCACCCTTCAGGCCTCTAGGGCAACAAGCAGCAGGGGTAGCAAGGAGAGAAAGCAGAATTGGGCAGCAGAGACCTGATCCTAGCTGGAAGAGCCACTAACACAGAACAGCGGCAGAAGAAGCACAGGCAGCAACCAGGAGGGGAGTCTAAGGAGATGGGAAGCTGATGGAGGCCAACTCCTCTGCTCCCCACCGGCCAGGAAATTCCAGAAGGAGTGTCCTCCCCATGGGCCACTCGGGAGCTGGCAGTCTTTCTGCACTCCCAGCTTAGATGGGACATCTCCAGGAGGCTATGGCTCCCCATGAAGAATCTGCCCCATAGAGGGAATGGTGGGGAATGGGCCAACTTCAGGTCTTGCTAGTTGGCAAATGCCAGCAACCAAAGGGCCTTTCAGTGCTTTGAAGGAGTCCAGTTGATTCTGGATGGCAGGACTGAATGGAAGGGAAAGGGGGTTCTGGCAAACCCAGAGTGGGACAGTCCTTTATTGTTTGGAGGAGCACCACTGTCCCATCTTAGTACTGGGTTTTAATGACCAGGTTCTCTATGGTTCTGGCTACTTGAGGTTCTTAGGTTTTTCAGGTATACAGGCTCCCTGGGCTTCAGTTTCCCTGGGGGAAGAAATTACAAGTTGAGATTGTGGACCAGGGTCCTGTAGTATAGCCTCTACAGGAGTTGAATGGTTTGTCACTTTCTGCTCCTGGAACAGAAGTCTTCCACTATCAGCAATTATTACTATTTTTTTAAGAGACAGGGTCTCACTCTGTGGCCCATGCTGGAATACAGCGGCACAGTCATGGCTCACTGTAACCTGTAACTCCTGGGCTTAAGCAATCCTCCAGCCTCAGCCTCCCGAGTAGCTGGGACTACAGGTGCATGCCACCATGCCTGGCTAATTTTTTAAAATTTTCTTGTAGAGATGGAGTCTTGCTGTGTTACCCAGGCTGGTCTTAAAACTCCTGGGCTCAAGCAATCTCTCATCTTGGCCTCCCAAAGCTCTGGGATTACATGTGGGAGCCACTGCGCCCAGCCAACCGTCAGCAGTTTGTCAATGTGGCCAGGACAAGGAAGATGGCCAAGATCACAAACTCACAGGGACTCCTCTCTTATCATCCTCACTTCAGGATATACCCCTCTGAGAAACAGTCCCTCTCCTCCTTCTTGTCCTCTTCCTCCATGTAGGTCATTAAAGACTAAGGGAGCATCTCTTACAGGTTCTTCTCCCCCAAGAAGCATTCTGCTCAGATATGGGGTCAAAGGCACAGAGGTTGAGGCTTTCTGGAATAGGAAGGGATATTTACAGATGTCAGAATGTTCCAAAGGAAGTGGGAGCAGGCTTTAGTGTCCTCATGATCAGGAGGTGTTTAATGGGGCTCTCAAGTAGACATCAGAGGAACCTCCTGACAGGGAAACAGCTTGCTGATTCCATCAGTAACACTGTATCCTCTTGTACTGGTATATGCAGTTTATAAACAATTATCTTCACTCCAACTCTATTTAGCCTCACCCTTTCCCTCTCAATCCTTCCTAAAACACACACTCTCTCCCCCACACAAAGTCCTTCTTTTTTAAAAGCAGAGTCAAAGGTACTGCCATGGACACTACAATACTGAGGTTCCAGGGTACTCTTGGGTTTAGGGCGGCTGGAATTTGTTTGCTTTTCAAGTAAGAGAGATAGGTTTATTTGGAAAAACGAGCTATATTTTTTACTATAAAAGCTCTGAATTTTTTAAGAAAAATTATTTCACCAAATGTTTTTCATTTCTTTCTATAAAAAGAATTTTTTTTAAGAGATAAGAGAATCACACGAGGTATGACTTCTGCTGAGACAAGAATGCAAAGTGGGCCACTCTTGGTTTTAACAGGATAACCTGGAAAAGGTGAGAGGCGCCGAACATAGAAGAAGCATCAAATTCCTAAGGAGATGACACTGAAGACCTGCTGGGCAAAGGAGAATGGCCAAGGGGGCAAGGACAGTAGTTAGAAAAGTGGAAGCTGGTTGGGAGCAGTGGCTCACACCTGCAATCCTAGCACTTTGGAAGGCCAAGGCAGGGTGGATCGCTTGAGCCCAGGAGTTCAAGGCCAGCCTGGGCAGCATGGTGAAACCCCGTCCCTATTAAAAACACACAAAAAGTTAGCTAAGCGTGGTGGTATACACCTGTGGTCCCAGCTGCTCAGCAAGGCTGAGGCAGGACTGAGGCAGGAAGACTGCTTGAGCCCAGGAAGTCAAGCCTGCAGTGAGCCAAGATCGCACCACTGCACTCCAGCCCGGGCAGCTGAGCAAGACCCTGTCTCAAAAAAATGTCAGGGCTAAGTCCTAGGATGGAGGAGTTTCCTGGGATGCTGGGGAAAACTAGGGAAAGTTATGGGCAAACTCGGAAGATTGGTCTCCCTAAGGCTGACCTGTCTTAGGTGTAAGTCTAAATGTGTTGGTCATTATGTTTATTATGTAATTCCATATATTCAGGTAATCGTGGTAGGTTATGCCACTTTAAATAATAATAATGAAATTAACAATAGATCTGATACCACAATACAGACCCAGTATGTTCCAAACAATACTAAGTGCTTTAACACACGTTACCATCTAATTTTCACAACAACCCTAGAATGTGGATCTCCTTTCATAGAAGAAGATACAAACTTGCTTTGAAGTCACACAGACAGTAAATAACAGAACTGAAACCCAAACCCAGCTTTGTCTCACTCAAGAGCTCTCAATCCTTCCACTATACCAGGCCACCTTTTCTGTGCTAACTCACTTCTGGCTGCCTCCAATCCCCCCTGTCTGCTAGAAAAAGACTCCTGAATACTTCATTTTTCTATCCAGGTCAAAAGGTCATGCTCACTGTTCCTGGGTTCTTCAACAATGAGGTGGAGTAACCTTCTCACATCTGGAAACCTAAAGTTGCTTCTGGAAGACTCAACTCTGCAAAGATGAATGGATCCCACCAAGGCATCTCTACCAGAAGCCAGGACATTTCCCTGGATTGCTCACAGCTTGGCATTTGGATGCCTTGGGTTCTGATTCCAAGCTCCCTTTCCATCTCTCTCTCCTGTTCTCCAAAATGCATCTTATCTTCTACTCCAGCCAAGTGCCATTCTTCACTGATCCCCAGACATCTCTGGGCTTGCCTGCCTACTTCCACACCACTGCTTGGGCTATTCCCTCCTGTCCAGGATTCCCATTTCCATCTTCATTGTTGAATTCTCACCCTTCCTTATCAAAGTAGAATGGAACTGGTCCCTAACCTTAGCCCCGGGGTGGTACTCACATGACAGAACACTGGGCAAAGGACAGGTAATCCACCAGTACATCCAGGCCTTTGTTTTCATCATTCAGAAATTCCCGCACCCACCTGCAGATAAAGGAAACACAGTGGAAGGGGTCTGCTAAAGTGGGTCAAGGATGAGGAGGGTGACATGCCTCTGACCCAACACCTCCTCCTCCTGGAACCCAGCACCAGGCTAAGAAAATTCTGAAGATCAAAACCCATGACAGATCCATCCACGGTCATGGACTTCCCCTAGGCAGGGAAGTCAGGGATGGGGAAAGTTCAGGCCCTTCTAATGCCACTTGCTTTATCGTGAAGATGCTTTAGACAAACAAGCTTTCAGGTACTCCCTCCTTAAGGGCCAGACCCTGGCTCAATTATTTTCTGCATCCCTCCACATGTCCTTCCTCACTGTTTGTTGGAAGAATTTAGGAAGCATCAAGAGCATTTACTACAGGCCCGTATGCAGAGTTGTGCTTGACCAAAGCCAGCAAGTCTCCAACTTGACTGAAGCCTTAGTCAAGACCCCAGCAGGAAGGGTCAAGGAGAGCTCTGGAACAGAGGCATCCTGGGGCAAAGCACTCTCTACCAAGTTTAAGGAGAGGAGTTTTGGAAAGCGGTGAGCAAACAGAGATGTATAGGAGTTCTGTATTTAGTCATGTTGAGTTTGGCAGAACCAGAAAAAGCATGGGGGATGATCAGGAACTCAAGAACTCCAGGATGTCTATGACCACTCAGAGTCAACCTGAGTACGTGGGCCCCCCTCAGCCAGGAAGGTAGACAACAAAGCACCTAAGGACCATATCCCAGGGCATTATTTTCCCTTCTGCTTTCAGTCCTTTTGGGCTGAGATATTCCTGGAATGAAAGTCAAGGGCAAATCTAGGGAACTGTTATATGACAGGTTCATTCCATAGCAGAAACATAAAACGCTCAGGATGAAACCCTAATCTAGAGTGCTCTACTCCTTCAGAATTTCTGGGGGTCTTTATAGGAAAGCTCTGCCCAAACTGCCCTGAGGGGCTGCTTCTCCCCAACAGCTGGAAAACCAGCGCCATGTTGGCTAGCCACACCCCAAGCTACAGAGAGACTCTGGAGCTACAACACCAGGCCCAGCTGAGATTTGGCAGCAGGCTCTGGCTGAAGCTGACTGACACCGGAGCTGCCTGAAGTTAGCTTCCTCTCTGGGGGCCAACAGGCCTCCCGTTTCCTGTCTGTCTGCTCTCCAGCTCCCCACCCCCTTCTCATTTCCTGTCTGAGTCTATACTGCTATTTCGGGATCTTGACACTTTGAGGAGAGGTTAAAGTGTTTCTTAGGCAAGGCACAGAAACCAATACAAACCAGGGAAAGAGGAGCTGGAGAGGCTCTGGAATCCCGCTTCCCAGCCTATCCCTCTCCAGAACCTGAGTTCCCATCTCCTGCTCCTGCACACCCAACTTCTGCAAGCCCTGGGGCTGATCAGGCTGTGACCAAAGCAGGATCCTCCTCTCCCCACCTTGCCCTGGGTTCCTACCACCTTGAAGCACCCACAATCTGACAAACTCTTCCTGCCCAGAAATCCAGGAAGGATCCTGGTCCTTCCACATAACTCTACCCAGAGAAGCCGCAGTTCAGATGGCAGGCATGCCTAAAATGCCAGGCACTGAGCTATTCCCTGGGAACAAAGGACCAGGTCCAGGACCTCTAACTTGTGTGCCAACTGCCAAGAGGCCCCAGGCCTGGGAACCATGCTGCTTTGGACCTAGCTCCTGGCCAGCAGCCAGAGGGGCAGGCACCAGGTAGAGGGGGCAGGCAGCAGGGACTGTCATAAACTGCTCTGTGGCCTTCTCCCAATAAAAGCACACCCCTATCCTCAGATGAGTACAGCAAGACTTAAGAAAACAAGGCTGGGTACTTGTTTTCTTGTACCCACTTTGGTATCCTCAAGGAGGATCACTTGAGCCTAGGAGTTCAAGACCAGCCTAGGCAACAAGGCTAAACTCTGTCTCTACTAAATTTTTTTTTTAAATGGCCAGGCAGGCCAGGCACGGTGGCTCACGTCTGTAATCCCAGCATTTTGAAAGGCCAAGACAGGCAGATCACTTGAGCCCATGAGTTTGAGACCAGCCTGACCAACATGGTGAAACCTCGTCTCTACCAAAAATACAAAAATTAGCTGGGCGTGGTGGTACACGCCTGTAGTCCCAGCTATTCGGACAGAGGCAGAATGGCTTGAGCCTGGGAGGCAGAGGTTGCAGTGAGCTGAGATGGTGCCTGGGCGACAGAGCTAGACTCTATCTCAAAATATAAATAAATAAATTAAATTAAATGGCCAGGCATGGGTGTGTGCCTGTGCTCCCAGCTACTTGGGAGGCTGGGATAGGAGGATCACTTGAGCCCTGGAAGTTGAGGCTGCAGTGAGTCATGATCATGTCACTGTACTTCATCCTGGGCAATAGAGCAAGACCCTGTCTTAAAAACAAAGAGAAGACAGAAGGGCTGAGAGGGACAGAAGGGACCTATGGAGGAATGCGGAGTGGTAGGGGGCTCAGGGTGGCAGGTAGCACTCAGGGTTGCCATCGGTGTCCTTCTTGCCCTCACACACAGGGGTACTAAGCAGCCCCTGCCACTTTGCCCTTCAGTCAGTGAAGTCAGTGAAGGACTGACCAAACAAAGGAAGAGGCTTGGCAACACCTTTCTCAGTGGCTTGACTTTCAATGTCTGATTCACAGATGAGGTACAGAAGCCATACTCGGCCACCAGAGCACAGTTACTGAGGCCAGGAACCATCCCTTTCCTGTTCTTTCCTGTGCTGTTTCCCTTGTGATTGCTGCTACAGCTGGCTACACACAGGTGTCCCCTCCCTCTAAAGAACCCTGGGAAGGCTTGCCCTGGGGGCAGATGAGGGCTGCTGCTACGACAGGAGGGGAAAGGCTGATGATGTCATTTGGCTGTCTCTACCCCACTGTCAGGAAGCCTGGGCACCCCACCCCCACCCGGGCCTCCACTGCTCACTCATAAGCACTGGACATTTGTGCCAGGCCCTCCCATCAGGTCTATACCCCTGCCTGCAGTTGTACATCACGTGTCCCTCACTGTCCTTTTGCATAAGCACACATACGCACACATATACACACTTTCTCTCTCTCTCTCTCTCTCTCTCATATACTTTTGCATATACCTTTGCTGATTACAGTTTCGTAACACTGAGGCCAATACCCTCTTTCACTGTACCTTACACATTAGCTCTTTGCTTGTTCAGCAATTCCTGGTTTCCCACTCAGGGACTGGAAAAAAAAAAAAAGACTCACACAGTTCCTAAGGGCCCTATCAATGGGTTGGGGGTACGAGGGTCTGTGAATATAGAAAACATTCAGCTCCTGCCCCCACTGCCTTACATCTTTCCTGGTGCTTAAGGAAGCTTCTTCTGCTCATGAACTAAGATTATCTTTTCCCAAACAAGCAAATAATGTTCCAGGCACCAAAAAGTCCAAATAGTCACCGAATGGGAACTAGGTCTCAGCTACCCAATACAGTATGTTCCCCCCACCCTCAGCCTTCTCTGGGCCTCGCTTGGCCCAGCACCAGGCCACAGGCAGACTCCAGTCTCAACTGCTGTAGGAATGTCTTCCACTCAAAGCCACAGGCAGAGGACCCCAGGAGAGGCCTCAAGCTTGCCAGAAACATCTAGTCAGCAGCTGGCAGAGCTGAGGGGGTGGAAAAGCCAGTAAAGAACCAGTCCAAAGCTCTGGGGAGCCAGAAGCCATTCAAGGGGCAACTCTGCCCCATGGCAGGGAAGATGAACAGGAACACCATCCTCAGAGGACACCAGACCCTGTGTGCCCAGCCAACAGCGTGGGACCAGGTGAAGAGGCTATACGGCCAATCCAACTCACCCAATGTGGTTGGTGCGAAGAGAGATCTCCAGCTCCCTTAGTACTTTGGTTGACTCCTGCACCCTCCTCCTGAACTTCTGTAAAAAGGGTAGAAAAGGAGGGGAATACAAGAGGGCAGTTATAGACTTTCCCTCCATTACTGGCCAGCCATTCCAGGCCCCTGGCCACAGAACCCTGAAATCCAACTCCCAATGCTCAGAAACAGATGTCCAATATCCAAGTCAAAGGGTTTGCCCCCAAACCCCACAGGACTATAAAGGGTGGCAAGACGGGGACTCTCTGCCTCATACTTCACCTTCCGAGTTACACTGGGGTCCAAGAAGCTCTGGAGTTTCTGAATGTAAGTGTGGGGAGGATTCTTCACCTGGAATCGTTCCTGTAAGGGAAACATGCATATGCATATCCACAAAGGCAACCAGAGACCTGAGGAGGGCACTGAGGAAGAAGAGCACTCCTAGTGTTCAGTGTGAGGGGGACTCAGCCTCTCCAAGTTGTCACCTGGCTCTAGACATCACCTGAACTTGAGGTTCCCTTCCTTGACTTATCCCCAGGTATTCCCACCTGTTGCCATCTCCTCTGCCTCTAATTAGTGCTCCCTGAGCCTAAAATGTTTTTCTATGTCAAAAAGTATTTTAAAAGTGTGCTGCTTGCTGCAAAGATGTTGGGGATTACGGAGTTGTGAACAGCACTCAAAGATAACATTGATTGGGCTTGGGAGGCCGAGGCAGGAGGACTGCTTGAGGCCAGGAGTTTGAGAATAGTCTGGATAACATAGAAAGACTCTGTCTCTACAAAAAAACTTTAAAAAATTAGCCAGGCATGGTGGCTACCACATGCCTGTAGCCCTGGCTACTTAGGCTGAGGTGGGAGGATCCCTTGAGCCCAGGAGTTTGAGGCTACAGTAAGATATGATCATGCCATTGCACTCCAGCCTGGGCAACAGAGTGTGATCCCTCTCTAAGAAAAAAAATTACAAAAAGATATGATTGGGAAATGCTGTTCACTGCCCGGCCAACTAATGGATATGGGTTAGGAAGGCCAAGGGGAGAGGAACTTGGCCTTGTAGAATCCAGCTTTCTCAGCAATGAACTCTGCAGTTGGGACTGGAATGGTTTTGCTGAGCTGACACAGCTCAGGGCTGCAAACACTGCTCCTTGCCCAGACTCCAACAATCCAAAGCAACCTCAAATACTGAAGGCTGCATTCAGCAAGGTCATCCCTCGATTCCCTTCTACATAGGACCTGGGACCATGCCCTACTTTAGCCCAACCCCTTCATCTGACCCAATAAGAAACTCAGGGAGTACCCCTTAGCATTCTGGTCCTATTAGAGCTGCCACCACCAAGATAACTGAAGAGCTGGTGGGTGGAGGGGCTGAAAAGTGTCCAGGAGAATGATATAATGTTAGAGAATAGGACCTAAAAACAAATCGAAGAAAAAAACGAAAGGTGTAAGAAACAGCTGAAATTATCTGACCTAGGAAAGACTGAGAGATCAATTAAAGAACCTCAATATCAAAGGGTTACTGTTCTCCAAACCCCACGCAGGTGCTAACCAACTCCTCTTAATGCAGAACACAAGGATATGGACCTTTGGTGGAGAAGGGACTTGGACTAAGATCTCTGAAGCATACTCCTAGCTTATGTCAAGCAGCATGACCTGGGGAGGCAGTGGAACAGAACAGTTAACACAGACTTGGCATCTGCTTGCCTGAGCTCAGCCCTGGCTTCATCACCTACTAGCATTAGGCAAGTTACTGAGCCTTGGGTTCTTCATCTATAAAATGCCAACACTGTCTTCCTCAGAGGGTTCTGTTATAATTAAATGAGATACTTCGGTGTGTTGAGTACTTGGCCCATAACAAGCACTCAATAAATGTTACCTATTATTATTTCACCCAGAGCCTGAAAAGAAATAATAAAATTGTACATGGCAAAGTGCTGGGTAAACACGCTACCCACACTGCCAGATACTTCCATCTCTACCAAGATGTAAAAAGGTAAAAGCCAACTCTCCCAGCCCTGCATACAGGCCTGTCTCAGTTCACAGACTCGTGACTCATGATCTTCAAATGCATGCAAGGGAAAGAGCCAGGTCATATGTGTTAGAAGACTCTCAACTCTGAGCAAAGTAATGATTTCTATTCTCTTCCAGCTTTCAACATTGTTCATGCAGGGAGTTTCCAGACCTTGACTCTTCTGAGATTTGGGAACAAAAGACTAGAGTCTGGGGCTTCTCATTCCTAGAGGCCCTGAGATAATGAGAAAGACCCTGCTACTTGCCAGGGCTAAGACAGAGTGAGAGGTCCTTTGAGCACCCTGCCAGGCATAGCCCTGAACCTGCACAGCCAATCCTATACCCCTGATCTACACAAACCCCCTTATACTATTGCCCATTGGAAGAAATCAAGACAGCTCTTTGTGGGAGCTAGAGGGGAACTTGGCCTGCCAGCTCTGTCTGTTATGAGAATCCTCTTGAAAAAGAAAGTGAACAGAGATGAGGCCAAGCTTAGGCCAGGGTTCCTCAAGGAACCCAGAGCTGCACTCAATGCCTTTGGCCCCACAGCCTTAGCCAGCCCAAGACACAACTCCCCACCTCCCTCCTCTTTCCCAAACCCCATACCTGGTCACAGATCAGATCCCATTTCTTCTCATTGTCATACTGCCGCAGGAGCCGGGCCTTGTCTGGAGGCAAGTTCATGGAGCTCTGAGGAGAGAACCTGAGTCAACAAGGCTGAAACCTCCCCTCATCTGGAAAAGAGAAAGACTAGACTGCCCACACCTTTCCACTACTGGGCCCTCAGACTTCACCCTGACACTCCATCGCTGATAAGGCAGGCTTGGAAAGATGGAACAGTCCTCCAGCCTCCCCTTCGTGTTTGGTTGAGCAATGTTTTCCAAACCACTGGTGGTAGAATCAATTTAATGAGTCAAAATTAACTCTATTTTAAATAAAAAGAGTAGATTAAAATAGGATAGAAGACACCAGAATTAATTGCAAGTAGGGAGTATAAATAATGTTTTGTGAAGCTTTAGTTTCTTTTCTATTTTATGTATATACACAAATATGTCATATACATACGTCATACCATAAAATGTGATGGGAACATGAGATGGGTCAAAAAATTTGAAAACCCACCAGGTTAAAGCAGCAATTTTTTTCAGTTTGCTTTCCCCCCATAACCTGAGAGATGGGTTTCAGTTTGCTTTTCCCCCATAACCTGAGAGACGGGCAACATGCCTACAACATCCATTCCCATGGGCAAATCCTGAGCCACCCACAACCTATGTAGATGCTATAACTGTGACCCTCTTGCCCATATCAGCATACAAGTGAATGAGAAGAACATTAGCATGAAGATAACTGCTTAAATTTTTTTAGAAAAAAATTTTTAGGCAAAAATTCACAAAAGTACCAGACTTTAATTGTTAGTAGCAAATTACTTATGAAACACCTCCCAATTAATTAAGACACAGCAAAGCACCCTAACCCCTTGGCAAGCCACTCTAATATAGGCTATTTGAAAGACAGCCCAGGAATCATTTTATTTTGTTCACCACTGTTTGGTGACTGAATAAGGTACAAGAGAATGAGTGAGTGAAGCCTAAGGACTTCATCCATGGACTAGCCCTACCCATGCTAGGAGGCTACGTTCCCTACCTTTATCCCCATTCAGTCAAACCTTTCTTCTCATGAGTCTGGCTGTCTTTGTGCCAGGTCACAGCCCTTACCTCTAAAGGCAGTCTGGGCCAGATGCAGTAGCTCACACCTGTAATCCCAGGACTTTGGGAGGCCGAGGTGGACGGATCACTTGAGGCCAGGTGTTTAAGACCAACCTGGCCAACATAGCAAAATCTCTTCTCTACCAAAAATACAAAAATTAGCTGGGTGCAGTAGCGCACACCTGTAATCCCAGCTACTCAGGTTGCCAAGGCACAAGAATTGCTTGAACCTGGGAGGTGGAGGTTGCAGTGAGCCAAGATCACGCCACTGCACTCCAGCCTGGGCAACAGAGAAAGATTCTATCTCAACAAAACAAAACAAAACACACAAACAAAAAAGAATAAAGGCAGTCTGACAACTTTAATCAGACCACTGTACCTGCTTCCTCATAATCTTGAATCAAATATGATCCCCTACCCGAAGTGTCACAGCTGCGTGATCACCCATATGACTTCCCACAAATTCAGCTTCTTCCCAAGCATAGTGCCAGCCACCTAGAAGGCTGCCTCTCATCTTTCTCTCCTTTAGCTACTGTCCAAGTTCAGCTCTAACTCCTTGGTAACCCAAGCATGACCACTTCATTTACCTCTGCCCAATTCTTGGCATCCTCATCCCTGGGGACATGAACTGTGTGTATCCAGGGTCCCTGAGTAGTCACATAGGCCCTGCATTACTCCAGAAGAGGCAAACAAATCCTAGAAGGAGGTCCTCTAACTTTCGATGGAACCAAAAGAAAATCCCTAAACATTTATTCTGTCATACTATCTATTTATTATAAACATAACTCAGATATACTCTTAAACCAGCTGTATACTCTTCTAGCCCCTAAAGTGCTGTGTCTATCTATTTTTACCATCTCCAGCTCCCAACATGCATCTAGTGGGGGCAGTAAGGTGATAATAAACCTATGTGTAAGAGGTCCCATGTCTGAGCTACAAGCCCAGCTACCGGCTGGAAACGAGGTCACTATAGCTCAAAAAGGAAGTAGGGTCGAAGTCTTCAGTTGGAATTTATACATGGAAGAATTTAGGACCAAAGAAGTGGGGCAGGTGAGAGAAACAAAGAAGGGGAAGAAAGCCCCACATCACACCTCTCCCCATGGTTCCTGCTGCACTATGTATCTGCCTGAACTTCCACAGGAAAGTGAGGCTGAGTCCTCCTCACAGTCTATGTAGTATGGATGGCAAGATGGTCAAACACAAGCCTGGAATGTTCTCTCTGAAACTACTTTGTTAAGGGCCAATCTCAGCATACCCATGTGGACAGCAGGACAGGAGCAAGAGGCCTCAACAAAACAAGGACTCAAAGGTCAACCCAGAGTAGATCTCCTAACTCAGCCTAACTGGGGCCAGGCTGCTGCCAGATGAACTCAAGACAGAACTGAGCAGAAACAGTTCTCAGGACTGGTCCTGGCTCTGTGCATATCCTAAACACATCGCTGCCATCTGACCATTTCTCCCAAGTCTGTGCCATGAAAATAGTTTTCTGTTGTCTCCCCTGGAAGAAAGCTGCTGGAATGGAGGAGGGGGCAGCCTGTCACTGCTGTGGCAGACATCGCATCCTGTCTATGCCAACTTCCTCCCTCAGCCACCCACTGTCAGCTGCTGTGGCTCACACTTCTCCACCAGGTGAACTGATGAGGAAACACTTGGTCCCCTCGGTTTGAAAAACTGGGCAAAGTCACCCTCTTGGGGAGTCTTAGCCTAAGGGCATGGAAGAGGCACAGCAGGGACCTGGTCAAACTCTAGATCCCCAGGAAGGAATGATCTCAAAGTATGGAAACGGGTGGTAGAGGCATGAAGTAGGTCTGACCATAGCCACATCCTCCTGTCTAGAGCTTTGGGTGGCACTTTCTTGACAGTGGTCTCAGACTTCTCTGCTTCTTCTGGGCTGAAGTGTGATAGGGAAGGAGGTGGGTAAGGGGAATTCCCCCCAAGCTCCAGCATTCTCAGAAGAAACGGGTCACTGGCTGCCAGTGGGAGCCACCTGCCAAGGGGGCATAAACCAGAGCCTGGCCCGGACAGTTCCCTTCCTGTTAGACAAGGGCATCAGGGCTTTTGCCTCTACCTGATAATGTGTGTGAGTCTGGCAGGGCTCCAATGTCCTAAGGAAGCCACTCTGCCCTTAGGAATGACAACTTCCTGAGTTCCAGGGACAGCAAAGGAGCAAACTTGACACAGTTCCGGTCTCAGTCAAAAGTTTGTTTCCTTGACATTTTTTCTTCAGTGGTTCCACAGAGACTGTAGGCTCCCTAGGCTCCCAGAAGGCAGAAGCTGAGCTAAGTTCTTGCTAACTCCTCATTGAGACCCTTGCTGAGCAGAAAGGAGGCAGTGGCTGTCTTGGAAAGGAGAGGGCACTAAATGAGGGCGAAGTCAGAGGGCCCAAGATCAACTTTGGGCTCTTCAGAGTTATGGAGCCTTGGTGAACGCATCCATAAACTGGAGATAATCTCACTACTTCACAGGGTTTTAACTGAGGATTAAATGATAAATATTTTATGTCTGTGTCTGGAACACTGTGGGTGTTCAACACAGTCCCCCCCACCACCCGCTTCCTCTTGAAAATCTTGTGTCATGTTCTGATGTCCAAGGGACCTGCCCTCTTGCTTCTAGGCTGTCTCTCTCTCTCTGCCTCCATCCCACCTTCAGCAATTGCTTCTCAACACTCTCACTATAGAGCAATCCATTATCCCTTCACTGATCCTGCTCTGGCTTCCTCTAAGACTAGGCGCCAATTTTAGTATCATTATCTTGAGGGGTGGGGGACATGGCAGGAGACTCCAGGGAAGAAGTAAGGAGGTAAGTCACAGCCAAAACAGTCACAATAGGAGATGTGAGGAAAAGGGGAAGATGAACTCAAACTGAAAGCAACTCTGGAACCGATTCCTAAATCACAGGGAACCAGCAAAATGTCTAATAAAAACCTATAATGGGAAGAAGCTGAAAGGTATGGAGCTGGTGCTTCTCCAGCAAGGCTGCTCTGTTTGCCAGTTTGAGGCCAGACAAATCTCCCTGCACAATGGGGTGCATGTGAGCAAGGGCCCGGTCCCTCCAGCAAGGTTTCCTAACTCTCCACCTGATCCTTGACAGCCCCAGTCAAGCCAAGGAGGGAGGCAGCTCTGGTGGCAGAGGTTCCCTTCCCTTTCCCACTCTGCAGCCCCAGCCCAGTGAGCCCCTCCTCGCTTCCTTCCCACTGCAGGGGAAGGGAAATGCCGGTAGGGTTTGGAGTTTCCTTCAAAGCTGTGAGCTCTGCTCTGGGACTCGCCCCTACTCTGACAGTCTTCTTGAGCCAGGCCTGGGGAAAACCCAAAAAACAGAAATAGGAACCACCAAAAATTCCCAACTGTTTTTGTTGGTCCCTATCGTGATAAATCTTAGGAACAGAGACCAAAATGGCATAGCTTCAAGAGACAGGGAGAGAGACGTTTGTAATGTTCCTGGGAAAGGAACTGG
Source organism: Pongo pygmaeus (assembly GCF_028885625.2). Taxonomy (NCBI): domain Eukaryota; kingdom Metazoa; phylum Chordata; class Mammalia; order Primates; family Hominidae; genus Pongo; species Pongo pygmaeus. The sequence continues at coordinate 47,308,239 of NC_072383.2, forward strand.
AGGCTTTAGGGAAGCTCCAGCGGGGGCTGTTTGTTTTGAGCAAATACAAGAAGTGAGAGGTAGTTTTATTAATGTTTTCCCTCTTGAACCACCTCCCACCAGGTTTCCTATGGCTGTCTTCTCCCAAGTGTGGTAGCCTTAGCCCCCACACTCAGCTCATGGGAACGGGGAGTCCTGAGAAACTCAATCTAGAACTGCCCCACAGGTTAAATGAGAGCTGTCCTGGGCACCACACACTTCTCAACGTGCTGCTGAGCCCCTGACCGCAGGTCCAAGTCCTCCGTGGCATCCACAGATCAGCTCATTGAGCAGATGAGCAAAGATGGAAAGTGGCAAGAGGACACAAAATTTGGGAGTCCAGAAGACTGCTGAAGGAGGAGCTGTAACACAGTGTTCCCACCCCATGTTCCCATGTTCCCACTAGGATCCCCCTTACAAACCAACAGATCTGCCCGAAGCCAATGGCAAAGCAGGCAACACAAGGCACAAAGGCCCATTACTAGCCGCCAAAAGGACAGAGTGTAAGGAACAGCCTCCACATGTCTCTACTGGTGGGCAGCAGGCACAGCTGTGGCCAGTTGGGCCCTGCTCCCAAAGGGCAAGAGCCCAAGGAGGTGGGAGTTACCAGCTCCTGCTGCCTTGGCCCCTTGGCGGCCACAGCCAGTCCTGCCGCAGTAGCAGCTCCTAGACAATGAGAGTTATTTTCAGCCAGCACTTTAACACAAGCCAGCTGGCCAGTGTGCAGGGCGGGAGTCCTCCTCCACCCAGCCCGCCCAGACGGCAGGCCAGCCGGCCCAGCCCATTGCCTACACTGCTGCTGCCGCCGCCTCCACGTCACTGTTTGTTTATCTCATTGTTCCAGCACAGCTCCTTCTAACTCCCCTCAAAACTGCAATCTTTTGTAAAAGGGAATCAAAAAAAATCAGAGAGTTTGATCAAAGGTCCAAGAGCTAAAATTTTAAAAGGTCCAGACATGGGAAGTACGGCAGCCCCTCCAAACACCCACACTTTTCCTTAGCCTTGTGACTGGCTGGGGTAGCACAGGGGAGGAAATGGAACAGAGATGGATGGTCAGATCTCACTGCAGCTCTCACAGACCAAGGCCAAGCCTGGCTTTGCTGCCAACCTGGGGAGACAAAGCTCAAGACTGCTCTCCTTGCCTTGACTCCCTCCCATCCTCCTCTCCAGAGCTCGGGTTTGGAGAAGATAACTTGAGACAGACAGCCTGAAATGGGCTGAGTCAATTATGAAAGGTTCTGGGCAAAGATCTATATCCTGTGGCAGAAAGGAAATCACAGAACAGTCAATGACACTTGGCTAGAAGGACAGGCAACCCCCTGCCCTGCCTCGATAGAATAGGGGCAAACACTTCAGCTGTACCACCCCACCACCACACCAAAGCACTCAAGAATATAAAGGGTGGAAGGCAGCAGTTACCTCCCTGGACTCTAGGCCTCCAGTCCTGGTCCTGCCAAAGTCTACAGCCTCCCCAGGGCAGCTCCCCATTACTGCTCATCTCCTTCCTTATGTGACCCCACACACAGAAGCATGTGAGTACAATACAAGTCTAGCCACACACAGCTTTCTCTAGGCCCCAGCTGCCCTGTTAGACATCTGAACAAATTGCTTAGGTACCACATGACAAAAGGCATAAGAAAAGTAGGTGCTCCTTAAGTGTCTGTAGTATCTTAGATCTGACTTGCTGTTTTTGTTTAATTGAAACTACCACTCTGGTGATGAGCTGCCAGGGAAAAGCCTGCTCTCACAGGCTCGGAACCATGTCTGGAGAACATGCTTTTGTGGTCACTGAGGACTCTGTAACCAGAAATGACTTGCTGAGCAGTTACGGGCCAAGTCCCTGAGCAGCCTGGAAGAAAAAGAAATGGATTCACCAGATGTCTCTGGTTGAACTCTGCAGTTCACACCAGGGAAGTCGGATGAAGGAGAGGCCCTAAAAGGCCAGCATCATTCAAACAAAGAGATGGCTTTTTCTAAATACAATTATAACCCCGGGGCCTCTTCTTCATCCTAGAGAATTCCTCCACTGGATCCTGAGAAGGCAAAGGAAATTGGCCATGTCCCCAAAGTTGGTAAAGCCTCAAACTCTTTCCTCTGCCACACTGTTGGCCTCATACCTGACATCAGATAACCTCTGCAGGTAACCCTGAGGTCCCCAAACCCTGATTAAGGCCACCCTTTCTGGCCTGCCCAGTCAAAAAATACACAATCTCCGATAGGAGCTTCTGTCAGTGCTTCCCAACTGAGCACCCAGGCCCTAGTAAAAAGCTACTGCCACAGCAACTTGATCTGTCTATTGGCTCCTCGGCCCCTCCTCGTGGTTAGCCAGACCCACACACTCCCCAGTTACGCAGAATGGAAAGTATTCTGCTGGGGGCAGCTTATTTTCCAAAGCCAAGGAGTCTTGGGGCAGAGCCTCACATTCTCCCTGCAGCCAACCAACGACCTCCCTCTCTTCATGAGGTTCTGTCCTCCCACCTGGGGAGCCCAATGAGCAGTGCTATCTCTCAGAGGACACAATATTTCTGGGGTCACATCTCCCTCTCTCCTCATACCAACAGGCCCAGTGAGTCTCCCTCCCAAGGTCTCTCATCTATACTTGCCCTTCCATTCCCACTGTCATCACCTGGGTGGGCCGTTATTGTTCACTTGCCGCCCTCTGGGATAAGCTTCTAGCTGGCATCCCTACTTCCAATACTTTCCTCTCTGCCATCCCGCACATGAATGAAACTTTCAAACTTCCAAGCACATAAGATAAATCATGTTTCTCCTTGGTTCAGAAATCTATTTTGACTCCTTATCATTTATATGAGAAAACCTGAGCTCCTTGGCCTATTGCTCTTAGCATCTTACAGTAACAGCTTCTGAGGTAAGATTCTCTCCAGGCTGGCCCCAGCTTCTCTGACAAGCCTCATCCTCTCCCACTCTATGGAATCTCTCTCTCTCCTGGGACAGCCACTCTTCCCATTCCTTAACCCTAGGATTTGCTTGTGATTGATGTTTCCCCAATCTTCTGACTCCCTACCTACTACTTACTACCTGACTTAAAATCCAGCAGCTCTATGACTACCCAATCTAAAATAATCAGCCCCTCTCTTGAGCTCCAAGCATAATCACATTTAAAGAATAAAATGGAAGAGACCTGCCTGTTATCCCCCAACCTCTTCTCCTCCTCTTCCTTAGTAGTGAACCTCCAACACTGAGTTAGACACCTGACAGCCTAGAATTAATATATTTCTCAGCTTCCCTTGCATTTAGGTATGGCTATGTGATCATGTGGGATGTAAACAGAAGTCGTGTACACAACTTCTGAGAAATGTCATTAAAGGGAGGGAACATAACCTTCTTTTCTCCTTTCTGCTTCTAGCTAGTTGGAATACAGACAGCAGACGAACCTTCAACAACTATTTTAGACCATGAAGTGACCTTGGAAATGAAATCCACATGGATGAAATAACAAGAGAAAATACCAGGCCACTGATACCATGGACCTTTAGCACAAATTGAATGTTTCATCATGGGTTTTTTTTGCATATGCTTTCTCTATTCACAACTAGAAAGAACATAAACTCCTTAAGGGTAGGGGCCATGTCTTATCCTTCTTTGGATCATGTGCAGGTGCTTAATAAATAAGTGATTGATCCTGCTCCTACCACTCCTACCACTCCTACCACCAAGTCCCTTATTTAGTCTCCTGGCTAACTGGGGAAACGGAGGATCCTTTAACTTTTTGCCACTGTCCTTACTATTTCTGAGTTCTCTTATCTATAATCTGTCTTATGTGCTATAGCCCAAATCACTTTATATACTGCTTTCCCCTCAGCAAACTCCTACTTTTCATTCTGAGTTTCAACTTCAGTTTATGCCATAATCTAAGCCACTTCCCTGCTCTTCTCTTTAACCAGACTCATCTTCTTATAACCTGCTAGAACACAGGCTTCTGAGCACAGGAATCACCATCAGCTTGTTTAGCACTATAATAGGTGAGCAATAAAGATTGGGCAAATCGAATTTCTCCATTCATATATTCCTTCTGTCCCTAACTTTTCTACTCCATTGTACCCCAGAGAGATTACCTCCTTTCGAATTGTCAGCCATGCTCCTCCTCCAATTCACAACAGGTGAAATCTACCATCTCTAGCAAATCCTTCATAAATGACAGTAGTAACATCCACTCCCCTAACAGTGTCTCCGCACATTTACTAATTACTTTTAAATGTGTTCATGGAATTGTGACTTACGGTTCATGTTTCTTCACCTTTTCTTGGACAATCAATATATATGTTTATCATAAATCTCAGTGACACTCCTAGAGGCACACATACAATGTAGTGGTTAAAGCACTAACTGTGAAGCCACACTGCCTGGGTTTGAATCCTAGCTCCACCACTTACTAGCTGTGTGGCTTTGGGAGAGTTATTTAATCTCTGCAAGCCTCGGTTTCCTCACCTGTAAAATGGAGGCAGGAATAATAGTACTTACCCCATAGTGTTGCTATGATGATTAAATAAGTTAATATAAGTAAAGCATTTAAATCAGAACCTATATAGTAAATATTACACATAATGCTACCTGTGTTTTTTCAGTTTGGTTTTTTATTCAACATTTAGCTGGGAAACAACTCTATGCCAAGCACAAGCTAGAATTTGGCGATATCAAAATAAATAGGGTATGGTCACTACATTCAGAAAGTTCATATCCTGAGGAAAGGTATACATGCAAATCAGGGGTCAGTATAGACAGCATTGCTGTGAAAGAGGCACATACAGTACTGTGGGATCCCAAGGAGGTAACATCTAATTAGACTGTGGAGTCAAGTAAGGCGTAAGGCTTCCTGAAAGAAATGTCACAGCATTTATTTTATTATTATTATTTTTGAGATGGAGTCTCGCTCTGTTGACTAGGCTGGAGTGCAGTGGCGCGATCTCGGCTCTCCGCAAGCTCCGCCTCCCAGGTTCACGCCATTCTCCTGCCTCAGCTTCCCAAGTAGCTGGGACTACAGGCGCCCACCACCATACCCGGCTAATTTTTTGTATTTTTAGTAGAGAAGGGGTTTCACTGTGTTAGCCAGGATGGTCTCGATCTCCTGACTTCGTGATCCGCCTGCCTCGGCCTCCCAAAGTGCTGGGATTACAGGCGTGAGCCACCGTGCCCGGCCTCTTTTATTTTTTTTGAGACGGAGTCTCACTCTGTTGCCCAGGCTGGAGTGCAGTGCTGTGATCTCGGCTCACCACAACCTCTGCCTCCCGGGTTCAAGTGATTCTCCTGCCTCAGCCTCCCGGGGAGCTGGGACTACAGGCACGCACCACCATGCCCAGCTAATTTTTGTATTTTTAGTAGAGACGGGGTTTCACTATGTTGGCCAGGCTGGTCTCAAACTCCTGACCTCGTGATCCACCTACCTCAGCCTCCCAAAGTGCTGGGATTACAGGCATGAGCCACCACACCCGGCATTATTTTTATTTTTATTTTGAGACAGGGTCTCACTTTGTCATCCAGGCTGAAGTGCAGTGGCACAATCTTGGCTCACTGCAGCCTCGACCTCCCAGGTTCAAGCGATCCTCCTGCCTCAGCCCCTCAAGTAGCTAGGACTACAGGTACTCATCACCATGCCTGGTTAATTTTTGTATTTTTAGTAAAGACAGGGTTTTGCCATGTTGGCCAGGCTGGTCTCGAACTCCTGGACTCAAGCAATCCACCCACCTCGGCCTCCCAAAGTTTTAAGACTACAGGCATGAGCCACAGTGCCCCACCTGGAATTAGTCTTAAACATCAAGCAGGAAGGAATCGGGCAAAGGCAAGAGCAGAAGGGAAGATGGTGATATTCTAGGCAAGGAGACAGTATTTGCAAATACTGGCAACACAAAACACCATTACAAATCCAGGAGTCTGTAAGTGATTTACTACAAAGGCATGAAAGTATGTATAAGGAAATTACAGCAGGCAGAAAAGTCGGGTGATAAAGGATATGATGAGCTAAGTAAGTAGGTGGCATAAGTAGGATAATAACAATAATAACACTATTAAAATGAAAACAGTAATAATGAAAAAAGCTAACATTTATTGACAGAACTGTGATAAGCACTCTATATGAATTATCTCATCTAATTCTCAAAACAATGATATAAAGTCCTATGAAGTAGGGACTTTATCCCTATTTTACAAGCAAGGAAACGAAGGCTTGGAAAGGCCATGGAACTTGCCCCGCATCACAAAGCAAGCATATGGTGGAGCTGAGATTTGAACCCAAGTCTGACCCCGAAGTCTGAGCTTTTAACTCCTCACAATGTCTCCTCTGAGACAACGAATCGTATTAGCCCTTCTTTGCACCTTTCCAAATTGTATGCATCCTTCAGGACCAATCAGTACCATCTCAACCTTCCTCATGGAACCTCTCCCAAACAACCCACATCTCTGTGTATTCCTTTCTCTGAATTTTTGTGGGTTTTCTGCCCTAACCTCCCATTAGCACTCATATTCAATCATTCTTTGAACAGCATTTGTGTCTTTTTTTTTTTTTTTCTGAGACAGGGTCTCACTCCATCACCCAGGCTGGAGTGCAGTGGCAAGATCTCAGCTCACTGCAGCCTCGACCTCTTGGGCTCAGGTGATCTTCCCACCTCAGCTTCCCCAGTAGCTAGGACTGCAGGCACACACCATCATGCCTGGGTAAATTTTTTTTGGTAGAGACGGGTTTCACCACGTTGCCCAGGCTGGTCTCGAGCTCCCAGGCTCACGAAATCCACCCACTTTGACTTCCCAAAGTGTTGGGATTACAGGCGTAAGCCACCACGCCCAGTAACATTCATGTCTTCTATGTACCATGCACTGTGCCAGCTGGGGAACCTGTTTTGCCTTGCAATAACTCTTGTATTTACAAAGAAGGGGGAACCTGAAGCTTATAAACATCTACTCTGGGCCAGGATGATGCTAGACCCTTCAATTACAAGATTTCATGGAAAGGTCACTTCTCTCTCATATTGTTATTCATTTTTCACATTTTATATTATTTTCTGAACTAGACCATAAGCTCCTTGAGGACTTTGCCTTGAATACACTTGTTCCTAGACAAGTATGCCTGGCACACAGAAAAAGCTTAATAGATACTCTGGGCTGCCCAAAGAGAGAGCAGAGGCCATTTTGGGGGGCAGCACCCAGTACACTGGCCTAGGGCCCAGCTCTGGCTTTCCAGGAGTCTCATGACACATCTAAGAGCTTATTATAAAGCCATAAAACTTAATGAATCCCTTCCTACTTCCAGACACATGTGGGAGAGGCACGACCCCTGCTTTATAGAAAGGTAAACTGAGGTCTGGCACAGGCACACATCTGTCACAAGTTGTATCAGACACGGAGAGGCTCTACAAGTCCTGCCTCTCCTTGCTTTCAAATGGAGGTACATCCTCAGCACCTCAGTGCTTCCATCCTCTTTTGGGAGGAATCATAATAACCTCAGTCTGCTCTAGATCCATGAGCTGTCCTCCCAATGTTGTCCCCTCTCACGCTTTGAAGGCTAGAACTTGACAGAGGTCTAGGCTACCCACAGCCCAATGCTATTTTTGAGTTGTTCCAGCTTTTTTACATCTTGTTTGATTGTACAGCTAGGAAAAAACACCTCTTTAGACTTAGCCTTTTGAGAGTTCCCTCCCCAAGACCCAAATCTTCTCTGCTTCTTGAAATGTCTGATGTCCTAAGTGTTACATTCACTCAAGGAACACGGATGAAAAACATTACTGCTCATCTCTTATATGCCAGGCACTTTTCTCACATTCTCTCACTTACTATTCTCAATAACCACTGGAGGTAAATATTATACCTGTTTAACTGATGAGGGAATTAAGAATCTGAGACCAACTGGCTCAAGGTTACACAGAAAGTAGCAGGACCCAAATTCAAACCCAGACATGTGGCCTCCAACATACAGGCTTTTCTACCATGTTCGCCCATCTCCTTACAAAGAAAACAAATCTCTTTTTCTAACTTGAGAAGGTCCAACTTGATTTATCCGACTGGCTTTGGTTGATCATTACACAATGCTTCCCTATTCTGCACAACTGAGTGAAACTGGCTGAACCAAGTATGGGTGCTGAACATCTGAAGTTCAAGGCTTCACAGAGTAAGAGGGAGACTGTGCACAGTACAGACGCAAGGAAACTGTCCTCTTGGACACAACCTGGTGACAAATCCTTACATCTGAGTAGCATTTTATTTTATTTATTTATTTATTTTGAGACGGAGTCTCACTCTGTCGCCCAGGCCGGAGTGCAGTGGCGCGATCTCGGCTCACTGCAAGCTCCGCCTCCCGGGTTCACGCCATTCTCCTGCCTCAGCCTCTCTGAGTAGCTGACTACAGGCGCCTGCCACCACTCCCGGCTACTTTTTCGTATTTTTTTGTATTTACTGCCACCACTCCCGGCTAATTTTTTGTATTTTTAGTAGAGACGAGGTTTCACTGTGGTCTTGATCTGCTGACCTCATGATCCACCCGCCTTGGCCTCCCAAAGTGCTGGGATTACAAGCGTGAGCCACGGCGCCCCGCCTGAGTAGCATTTTAAACTTCCCAGTACAGCACAGGCTTTGGAATCAGGGATGACTGGATTTGAATCCTGTTACTTTTCACGAGACAGTCGGAAAGTTCCCGCTCTGCCGCCCAGGCTGGAGTGCAGTGGTGCGATCATAGCTCCCTGCAGCCCCAAACTCATGGGCTCAAGTGATCCTCCCACCTTAGCCTCCAAGTAGCTAGGACTACAGGCATGTGCCACCACGCTTGGCTAATTTTTTTTTTTTTTGTAGAGACGGGGCCTTGCTATGTTGCCCAGGCTGATCTTGAACTCCTGACCTCAAGCAATCTTCCCACCTTGGCCTCCCAAAGTGCTAGAATTACAAGTGTGACCCACCGTGCCCAACCAGTGAAAGTTACGAAACTCCTTTGAACTTCAGTGTCTTCATCTATAAAATATGGATAATATCTGCCTCTTAAAAATGAATAAAAGGGATTTTACAGTGCCTGGCATAGGAGAAAGACTCTATAAGTGGCAACTGGAATGATCTACTCCAGGAGTCACATTTGACTCAAGTTAGCTTCTAAGTATATATGCAAAATACAAATACAATTTCATCCTTTTTTTTTTTTTTTTTTGAGACAGAGTCTCGCTCCGTTGCCCAGGCTGGAGTGCAGTGGCTAGATCTCGGCTCACTGCAAGCTCTGCCTCCCAGGTTCACGCCATTCTCCTGCCTCAGCCTCCCAAGTAGCTGGAACTACAGGCGGCCGCCACCATGTCTGGCTAAGTTTTTGTATTTTTAGTAGAGACGGGGTTTCACTGTATTAGCCAGAATGGTCTTGATCTCCTGACCTCGTGATCCACCTGCCTAGGCCTCCCAAAGTGCTAGGATTACAGGCGTGAGCCACCGCGCCTGGCCCTCATACTATTTTTTTAGAGACAGAGTACAGCAGCATGACCACACCTCACTGTAACCTTGAACTCCTGGACTGTTACAATCCTCCCATATCAGCTTCCCAAGTAGCTGAGAGTACAGGTGTGTGCCATCATGGCCGCCTATTTTAATTTTTTATTTTGGTTGAGACAAGGTCTTGCTATGTTGCCCAGGCTAGTCTTGAACTCCTGGTCCCAGCTGATCCTCCTGCCTTGGCCTCCCGAAACATTGAAATCACAGGTATGAGCCACTCTGCCCAGCCTAATTTCATAGTACTTTAAAATATATAAAAGAGTATAAATGTATAGTTGAATAGCATAGGTTAAACATATGTAAAGTACAATTCCCTCATGTCATGTGATCTAATAATTCTGTAGGTTAGAGCAGTTGCACCCTTGCTCCTTCAAAAGATAAAATCAAGAAACCAACAGCCACCCAGGGGATTCACAGGAAAACTGAGACCAGAACTTAGTGAAATGAAGTTGACTCACTAAGCTGCCCTGCTATTTGAGCAGCTGAGTGATCTGGGACAATTCTAACCTTTTGGGGCCACGGTTTTGTTATCTGTGGAGAGATATGGGAGAGATTTTGCCAGGTTATCTCTAGTGTTCCCGCCTCATCTCAGATTCCTCACTTCCCCAACTGTCTCCTAACTTCCTCGGGTCCACTTCTGCCACAAATCTCTGTTTTTGGCCCCCTCAACTAACTACTCTTCTCAACAACTGTGCTTCTCTCCTTGTGACATTACGTAAGTCCTAGGAGTTGTCCCTCCCCATCACTGAAGGGCTGTGCTGTGAGACTGGAGAAAAGCTCACATTTTTATTGACAGTAGGCATAGATGACTCTCAAATATGTATTTCTATCCCAGACTTCTCCTTTGAGATTCAACTTTAAATATTCAACCCCCATTAGACATTCCACCCAGACTTCCACAGGCTTTGCAACCTCATGTGTCTCAAAGTGGCCTCATCACTTTTCCTTCTAAGGTATTTCTTCTACTGTGTTCCCTTGTTATAGTAGTTAATTCTAATCTAGCAAGCTAGAAATCTGGGTGCTATCCTCAATGCCTCCCTTCTCCCTCACCTCTATCCTCACAATGTAAAATCTAATCAGCCATCAAAAATTGAAATAAAATCTAATCAGTCATGAAAATTTAACTATTTATTAATAGTTAACATTTATTTGACTGTCCCATCATCTCCATTGTGCAAACTGGTCCGAGTTTAGGCTCCCATCATCACCACCACAGAGCCAAGGCCTTCCACTCAGTTGCCCACCTCCAATTCTGGTTCCTTCCCATGGTTGCCAGACTGACCTACCCACAACTCACAATCTCACTATGAAACACATAAAGTACAGTCTCTTCCACATGGCATTCAAAGCCCTCCTTACCACTTGAGCCCTGCCTCCCACGAGTCTCTGCCTTACACTTTACACTTCAACGGCACTGAGCGGCTCTGAGAAGGTTCTCTGAACACATCATGCTGTCTCGATTTAACGCCTCTGCTCATGCCATCCTCTCTACCTGGAATGCTTTCTTTTCCAAACTTCTGTCCTACTCCTAAATACCCTTTTAGCCAGCAGAGATTTCCTTCTCTGGGCAGTATTCCCCAAGCCCCACCTCTCTACTGTGCTCTCCCGATGCTTCCTGCATCTCTACAGAACTGCATTTAGACAGCTGCATGTTATAATTACATGTTTAATGTGTTTGTCTCCCCTTCTAGACTGAACTTCTGGGGGCAGGATGCCTGTCTTAGTCACCTTTCTCTAGCTCTTAACACTATTCTAAGCACTTGTTGAGTGCATGAGTACTAGGCTGCACTTGGTGAGTCTTTGAGGGCTGCTATCTTGCCCCCTCTCTGTCTCTAGGCATGGAAAATGACACCTTAACCATTCTCAGTTCACCACCTCAGAGGCCCTCCTGAGTGCTGATGTGACTCTTTAGCTGCCCTGCCACAGAATAAAGCTCTCTCTGCCCTCTTGCCTCCAAGACAATCAGAAGCAGCTGGTAGTGCTTTTGTACTGTTATGACACCAACTTCACATTTCCCTGGATCTGTGGGCAACAAGCACTAGATGCTTTCTTTACAATTCTTGGAAAGAATCAACTGAGAAGCCAAATTCTACTGGACATTCTCTAGCTGGTTATCCTCCAGCTTCTGAGATGATGCTCAAAACTTTCAACAAGGACATTCTGGGGAAATGACAGATAAATGTTTTGGGACGCCACCGGAACCTGTTGCCCCATAAATGCACAAGAGATTCTTAATTCCTTCATCAGCCACCATGCCAGCAATAATTAAACAAGCCCAAAGGGAGCAATTAATAGCTGCTATTGGACCGTCAATCTGGAACTGATGACAGATGCCATCAGAAAATAATCTGCAGACGTGAGCACTTCACGAGGGAGCAGATTCACCAAGTGGCCTGCCTGCCAAGGGCCTAAGAATAATGAGTGCTTATATGATGTTGATTCTGCTGAGTGGCAAGTAAAAACAAAATAACCACAACCACAAATGAGAAGTCTATCCAAAGTAAGGGGCCCAAGCATACTCTGGACACAGAAGGGGTCCAAGCAAAGATGCTCTTTCCTGGTCAGATATCTCTGGCCCATCCATTCTAGAACATTGTCTGGGCCTCACTTCAGGGCTGGCATTGAGGGGAGAGGAGTATGTGATCTTGAGTCTACGAAATGAGCCCATATAACAGCAACTCTACCACCCCAGAGTTCAATAAGATCCCAGGAGCACAGGTCTCAACCTCAGCTGGTGTATGATGGTTTTAACCTTGGTAACGCCCCTAGTTCGGAAGGGTTTTAAAATAAGGTCCAGGCCGGGAGCAGTGGCTCACACCTGTAATCCCAACACTTTGGGAGGCTAAGGCAGGCAGATCTCTTGAGCCCAGGAGTTCGAGACCAGCCTAAGCAGCATGGCGATACCCCTAGCCAGGCATGGTGGCACGCGCCTGTAGTCCCAGCTACTCGGGAGGCTGAGGCAGGAGAATCACCTGAACCCAGGAGGTGGAGGTTGCAGTGAGCCAAGATGGTGCCACTGGACTCCAGCCTGGGTGACAGAGAGAGGCTCTGTCTCAAAATAATAATAATAATAAGGTCCCTCCACGGCTGCACAAGAGACAAAATGTGCTAAAGGGCAGGCCAACAAAAGTCAAGAATTACCCCAGTACCTGGAGGTCCCTAAAGCCTGTGGAAAGGTCATGACTAGGCCAACATTATTGAATATAAAAGAAAGGTGACTAGTACGTGCTGTTCAGTGACTTTACAACTTCAAGGTACAGAAAAACAGTTTCTACCCTTCAACAATAATTCTTATTTCTTAAATCTTTTTGTTAGGCTTCTCAATACCAGATCTCTGATTCAAGAAGTTAATGGCCTTCAAATAATATGTCTATTTAAGGCTGGGTGCGGTGGCTCACGCCTGTAATCCCAGCACTTTGGGAGGCCAAGGCAGGCAGATCACTTGAGGTCAGGAATTTGAGACCAGCGTGGCCAACATGGTGAAACCCCATCTCTACTAAAAATACAAAAATTAGCCAGGCTTGGTGGCGGGCGCCTGTAATCCCAGCTACTCGGGAGGCTGAGGCATGAGAATCACTTGAACCTGGGAGGCAAAGGTTGCAGTGAGCTGAGATTGCACCACTGTACTCCACCCTGGGCGACAGAACAAGACTCGGTCTCAAAAATAAATAAATAAAAATTCTATTTAAAATCTTTTGGTTTTTGGAGGGGGAGGGTTTGAGATAGGGTCTCACTTTGTCACCCAGGCTGGAGTACAGTGGCATGATCATAGCATACTGCAGCCTCGATCTCCCAGGCCCAAGCGATCCTCCCACCTCAGCTTCCCAAAGTGCTGAGATTACAGGCGTGAGCCACTGTGTCCAGCCTTCTACTTAAAATGTATTGAGCATCCTGGCTGGACGTGGTGGCTCACACCTGTAATCCCAGCACTTTGGGAGGCCGAGGCAGGCGGATCACGAGGTTAGGAGACCAAGACCATCCTGGCTAACACAGTGAAACCCCGTCTCTACTAAAAATACAAAAAAATTAGGCGTGGTGGCGGGCGCCTGTGGTCCCAGCTACTTGGGAGGCTGAGGCAGGAGAATGGCCTGAACTCGGGAGGCGGAGCTTGCAGTGAGCAGAGATTGCGCCACTGCACTCCAGCCTGGGCGACAGAGCGAGACTTTGTCTCCAAAAAAAAAAAAAAAAAAGTATTGAGCACCTTTATGTCAGTCACTGAGCCACAAAACTCTTACAAAAGGCCTGGCTGAGCATCCGTCCCTACACTCCTTGCAGCTGCTTCCCAGACCAGACTTCATATTTCTCTTCAAGACCAGAACACACAGAGTGACTTCAGGAAATCTTGAGAGAATCACTTGAGAAGCCTAGGAAAGACAAGTATCTATTTACAGTTAATCAGCACCCTACCCAGCCCTGCAGACAGTTCTGACAACTGGAGCCAGAAGAATCAACCACAGGCTCCGACTGGGGCCCACCTGGGGCTAGGAGCCAGTTGGACCCCCAGATGAGTACTGACTCTGATCCCCATCCAGACTGGCTGCACTGCCATAGGGAGCCCCTTCCTCGGAGACACACTCAGGCACTGGGATCCAAAGTTCATGGGAAGTTTCACTTTCTCTTATAGCTCAACCCCCAAAACTGCCTGATAATCTTATCATCTTATCTAAATATCTTCCCCATTCCTTTTTTTTGTTTGTTTGTTTGTTTTGAGAAGTCTCACTCTGTCTCCAGGCTGGAGTGCAGTGGCGTGATCTCGGCTCACTGCACCCTCCGCCTCCTGGGTTCAAGCGATTCTCCTGCCTCAGCCTCCCAAGTAGCTGGGACTATAGGTGCCTGCCACCACGCCCAGCTAATTTTTGTATTTTTAGTAGAGACGAGGTTTCACCATGTTGGCCAAGATGGTCCTGATCTCTTGACCTCGTGATCTGCCCACCTTGGCCTCCCAAAGTGCTGGGATTACAGGCGTGAGCCACTACACCCGGCCCCTCTCTCTTATTTTTTAAGAGACGGGGTTGTCCAGGCTGGACTCAACCTCCGAAGGTCAGGGGATCCTCCTGCCTCAGCCTCCCAAGCAGCTGGGACTACAGGCACATGCCACCACACCTGGCTATAACCTCCAATGACCATCTATCTCTTTATCTTACCTTCTTTTTCTTCATGGTACTTCTTGCTACTTAACACTACATTATATACCTGTAGATTTGTTTATTGTTCTCCCCAACAACAATGTGAATGCTATGAGACTGGCTTGTCTTTTTTGTTCACTGTGGTATCACTGATGTCTAAAATACAGAGTAAACACTCAATAAATAGTTGTTGAATGAATAAATGAGTGATCACGCAAAGATTTTTAAACTCTGCTTCCATCCTAGTGGGGCTACATGAGAAGCAAGACTGAATAACGCCTACTTCCCAGAAAGCCCTATAAACCTGTTGTTGAACCTAACATTCCCTCCAAATATCTCCCTAAAGTCCTCCACATCTCACTCCCAGGCCCACAAACCCTAACCCACCCCAGAGCAAGTATTAAAGAGAGAAAATGGAGCAGCACCCAGGGAGGAGACACATTTTTCCTCCAGTTAAGTACAGTCCAGAACCTCTGCAAATTAAAAGCTCCCTCTTCACTGAATCCACTCAGCTATAGTTATAGGTCACACTTTTTATTTTTATAACCAGCCAACCCATCAAATTATAGGCTCAGGCCACCGGTAGGCACGCCAAACACTGGGGCCAGCCTAGCCTAGCAGAGGCACTGCCCCTTCTAGCCTGAGAGGGGGTACAGGAGTGAGGGCTCAGCACCGGTCAAACCTGAAAGGGCAGAAGCCACCATCACCCTGCAGGGGACAGTCTAGCGAGGAGCCTGGATCTCACTCAGGCCAAACTGCTGCCCATAAGGGAGACAGATTCCAGGATTCTCCACACAGCAGACAAGAGAACTCTTAACCTTATAAAGCATACCTAGAAGTTTCCCTACAATTAATTTCCAAACTCCTTACCAAGGCCAACAAGGTCCCACATGATCTGGGCCCTGCTCACCTTTCCTATACCTTCTTGGACTCTCCTCAGCATCCTTGTAGACCAGTGTGGCCTTCTTGCAGTTCCTCAAATGTGCAAAGTTCTTTTCCACCCCAGGGCTTTGCAAAAGTTGTTCTCTTCCTAGAAAACTCAACCGACAGATCTTTCTATATGGCTATGATGATGGCTTGTGGTAAGTGGGTCTGCAAGAATGAACCAAAGAAACTGCTAAGAAGTCCATTACAACAGACCAGGCAAGAGCTGAGGATCAACGACAGTAGTGGTAGTACAGATAGAAAGAAGGTGAGAGGGACAGCAGCCCAGACTAACTCCAAGTGCTTGGCCTGGATGATTAGCTGGAAGAGTGCCATTCCCCTCAAAATACAACGTATAAGAAAACACAAGCAGGTATAAAGTGGCTCACAAACATTGGACACTGTTACTATGAAATGAGATATATTTATTGAGCATCTACTATGAACAAGGCATTGTTAATAATAAAAATTATTTAGTCCAAGACAACATTTTACCCCAAAGAAAGGCAAAAATGGGCTGGGCATGGTGGCTCATGCCTGTAATCTCAGCACTTTGGGAGGCTAAGGTGCAAGGATCACTTGAGCCCAGGAATTCAAGGCTGCAGTGAGCTATGATCACACTACTGCACTCCAGCCTGGGCAATAAAGAAAGATCCTAACTCAAAAAATACTTTTTTTTAAAGGAAAGCAAGACAGATTTGGCAATGGAAAGAATTAGTTCAAAACTTGATAACTAGAAATGGAAGCTTCTACATTTGAAGCTTCTAAATTTGAAGACTTCTGCAGTTCAAGGGTAACACATGGGATCATTTTCTATCCAGTTTCACTTAAATCAAATTATTCTGATTCTCTAACCTATGAGGATTGAGCATTTATTTCTCATATATTTCAATCATTCAACTTTAAATGAGAAAACTCATGAATGGCCAGAGACCACTTACCAACTATTCTCTATTCCCTGTTGAAACCCTGGGCAGGAAAGTCCCTTTTCTAACAATCAAGAAATGTTCAGGCTAGGCACGATGGCTCATGTCTACAATGCCAGCACTTTGAGAAGCTGAGGTGGGCAGATATGGCTTGAGCCCAGGAGTTCAAGACCAGCTTGGGCAACACAGCAAGATCCCATCTCTACAAAAAAGTAAGAAGCACAACTGTAGTCCCAGCTACTAAGGAGGGTGAAATGGAGGATGGCTTGAGCCTAGGAGTTGGAGGCTACAGTAAGCCATGATCACACTATTGCACTTCAACCTGGGTGACAGAGCAAGCCCATTTCAAAAAAATAAGAAATGTTCAGACAAAACTCAGTGTGTACTGGCCATCTGTCCCGATCCAAGCTCACATCTGTCTATAACTAAACTCCTCTATTCCAGCAGCAGGGCTCCTGGCTGCCCCTCATATAGCTGCTTCATTCCTCCTCCTTAATTCCCTCCCATACAGCTCTGGCCTGGAACAATCTCCTCTCTCCTGATCTACAGCTGATTAAAGACCTGACTAAATCCCCTGT
The DNA here is from genome assembly GCF_028885625.2 of Pongo pygmaeus. NCBI lineage: Eukaryota > Metazoa > Chordata > Mammalia > Primates > Hominidae > Pongo > Pongo pygmaeus. The sequence continues at coordinate 47,325,279 of NC_072383.2, forward strand.
CCTCCTTAAAGCACTGCCTATTTAGCACTCCTATACCACACTGATCCTCCTCTAGCTCTCCAATCTTTCTGTGTTTATAGCTGTGTGGCACCCTGTCACCTCATGATCTCACCTGGCCTTCACAAAAGCATGTGATCGGGCAAGACAAACAGCATTCCCACATTATAGATAAAATAACTACAGCACATAGAGTCTCACAGACAACCTGAGGACATGCACTTGCTTTAATTCTCTAGTTCAAAATACAGTTTTAAGTACATACACATTTTGTCTCTCCAACTTAGATAGCAAGCATTATCTTCTATTTCTTTGGTATACCCCAAAGTACAAGGGAAAGTGCTGTGTACACAGCAGGCACCTATGACATATTAACTAAATAAATCATGAAAGAAAAGAAAATGGAATGAACATTTAGAATAGACCCAAGACTTCCCAACCTAAAGCCTTCTTTGTTACACTCTCTCTTAACAACCTGTTCTTTGCCTTCCAAGAATATATCATAATAAATATTTATTTAATATCTGTCTTTTCCTTTAAACTCTATGAGGGCAAAGGAATTCTTTGATTTTTCACCACTATATACCTAATGATATCAGGAGCATGTAGTAAATTTAAAACAAAAAACAAGAAAACAAAACTTCTCGAATAGCAGATGTCCTAGTAGGACAGCTAAGATTCAAATCCAAATCTGGCTGACTCTAAAGCCCAAATCTTTCCACCACACCACTTAGCAAAGGAGAACTTGTTTGGTAAACTTTCCCCTATATTCTGCCACAATCCACTCAATCCACTCCAAAGCAGTAATAAGAGCAAAGGAGAGTCAACCCCGCAAAAAGGAAACTATAGTTAAGAAAGCGGGGCTGGGTGCAGTGCCTCATGCCTATAATCCCAGCACTTTGGGAGGCCAAGGCAGGAGTGCGAGACCAGCCTGGGTAACATGGTGAAACCCTGTCTCTACAAAGAATACAAGAATTAGCCAGGCATGGTGGTGCACCTGTGGTCCCAGCTACCTGGTAGGGTGAGGTGGGAGGATCACTTGAGCCCAGGAGGCTGAGGCTACAGTGAGCCAAGATTGCGCCACTGCACTCCAGCCTGTGCGACAGTGAGACCCTGTCTGAAAAGCAACAACAAAAAAAACTGGGCTTTGGCATCATGCTGCTTGGACTCAAATCCCAACTTTGCCACCTACTAGTGTGTGATCCTAGGTGAGCTATTTAACCTACCTGGACCTCAGTTTCCTCTTCTATAAAATGGAGATAACAACAAGTACTTCACAGAGTTGTGATGATTAAATGAGATAATGTGTGTAAAGTGTTTTGCATGGTGCTTGGTATACCATTATCACACAATAAATGTTAGCTATTAAAATTATTAGCTATCCTTATTTCTAGAAGGCAAGAATCTAGAGAAAATGATTGTCACGGTGGTCATAGCTGCTGAACCGACTTGACTTTGAGAAGCTGAGATGCAGCACAGCCTAGAGCTCAGGTTTATTCTCTTTGCTGACTTCAAGGGCTATGGCTCTGCCAAGGCTGGAGATGCAGCTTTCACTGGCCTGGAAATGAAAGAGACTAAAAATACATAGCCTGCCTGTGTCTGGGGGACCAGGATCATGCCTACATTAAATAATTTAAAATACAGCTTCAGGGCAAAAGAGCATCTCTTAGGATTCTTTTTTACTGTGGAAACAGTGCCAAGTTCAGCACAGGGCACAGGGCAGTGGCCAGTTGCTGACCCCACTGGTGCCCTTTCTCTCTCTTGCACTTTTCTTTTGGCTTAGTGCAAAAAGTAAGAGAGGAGCTTTTTTTTTTTTTTCCATTAAAAGTTGGGTCTGGCTGGGTGCGGTGGCTCACGCCTATAATCTCAGCACTTTGGTAGGCCAAGATGGGTGGATCACTTGAGGTCAGTAGTTTGAGACCAGCCTGGCCAACATGGTGAAACCCGCATCTCTACTAAAAATACAAAAATTAGCTGGGCGTGGTCTTGCACGTCTGTAGTCCTAGCTACTCAGAAGGCTGAGGCAGGAGAATTGCTTGAACCCGGGAGGTGGAGGTTGCAGTGAACCAAGATCACGCCACTGCACTCCAGCCTGGCCGACGTAAAAAGACTCCATTTCAAAAAAAAAAAAAGTTGGGTCTGGCTGGGCACAGTGGTTCATGCCTGTAATCTCAACACTTTCGGAGGCCAAGGCAGGCAGATTGCTTGAGCCCATGAGTTCAACAACAGCCTGGGCAACATAGCAAGACCCTGTCTATTCAAAAAATACAAAAATTAGCCAGGCATGGTGGTGCACGCCTGTAGTCCCAGCTACTTGGGAGGACTGATTGAGCCTGAGAAGTTGAGATTGTGATCACACTACTGCACTCTGAGCTAGGCAAAAGAGACCTTGTCTCCAAAAAAAAACTTCAGTCCACCCCCTCCCCACCCAGTTTTTATTCTTCCTTTTCTCTTAAAGGAGGAATACACAAGTAGATAATGTAAAAGAAAAAAATTCAACCAACTCAAAGCTTATAGAATAAAAAATCAGTAACTATTCAGCCCTCAACCCCACTCAATCCCCTCCATAGTTCACCACAGTTAATAGGTTGGTGTTTATTTTTCTAGGCCTTTTTTCTATGTATTTATATACAACCATATATGGTTTTTATAAAGCATTATATATACAGTCTTCTAATTGCCTTTTTAGATGATATTTACACATACATATATATCTTGGAGATTCCCATTTGCCACAGCCATTTACTGAGTGCCTACCCTGTGCCAGGTATTTGGCTGTACAGTGAGTGATAAGCAAACATAATGTCCCCACCCTCACTGAATCAACAATCTGGGAGACGGATAATAAACAAGTAATCAAATAATTGTAAAATGGAAAAAGAATGAATAGGATGCTAACTAAGAAAAAGAATAGTAAGTAGGGAAGATCTGAGAGGTGGCATTTTTAAAAATTGAGACCTGAAGTATAAACTAGAAAGAGTCATTTTAACATCCAGGCAAAGGGTATCCCAGGAGAGGAAATAGCTTGTGCAAAGATCCTGAGATAGAAAGGAGCTTGTCCTGAACGAAAGAGGGTTAATGTGGAACTTCGTAAACAGGAGGGCAATAAGGTTAAAAAGGTCAGCAGGCGTCAAATGATGCAATCTTAAGGGTCTGTGTCAGGAGTTTGCATTTTTCCTTCTAATATAATACAAAGGGAAGCCATTAAAGGTTTTTAGGCCAGGGAATGATGTTATTTAATTTATATTTTAAATTTGGGTGCTTTGTGGAGAATGGGTGGGAAGACGGAGATAGGCATAAGAGAGGAAAATGGAAAGCCAGTTGGTTGGCTGCAATACAAGCAAGAGCTGATCTTGACTTAGACCAGGGTGGTGGCAGTAGAGAAAAGGGACAGGCAGATTACATATACATAGAGAGACAGACAGTTTTTTCTTTTTTTTTTTTTTCACTTTTTTTTGTGTTTTTTTTTTGAGATAGTCTCGCTCTCACCCAGGCTGGAGTACAGTGGTGCCATCTCGGCTCACTGCAGCCTCTACCTCCCAGGTTCAAGTGATTCTTGTGCCTCAGCCTCCCCAGTAGCTGGGACTATAAGCACGCACCACTACACCCAGCTAATTTTTTAGCAGAAACAGTTTTGTCATGTTGGCCAGGCTGGTCTTAAACTCCTGGGCTGAAGTGATCCACCCGCCTCAGCCTCCCAATCTTGTTTTCTTTGTTTTTGTTTGTTTTTTTTTTGTTTTTTTTTGAGACAGAGTTTCGCTCATGTTGCCCAGGCTGGAGTGCAATGGTGCAATCTCGACTCACTGCAACCTCTGCCTCCTGGGTTCAAGCAATTCTCCTGCATCAGCCTCCTGACTAGCTGGGATTACAGGCATGCGCCACCACACCTGGCTAATTTTGTATTTTTAGTAGAGGCGGGGTTTCTCCACGTTGGTCAGGCTGGTCTCAAACTCCCGACCTCAGGTGATCCGCCCATCTCGGCCTCCCCAAGTGCTGGGATTACAGGCGTGAGCCACCAACAATCTTATTTTTTCTAAAGACAGGGTCTCATTCAGAGGCCCAGGCCGAAGTGCAGGGGCACAATCACGGCTCACTGCAACCTCAAACTCTTGGGCTCAGGCAATCCTCAGGGATTGGACTACAGGCACATGCCACTACACCCAGCTAATTTTTATTTTTTGTAGAGACAGGGTCTCACTATGTTGCCCAGGCTAGTCTCGAACTCCTGGCCTCAAGTGATCCTCCAGCCTCAGCCTCCCAAAGTGCTGGAATTACAGGCATGAGCCACCACGCCCAGCCTATTTTTGGAGATGAAATCAGCAAGACTTACTCATACAGTGGGTATGGAGAAAGGAAAAGAAAAAATTAAAAATAACTCCCAGGATTTGACCTGAGTAGGTGAATGGGAGAGCAGTAAATTTAAGCAAGGAATGGACCATCAGGCTCTTCCCCATTCCTTTTTTTATGTTAAACAATGTAGCCCCGATTATTCCTTACATGCACCTTCCATCACATGTGTAAACTGTTCTGCAGAATGGTTTCCTAAAGGTGAGGTGGGGGAGTTAGAGAACACGCACATTTTAAATGGATAAACCCTGTAAAATGCCTTCTAAAATGTCTGTACCGAATTACTCTGCCATTAATATTGACCACGGACATTGTCAGTCTTCAAAATTTCACCCAGATGATTAGTATAAGTACATCAGGACGAGCGCGGTGGCTCACGCCTGCAATCTCAGCACTTTGGGAGGCCGAGGCAGGTGGATCATGAGGTCAGGAGTTCCAGGACCAGCCTGGCCAAGATGGTGAAACCCCATCTCTACTAAAAACTACAAAAAATTAGCCGGGTGCAATGGCAGGCACCTGTAATCCCAGCTACTCGGGAGGCTGAGGCAGGAGAATTGCTTGAACCCAGGCCAACAGAGGTTGCAGTGAGCTGAGATTGCGCCATTGCACTCCAGCCTGGGCAACAAGAACGAAACTCCATCTCAAAAAAAAAAAAAGTATATCCTCTAAATTTTCATCTCCTTGATTTCTAGTGAAGTTAAAAAACTTTTTCTATTATTTAACTTTTAATTACATAACTAATACATAAATGAATTATCCTTGTAAAAAAAAAGTAAACATTATAGCTAGGCATGGTGGTACACTCCTGTAGTCCCAGCTACTCCAAAGGATAAGGTGGGAGGGCCCAAGAGTTCGACTCCAGTTTAGGGAACAAAACAAAACACTGTGTCTAAAAAATATACAAATAAAAATTTCAGATGTAAACATTATAGATAAAGCTAAATTCCTCTTGAATCTGTTCTTCCCATCATGGTTCCTCCCCCAACCCCGAATCCCAGAGGTAACTAACTAGCATTATTGGTTTTATTTGTACCCTTACAGATACTTTTTTATTAATTTAAAATCTATATATAAAAAATAAAGATTAAGCATCTTTTAGAAGTTGTTTTTCCAACAGTCCTTTTAGCATGAATAAAAAATCTAACCAAAAATAGTTTCCTTAAGGCCTAAGTAAGTGACATTTAAGCTGAGACCATCCCCGCTTAGTTAAACCCTCTGAGCCCTAGCTTCATATTGCCTGTAAAAAAACACTGCAGTGAAATACTGCCTCATAGAGTTGTTGTCAAGTTAAATGAGATAACACATGTCAAAGTATGCGGCATACATCCAACAAATGTTAACTGTCTTTCCTTAACCCTTACAAGTTAAATCCAGGCATTCGGTAAGGACCAGACACTGAGCCATTCCTAAAAGGATGAGATGAGGGACTCTACCCAGAAAAAACAGAGTGTTGTCTTAAAGATTTTTTTTTCATAAGTCCCCCAAAAGATGTAAATTTTCCTATAAAAATTCTGTTATGAAATATCCGAGCAGTCAAAAAAGGTACAGGTCATTTTTTATTTTTATTTTTATTTTTTTTTTTTGGTAAGGTAGAAGAGAAGATTTAAGCATTGCTAGAGAAACAAACGTTCCATCCTTCTCCCAGGCAGATGCTGGGAAGCCCACTACCCAGATATTCCCCCAAGGACCTCAGGCCTGCAGCAAAGAGTTGCTGCTTTAGGCAGGTAGTACCTCCAAACACAGGATATTACCTAACCTTTGTCCGTCACTGCAAGAGGCCATTGGGTTCCTGGGATTTGTCAAAGTATAGTTATCTCTTGGTATCTGAAGGAGATTGGTTCTAGGACCTCTCTAGAATACCAAAATCCCCAGATGCTCAAGTCTCTGATACAAAATTATATAGTAATTGCATACAACCTACACACATCCTCCTATATACTTTAAATCACCTCTAAACTGTTTATAATACTTAATACAATTAAGTGCTATGTAAATACAGTTGTCCCTCAGTATATGTGGGGAATTGGTTCCAGGACCAGACCAAATGGCTCCAAGCCTGGTCCTGGAACCAAAACCTGAGCATACTCAAACTCCACAGGCCCCATAGAACCCATGTGTATGAAAAAGTCTGCCCTCCTTATAAGGTTTTCAATTCTTACTACTCAATTCTCGTTTGATTGAAAAATCTGCATATAAGCACACCCACACGATTCAAGGCCTTGTTGTTTAAGACTCACCTACAGTTGTTATACTGTTTTGTTTACAGAATAATTACAAGGAAAAAAACGCTACATGATCAGTACATGCACAATTTTTTCAAATATTTTATATCTGAAGTTGGTTGAATCCACAGATACAGAACCCACAGATAAGGAGGGCCAGCTGTACATCCTATTATCTCCACCTGGATCTTCCCAAAGGCCCTAGTCCCTAGTTCAAAGAGGTAGACCCCACCACAAAGGATCCTTAATCAAAGTTAAACTGTCCAAGGGCCTGAATATCTCCCTCTGAATGGGAATCACCCAAGTTTCAACAAGCTCTTTTTGTTGGAACCACTAACAGCAGCATTATTTTATCTGAACCAATAACCAGGGCTCCTTCTTACCAAGGATCAAGAGTACTAAAACTGTATCAAGGAGTTCCTGCAGTAGAGTTTCCTCACCCAGCTATCACTTCCCATTCCTCCAGGCTGGCAGCCAGGGCTTCCTTAGCAAATCCAAAAATGGTCTTTAAAACTCCCAAAATACTACATGTGTTCATATATACATGGGAGGGGGAAAGGGGAAATAGGGACCACAGATTTAACTGGATTTCCAAAGGTATCTGTTACCCAAAAGATTCAGAACTACTGTTGACAGACCTCTCATATTCCCAACTTATAAAAACTTTCACTCTGGCTTGAGTATCTGACCAGAGGGTGAGTGTAGTATGCACATCCCAAACTGCCACTTGATGAGTTTTAGGGTAGAGCCCACAGTACAGAGGAATCAGGTATTAAACTAACAGGCAGAGGTAATAAAAAGAGGTCCACCTCTTTCCTAAAGGTGTGCTAGGAAATGGGAAAACCAAGAAAGCACCACATACCATGGCTCTGTCTTCCCTTTTACTGCTCTTGAAGCTTCATCCTCAATTGGTACATAGGACAAAGGAGGTACAGATAAGTAGAAGGCAAATCTCAGCAGGGGTGCCAACCACATTTTGGGCAGGATCCTTCTTCATTGTGTGGGACTCATCCAAACATGACCCAAACACAGAGGGATGTTTAACAGCCTTGGCCCTCAGCTAGAAAGCCTACCACTCCCAGTCAGTATGATAATCAAAACATCCTCAAGTGCTTCCAAAAACTCCCTCCTGGGACAATACCTCCCTCAGTTGAAAGCTACTTTAACTTATGGAATTCCGAGAGGAGATAAAGTGGGTAATGTATACATAATAAATATTTATTTTTAACACCTTTATAGGTTACAAAGTGTTTTCACTATGTTGTCTCCTGTAAGCATCCTCAAAAACCTGTAGGATAGGTATTATCGTTACGTTACACATGTCATAAAGGATGAAACTGACTCAGAAAAGTTACAGGATTTGCCGAAGGTCGTGCAGCTGAAAAAAAAAAAAGGACTATAAAGCTGGATCAGAACCTAAGTCTTCTGATTCCAAAACCAATGGTCTACTGCTTCCTCCCAGAACAAAATTTTTTTTAAGGTTTCATGGGAAACACTAGGAGGATCTATTGACTGGCTCCCCAGCTTCTGGGTAAAAACAAGAACAGAAACTGCTCTAAGCTATAGGTAGTTTTTAAAACCAAATATCCATCTCCTAAAGTACCCAACGACCAGGCTCATGTCAACTTTCTTAGAGAGGCACCGAACAATTAAAAGAGGACTATGATATTCTCCATTCTGAATCTGAGTAGAAATGAGAAAACAGGGGAGAAAGTACGTATTTTCCCTGTTAGTGTGTATAAGGGACCCAGAGGTAAGATTACCAGCCCCCACTCCAGTTTTGGCCATAACTCTGGGTGAGGGGGGGGGAAGGTGGTAAAAGAGATGGAGGCAGGGGATAAGGATAAGAATTAAACCATCGCTAATATACAAGAGCCTAAACTTGTCCTCTACTGGCAAAATCTGCCATGTAAATAATTCTGCTAGCCCCTCGTGGTTCTGGACATTATTGAGAACACCTTTCAAGGACCTCAAAATACTTTATAAACTAAGAAGAGTATGCATAATAGTAAAGCTGAAGGAGGGGAGATACTGCTCCCCACCCCAAAAAAAAAACACCCTATCCATGTCCTCCCGTACCCAACACACAAACCCCAACCCACAACTTTGTTGTGAGATGATGGAAGACAGAAAGGGTAAGAGAACCTGGAAAGAGGAAGATTCTAAAAGAGGAAAAGAGAAGTAGAGAGGAAAGTGGCAGGCAAAGACAACAAGAGTATCTCCAGGACACAGAGGGAGCTTGACACTTCTACACCTTTCTTGGGGGACTGACTCACTCTCCATGTGAAAGGAAAACAAGATACAAAGACCTAACTTTGCCCAGAGAGACAAAAGAGAGAAACTGGAAATGGAATGCAGGAATTCTAGCTGCCCAGCTCAGTTCTATTCTGGAATCCACTTCACTTCTTCATGAATGACAACCTTAAATCCCTTAAGTTCTCACCTGCTGCTATTCAGAAGTACCCAGCAAGAAGCAGGAGAGAGGGAGCCTGTATGCTGACAGGACCCTCCCCTCCTCTATCTTCAAAGAAAAAGGTCCTCCCCCTTCTTTAAAGTCATTTCTGAACCGCGATGAACCCCCAGCCTTTCCCTGGGTCTGCTATTGCTCAGCTCAGACGTGGGAGAAATGTTTCCCCAGAATGGAAGAGACTGGTCTGGAGACGTGGGAGAAATGTTTCCCTAGAATGGAAGTGACTGGTCTGGCAGACCAGATGACATGCTGACTTCAGGCAGCCAGCACTGCTGTCCCATGGGCTTACTACAGTCACTTCTGGGGCACATACTTTGGTGCTGACCACAGAACCAGGACCCCGGCTCTGCCCAGCCTTCCCAAGCAACCTCAGGGGCAGGGGAGGATCTGTCGTCTCATTTCCTCTCCACTTTGGCTTCTTTTTTCACTTCACTGAAGATTAGTTATTTCCACCAAGACCAGTTCCTGTTCTCACCAGCTGTAGCAGTTAGTTGTTTCCCCACAGACAGAATTAGGAAGCACTGGTGTGGCTGCCACCTGGACTGTCCCAGCTGCAGAACACAGACTCAATGAGTCCTGAGAAAGGGCTTTTTCATCCCAGATAAAGTAGCAGGAAGAAAATAAGGGGCAGGAAGCAATTCCAAGAACTCCACAGTGGATACACTGGCATCCATTTTATTATTTTAACCTTACATAACAGTTACATATGCTTTCATATGTGAAAAATATTTTATAATGAAAAACTATAGGAAATGTATACATTTATTACATAGACATATGTATATAATAAATCCCCAACAGAGAGCAAAGAACGCAAATAAAAGATGGCCAAAACACTTACAATGAAATGTTCAGAGAACTGCAAAGTAAAACAAGATAGCATGTCTAATTAATCAAACTGGCAAAGGCTTTAAAAACATTAATTCACTCAGTAACGGTTAGCTTACAGAGAAAGGTAGACACATATACTATCAGTGGAAAAGGTAACTGATAAAACTTTTTCAGAAGATATATGTCTCAAAGACCTTTAAAAACCATATACCCTTTGGCCCAATAATTTCACTTCTAGCAATTTATCCTAAGGAAATAATCAGAGATGGACACAAATATTTACGCACAGGATGTTCAACACAACGTTATTTGTAACAGCAAAAAAAAAGATTTTAGGCCGGGCGTGGTGCTCACGCCTGTAATCCCAGCACTTTGGGAGGCCGAGGCAGGCGGATCGTGAGGTCAGGAGACCGAGACCATCCTGGCTAACATGGTGAAACCCCGTCTCTACTAAATATACAAAAAATTAGCCAGGCGTGGTGGCGGGCACCTGTAGTCCCAGCTACTCGGGAGGCTGAGGCAGGAGAATGGTGTGAACCCGGGAGGCAGAACTTGCAGTGAGCCGAGATCGAGCCACTGAACTCCAGCCTGGGCGACAGAGCAAGACTCCGTCTCAAAAAAAGAGAGATTTTAAAAGGGTAAGATAGGCTGGACGCAGTGGCTCATGCCTATAATCCCAAAACTTTGGGAGCCCGAGGCAAGTGGATCGCATGAGGTCAGGAGTTTGAGATCAGCCTGGCCAACATGGCAAAACCCCGTCTCTACTAAAAATACAAAAATTAGCCAGGCGTGGTGGCATGCACCTGTAATCCCAGTTACTCAGGAGGTTGAGGCAGAAGAATTGCTTGAACCCAGGAAGCAGAGGTTGCAGTGAGCTGAGATCACACCATTGCACTCCAACCTGGGCAACAGAGCAAGACTCCATCTCAAAAAGGCAACATAAGGCAGTGATAAAATATTATAGAGTACTATGCAGTAATGAAATCATGATACTGGGCTGGGCGCAGTAGCTCACACCTGTAATCCCAGCACTTTGGGAGGCCAAGGTCGGTAGATCTAAGGTCAGAAGTTTGAGACCAGCCTGGCCAACATGGTGAAACCCCATCTCTACTAAAAATATGAAAAAATTAGCCAGGCGTGGTGGTTGGCACCTGTAATCCCAGCTACTTGGGAGGCTGAGGCAGGAGAATTGCTTGAACCCAGGAGGTGGAGGTTGCAGTGAGCCGAGATCGGGCCATTGCACTCCAGCCTGGGCAACAGAGTGAGACTCCATCTCAAAAAAAAAAGAAATAATGATACTGAATAATATATAAGCAAATGAGAAAATGCTTAAAATAGTAAATGAACAAATCAGTTTACAAAATATACACAGTATGATCCCAATTGTTAAAAAATATATATACACATACATCAAAGTGTTAATAGTAGATGGTGAGATTATAGGTTTTATTATCTTCTTTATACTTTTCAGTAAGTTCCAAATTTACCTAATAAATATGTATTATTTTCATAATCAGGAGAAAAGAAGCTATTCTCAATCCTCTTCCGTCCTTTTAAAAACATTCTCATACATTATTCCCTCTTTTAAAAACCATTTGGAAACAAAAACAGTTATATCCTACAATCTAGCAAGTTCTATTTTGAGTTTATATCCCAAGGAAAACTCTAAATATTGAAAATACTTTGTACGCCAAGATGTTCATCACAGCATTGTTTATGATGGCAAACAGAAGCAAAAAACCTAAATATCTAAGAAAAGGTGTATGGGTAAGCAAACAAAGGTACATTCACTTGATGGACCATCGTACAAGCATTTAAATGTTTACAGGCCAGGCTTGGTGGCTCTTGCCTGTAATCCCAGAACTTTGGGAGGCTGAGGTGGGCAGATCACTTGAGGCCAGGGGTTCGAGACCAGCCTGGCCAACATGGTGAAACCCCATCTCTACTAAAAATACAAAAATTAGCCAGGCGTGGTGGCAGGCGCCTGTCATCCCAGCTATTTGGGAGGCGAGGCAGGAGAATCGCTTGAACCCAGGAGGCAGAGGTTGCAGTGAGCAGAGATTGTACCACTGCATTCCAGCCTGGGTGACAGAGTGAGACTGTCTCAAAAACAAAAACAAAAACAAACCATTTACAATTACTAGCCTGGGAAAACTAATGAAATAACAAAAGCAAAAAACAAACAAAAAAACTGGATAAAAAACATATATACCGGCAGGGCATGGTGGCTCATGCCTAAAATCCCAATACTTTGGGTGACTGAGGTGGAAGAATCACTTGAGCCTAGGAGTTTGAAACCAATGTGGGCAACAAAGCAAGAACCCATCTCTACAAAAAGTGAAAAAATTAGCCAGGCATGGTGGTGCACGCCTGTGGTCTAGCTACTCAGGAGGCTGAGGCAGGAGGATCGCTCAAGCCTGGGAGTTCAAAGCTGCAGTGAGGTGCAGTGAGCCATGATCATGTCACTGCACTCCACCATGGGCGACAGAGTGAGACTCTGTCTTAAATAAATAAATCAAATATCAAAACATTGTATAAAACTCTATGCAGAGAAAAAAATATAAAGGTTTTAAAGCACATCAGCTGCATTTGGTAAAGGAACTAAGAAAATATTTGCATTTGGTAAAGAAACTAGAGAATATATAGATGTTTTTCTTTAATCTAAATCTTTAGTCTTTTCTTCTTTCTGAATTGTCTCATACTTTCTTTAGGGAATAAGTATTACTTTAAGAGGAAAAAAACCAAAACAAAACAAAACAAAAAAAACGCTGAATCTCCCTCTGGGCAATGAAAACATTCCCAAACGACAGAGTCCACTCCATCAGTCCCTTCCCCACCACACACAGGCTTCCCCCAGACTAAGGCAGGGTCATATCAGAAGGTCAAGGGAATAAGACTCCTCTCTGTGGCCTAGGGTCTTCTCTGTGGGGTCTCTGAACAAGAAGAAGGTTCCTCTGACCAGCTGCTGTCAAAGGCCCTTTCCCTGCCCCCTCCCAAGTTCTATTCCAGCCTGAACTAATTCACCACAATCCTGAGGGCTGGGAAAAAAATTTCCACCATGGCGATTTGGAACCTGATATTTAGTCCAAGTTTTTCCCAGCCCCTTTCTGTGTCAAAGGAGGCCCCTCAAAGCCTCTTAGACAACTAGCACCCAGGCCAGCTTAGCTCCCACATCAATGCTACACTTACAGAAAAATCCCCAAGTTGTCAGTCATCACCAGGGAAATGTGAGAGGAGAAACTGCAGCAGGGATAGCCCCTGTCACACAACCCTACCCTTATGCCCTGAAAGCCTCCTCCTAAGGGATACACAGGGCTTTTTCTGGCATCAGAACTTTTAGACTCCATGTCAAGTCTGTAGTAAATCAACAAAGAGAAAAATCAGAGTACGATTACAACAAAGACAGACAGCTATCCTTTCAAAGACCTTAGAGCCCTCTGCCTCCCCTCTCTATGGAAAGTCCAGTACTGGCCAGAATACTAGCTTCTGAGCAACTGAGTTTGGGTAGTAATCTAGTTTGGACCAAAACACACTGGGACTGTATCAGACCAGAGATTGGCTCTCATTCTGGTATTCATAAAGAGGAGCTCCATTAATTGCCCCAACCCCAAACTTCTCAATACCCAACAGAATGGGAAGTGCTACTCAGATAGGGGATAAGGAAGGATGCCAAGAAGCAGTGTAACACAGCAGCTTCACAACCTTTTTCACATCGAGGCACACCTAGAAAATAATACTGTTTGTACAGTACATGGGGTAGAAGCTGATCCCATCCAGAGGGGACTTACTGGGAACTTTAGCTGCCCCTAGGAATAAGGGGATCAGTATTCCAGCACACCTGTGATCCATCTGCAGCACACTAGTAGGGAAGCCCTGAATTAAGGCACTGGGCTGGGTTAGGATTCTTGGAATCAATGTCCTCATCAAATCTTCTCATAGCCCTCATCTCAAGCTCTTCAACTCTGGCTGACAGATCATGTGTCTAGAACAGAAGGCTGGGAGCCTGTGGTCTTGACTCAGCACTGATACAACTTCCCCAGCGAGGATACTCTTCAGGGGGTTTTCCACAGACACACTGGGGCTAAGGAAGCCCTCCAGCTTACAACAGCAGCCATATGCTGAGACTGGATATACACAACAGGGTAATTGGTTTTATCAGATTTCTAAACTCTAAAACCCCTTTTTGGGAACACAAGTGATCTCAGATCTGAGTCACTGCTGAGAGGTACAAACTTAAAAGCTACCATTTACCAAGCATGTAGTAGATGCCAGACTCTGTTAAGTATTTGACTTCCAATTTCATTAAATCCACACAACAACCTCATGTGGCAAATGTTATTATTATCCCCATGTATAAGAGAAGACTGGGAATCAGATAACTTGCTTGAGGTCAAACACTCTTCTAACCAAAGACTATGGATGAAACAGTTGAATCCACTCTGATTTCAAAGTCCATAAGCTTAACCAGGACACCACTATGTCACCTCAACAAACCTCCCAAATAGCTTTTTCAAAAAACCAAACCAGTTATAATGAAGCTGACAATCTAGTAAAGAAAAAGGTGAGAAAGGAACAGCTTATCTGACTGTTTCACGCCATCAACAAAAATAAGCTGATCTGGCCAGGCACGGTGGCTCATGCCTGTAATCCCAGCACTTTGGGAGGCCAAGGCGGGTGGATCACCTGAGGTCAGGAGTTAGAGACCAGCCTGGCAACCATGGCGAAACCCCGTCTCTACTAAAAATACAAAAATTAGCCAGGTGTAGTGGCACATGCCTGTAATCCCAGCTACTGGGGAGGCTGAAGCAGGAGAACTGCTTGAACCCAGGAGGCCGAGTTTGCAGTGAGCCGAGATTGTGCTGCCGCACTCCAGCCTGGGTGACACAGCCAGACTCCATCTCAAAAAAAAAAAAAAAAAAAAAAGAAGCTAATCTATATTGAGTACTTACTGGGTGCCAAGCACCTTATATACAGGGGCTCACCTAATTCTCACAATCTCACCAGAACAGGATTACCTCCATTTTACAGATGAGGAAGAAGTCTAGGCTCAGAGAAGTTAAGATATTTGCTAAGCCAGAGTCCTTGCTTTTTCTACTACACTATGCTTCTCCTGACTATTCAGGAAATACCCCTGAGCCTGCACCTGGGTCAAACACGTAACTCAGTCAGTACTGTTCCCAAAGCATGGTAGAAAGGGTACCTTTTAGAACAGTGGACACAGGGACACTTAAGAGCCCCCAGAGAAGAACTCAAATCCCCAAGAAGGGATGATTTCCCTGTATTGGGAAACTGAGGTGAAATCCCATCTCCTGAGACAACTAACTAGCTCTGGCCTGCCCTGTTCCAACCCTTCATCAGCAGCAGCTCAGGCACACAGAAACAAGACCAAAACAAAAGGCATGAGGAAACAAATCAAAATTTTATACAGAAAGGAAGGCATGCAAGTGGGTGGTCCAGTCCCCCGTTTGACCTGGGTTCTCCTGGTGCTCTGGTGTCCTAGTTAACTAGGACATCACGTGCATTTTGTGAATATTAAGCCATTAGTTTGCTAACTAAATGAACTGGTCAACCAAGGGCCAATTAAGAACATGATGGATTCTGGTTCTGAGCTCTCACAAAAAATGGCCTGGCAGCTCCTACCTAAGGCAGCCTCCCACCCAATCCACCTCATCCCATCCCTTTCTCCCCAATTTCTATAGCTAACTTGTGTCAGCTTGCTGGGGTTTTTCACACCCCCACCAGAGTGCAGATCCCCTCCCACTCTTTTCCCCAACAGTTGGGCTCTTGTTCTCAAGGCCACCAAGTCCCAGTCTCTCCTCCTCAGCCTGTGAGATGGTCACAGCACATTGGTAATCACTGACTCACCCGATCCCCCTGAGGAGGCTGGGGGAAATGCAGAGGGCCACAGGATGTATGGCCCACATCCCTTCGGCCCTTCGCAGAGCTGGCAGGCAGAGAGGTGCCAGCGACACCACTTCCCCTTGGAACACTGTGGACCCTCTTTGAGCCAGCTCTGGTGCCAGTGGGCTGATGTCAGATTCTCTACCATCGGAGAGGCCAAGATCTCTAGACAGCTCCACTGTTGCCAACAGATCTAATCTCCTTATTCCAAGGCAGATGAAATCCAATAAGGATGCTAAGTCCACAACTTATCCCTCCTGATGGGCAGAGGCAAAGGCAGAGTCGGCCCTTCAGGCCATACCAACAATAACGCCAGAATTATTACTCCTTCTTAGAAAAACTCTTTGGGGAAGTGAGAACTATTTCCCCAAATTTCTCAAAGATTAACCCCGGTTTAACAATGTTTCCGCTCTGCAAAACTTCATTTTCAGCGCCAACATATTCTCTGGCTCCTTTCCGGTGATACCAGCTCAGAACCTCTTGCTTCATAGAGCCACTGACATCAATGTCCAATTTCCACACCAAAGAAGAATCCCAAAGTCAGCTCTAAAAACCCATTTATACAGACCGTTTGAAGCCTACAGAAAGACTAAAAAGCACAGGCTAAACAACACAAACCAGTCACTATGGCTTAACATGAAAAGGGGGGGAGGAGGCGGGATGGTTTGTGTATTGTTTCACTTGGAGAAATACCCCAGTGAAATGGTTTATCCACATGTTCAGCCTTTTAGGCAAATCCACTCTAACTTAGCAGGATGCCTGCAGGCCGTTCCGAATATAAGCAGAATGGCATACTCCTTATTCCACTCCCTTCAGGAGCTGCCAGCCCCCTCCCCATCCCCCTCTCCCCCCAAACATCTGGTCTGGGCTGGGAGTGGGACCCACTCCCTGGGAAGCCTCCATGTTCGCAGGAGAGGCGGTGTCCCCACTCAGGGAAGTCTGCTGAGGAGCCAGCCCGCCGCGCTTCTGAATTTCCCCCACCCGCGAGAGGCTCCGGGCTGAGAATGCTAGGGACGGGGAGCCTGGCGAAGAAGCGGGGAGACGGGAAAAGGGCAGCAGAAGGGGGAGGAAGGAGGGAGAAGCCTGGTTCCTAGGACGGTCCCGAGCTGGGGACTTCTCCTAAGGGTCCAGCGGTGGAGGCGTCGGTCCCGAGATCCCCGACGGGGCTGTCCGGGCCGGCCAGCGGCTGCTCAGAGGTTCCTGGGAAGACACTGGAGGCCGGGATCCATTCGGGACCCCGACTGAAAGGGTGGGCGGGACGGGGGCCCAGCACAAAGTCCCAGCCCGGGCGTCGGGACCTGAGGGGCGGTAGGCGGGGGAAGGGGCTGGGCTCAGCTCTCACCAGCACCAGGGCGAACCTTTCCTCCAGCTCACAGGGCTCAGGCATCGGCATCTTGCCGGGCGGCAGCAACAACGGGACAGAGGGGGGTTCTCCCGGGCCCCCCTCGGCGCTCTCCAGGTTGCCCATCGCGGCGGGGCCCCCTCAGGGGCCTCGGCCCCCCACCTCCACGCTCCGGAGCTTTCGGCTCCGCGGCTCCGACCAGGCTCCTCCCTCAGCGCCGGCTCCCCAAGTCCCGACTCCTCGGCCCCGTCTAGGGCGCCGGGGGTTCCCTAGAGTCCCGCTGGCGGGGGCGCGCGGCGAGGGCAGAGGCAGCGTAGCGGACAACCGCACCGAAGCGAGGGGGACGGAGGCGGCCGACTCTTGCTCACACCCGCCGCCTCGCCGCGCTCGGCGCGCCGCCCGGGCGCTGCCCCTCCCCGCCCCCCGCGCTCTTTCCCTCCCCCCGCCAACCTCGCTTCCTCCCACCCACTCCCGGCCGGGACTCGGGCTTCCCCCGCTAGCGCCGACTGCAGCCCGCGCGACGCGCGCCCCATTCATGCAGGCCCCGCCTCCCGCCCAGAGGCCTCCCGGGCGGCCCGGCCCGCCCCGCCTGCGCCCGATTGACGGCCGCGTCTGCCAATCACAGCGCCTCCCGCCCTTGACGGCCTCGTGCCGGGCGCCGAGCGCTCCCTGGCGGCCTCAGCCGGCATCGAATCACCGCGGTTCCCAGAGGGCGTGAGGCGGTGGCGTGGACACCCCGGGAATGGACCGTACCCTTTTTCAAAAGGAACTCATGATGTATACAAGTAAGTAAAATATTATACAAGGCATGGCGTACAAAACTAACTACAAGAGAAGTAGAAACAAACAGGATACTCAGAAGAGGGAGAGAGACAGTATCTGTTAAGAGTCGGGGTGAGGGAGATCATAGTTGGACCAGGCAATGAGGGATGAGGAAGCCGTTACCCGACAGAGGCAGGGGAAAAAACATTTGGGAGGAGAGAAGCTTAACCACGGTCAGAGGCTCATCTGGCTGCGTGTGAAAATGGAGAGGCTGGAGAAGAACGCTGTTCTGGGCTCAGTCGGCAGGTGGGTCATTGACATTTGCGGTGGACATTTGTTGTCTAGCTGCCATCTTCTTCCAGTGATAGCACCCCCTTTTCTTTTAGGAAACCACCTCTCCCCTCTTCTCAGTCTAAATGGAGCTGAACTTTATCCCCAGTTCCAAAGGGTCGCATGACCCAGGCCCAGTCAGTCACAACATTTTCCTCCTCTACCCATAGACACTGCTTTAGGGATTGTCACTTGACCCAAGCCCAGACAATGTGATATATCCAAGGCTTTCTCTGGAACAATCAGGAAAGAGGCACTCACTCTCTCTCCATTTAGGCTGCAAAATTGTTAGAATGTAAACCTGCAGCCACTGGTGGCCGTCTTATCATCACCTGTAACACATCAAGCCTGCTTGAGAATGAAGCCAACGCAGAGGAGAGAAAAGCTACGAGACAGGACAAAATTCCAATGACATGCCAAGAACCTGGATCTAACCATGCCTGAAGTTATCACCTGATTTTTCATTCATTTATTCAACAAATATTTATTTTAAAAAGGTTATTCTATGCCAGATACTATTCTGGGCATTGACGATACATCTGCGAACAAACAGGATATACATTGTGTCCTCTTGGAATTCACAATCTGTGTAGAAGGAAAGGTAGACAATAAACTAGATGAGTAAAATGTATAGATGTTAGTGATCAGTGTTAATAAAAATAAAACTGAAAGGGGATAGAGATGGAAGAGGCATTAAGATTTTAAATAGAGTTGCTTCCTTGGGAAGCTGAAGCAGGAGGATCAATTGAACCTAGGAGGTTGAGGCTGTAGTGAGCCATGTTCATGGCACTCCACTCTAGCCTGGGTGACAGGGTGAGACTCTGTCTCAATAAATAAATAAATAAAGCTGCTGCTTGTCACAGGCATCATGGCTTCAAGGTTAATTTTCAGAGCTGGAGCACTAGCCGCATAGGCCTGAGGGCTTACAGTCCCAATGGGTTGGTTGCAGCATGCTTCATGGCATCTGGAGGTGGTGTTCCTACTGATGACAAGCAGATGACTGGGCTGGAGAGGGAGTTCATGATAGCCATGTGTGAGATTGGACCCATACAATATACTACCCCCAAAGGCAGCTTCAGGCACCAGGGAAGACCCTAACAGCTCCCTCCATCACCAAGATTATAGTGAGCTGCATCGGTGAAGAGGACGACAGTGCTGTCAACTGGTTCTGGCTGCACAAAGGCAAGACCCAGCGATGCTCTAACTGTGAACCCATTACAAGCTGATGCCCCACAAGTTGGCCGAGTGATCCCTGGCACTAATTGCTCAAAATGTGCTGTAAAGTATCTTCTCTCCAATAAAGACTAGTCATTGCATTGGCTCCTTCTTCCCCTCCCTCATAATAAATATTTTAAATAGGATGATCAAGGAAGGACTCACTAATAAGATAGCATTTTTGTAAAGATCTGAAGGATGCAAGGAAATAAGCTATGTGGCTATCTAGGGAAAAATTATCCAGACAAAGGGAATGGCAAGTGCATACTATGTCTGATGTATTAGAAGAACAGCAAAGATGCCAGTGTAGCTGGAGTGCAATGAGCAAGGAAAAGAGTAGTGAAAGATGAAGTCAGAAAGGTAACCAGAAGCCATATTGTGTAGGATATTGTAGGCTATTGTGTGAGGACTTTGGTTTTCTCTAAGTAGGATAGGTAGCCATTGGAGGATTTTGAGTAGAGGAGTGATATGATCTAACATGTTTTATAACAGGGATCACTCTGGCTCTTGCATTGAAAACAAACCAATAGAAGTATGGACAGGGAGACTAGTTAGCAGGCTAGTCCAATCATTTGGGTGAGAGATGGTTTGAACCAGGGTGGTAGTTGTACCAGTGAAAAGAAATGGTCAGATTCCTTATTAAAGACTTGAAAGTAAAGCCGATGGAATTTCTTGATAGTTTGAATGTGGAGGGTGAATGAAAGATAACTGCAAAGTATTTGACTTGAGCAACAAAGATGGTGGAGTTTTCACTAATTGAAATGGGGGAAATGATAGGAGGAGTAGGTTTGGTGAGGGGGAACGGGAAAGGGAAGGTCAGGAACAAGTTTGGGCCATGTTGAGTTTGATTTGCCTTTTGGACATCCAAGTAAAGATATCCACTAGGCAATTGGATATGTATGAGTTTGCTCTTCAGACTCATATATGTCTTATTGCGATTGCACCCCACTGGGACTGCAAGCCCTCAAAGCCTTCATGGCCAGCGTTCCAGCTATGCAAAGTAACCTTGAAGCCATCATGCCTGCGACAAGCAGCAGCTCTACTTATTAATTTATGCAATTTGGCAATGTGAATTTGGAAATCATCGTCATAGAGATGCCATTAAAGCTAGTAAATTCTTTTTCTTTTTTCTTTTTTATTTTATTTTATTTATTTATTTTTTTGAGACGAAGTCTCACTCTGTCACCCAGGCTGGAGTACAGTGGTGTGATCTCAGCTCACTGCAAGCTCCGCCTCCCAGGTTCACGCCATTCTCCTGCCTCAGCCTCCTGAGTAGCTGGGACTATGGGCGCCCGCCACCACGCCCAGCTAATTTTTTTGTATTTTTAGTAGAGACGGGGTTTCACTGTGTTAGCCAGGATGGTCTCGATCTCCTGACCTTGTGATCAGTCCACCTCAGCCTCCCAAAGTGCTGGGATTACAGGCGTGAGCCACTGTGCCCGGCCAAAAGCTAGTAAATTCTTTTTCTAACTCACTATGCATTGGGTTCCTGTTGTTTACAACCAAGAGGTAGAGTCCCTGTCTTTCCAAACCATCGAAACCCTTTCCTGTGAAGCTCAGCCTCTTCTAGTCAGTGAACAAATTAATCAGTTCACATCTTATCCCCTTTCTTCCTCTCCACTTCTTACCCTAAATACGTGATTTCCCAACTGCTGCGGCAGACTCTTCTGAGCAGAGGGGTTATAACAAGACTGTAGACTTCCACTAGACAAAAGTTGAGAATTCAAGAAGGGAAATAATTCACCATTTATCATGGATGCACAAGGAACATCTAGCAAAAAGAAGAAACTCGATAGGACAGCGAACAGCAGTGTATTCACCTTTGTGTGGTCTCTTTGTCCCTAATCTTTTAATTCTGTTTTTGCTTGCCTCAAGCATAACCACCAGATTTATATACTCTAGGGTCTTTAGGGGTCTGCTAGATTACTTCTTTCGTTGTTAACTCCCTGCTCACCCACCTTTAAATGCTTACTTTCTATAGGATAAAACTAAAACTCCTTACTCTGATATTCGAGGGTCTATCTCCAAACTCGCTTGTCTTCTAATCAAATCAACCCTTTGCTTCAGCTGGAAAGGTCCATCTCCAAACATTAGTTGCTCATTCTTATGTCTAGCTTTGCTCTTTGTGGTAGACAGAATAATGGCTCCCAAAGTATCCATGTCCTAACCCCCAGAACCTGTGTATATGTTATCTTACATGGCAAAAGGGACTTTGCAGATGTGATTAAATTACAGATCTAGAGATGAGAAGACTCTCCAGGTGATCTCAATGTGATGACAATGGTCCTTATAAGAGGAAAAGCCAAAATAAGGGAGGGGGATGTGATGACAGAAGCAGGGGTAAGGGTGAGGTGGGGCCATGAGCCAAGGAATGCAGTAGCTTCTAGAAACTGAAAAAAGTCAAGGAAACAGATTCTCTCCCCTCAATCCTCTATAAGGAACATGGCCCTGTCAACACTTTAATTTCAGCCCTGTTAGACCTAATTTCAGACTTCTGATCTCTAGAACTATAAAATGGTAAATATGTGTTGTTCTTAGCCACCTTTTGTGATAATTTGTTAGAGAAGCAACAGGAAACTAACACATTCCTGCTGCGTCCCTGATCTGGATTTCTTCTTCCTTCTACTCCATCTATCCAAATCCCACCCAGGCTTAATAGAATCTTTAGGTTTATTGGGTGCTTATGTGCAAAACATCTGGCTAGATGCCAGTAGATAAAGAAAGAATGCAAGATGAAAAGATGAACAAGAGACCTGCTGCCAACTTCAAAAGAGCTCCAAGTCTGGGGCAGGAGAGGCAAGGTAGAGAGGAGGAGTGTGAACCCAGTTTGAAGGAACCATGTAAGATCATTGGTATTATATTGGTGGGTACCAAGTTTCATATCCCATCCTGGAGTTTTCCCAAATTCAAATGATCATGACTCTTGTTTTCTCTACTTTTCATTTGGAACTTGTAGATATGTAACTCTTGGTTCCTTTACTGCCTTGTGCTGTTTAATTTTTTTTTTTTTTTTTTTTTTTGACAGAGTCTCACTCTGTTGCCCAGGCTGGAGTACAGTGGTGCAATCTTGGCTCACTGCAACTTCCACCTCTGGGTTCAAGTAATTCTACATCCTCAGCCTCCCGAGTAGCTGGGATTACAGGTGTGCACCACCACATCTGGCTAATTTTTGTATTATTTATTTATTTTTTTTTTTGAAACTTTAAAATCCCTCAAAAACTGTTTATTATACAGGTGAATTTTGAGTCATGATGGGCTTATCGGTAGGATTTTTGGTAGCGAGCACGGGCACCAGGGCCTCCAAACTTTTTGGACTCGCAGCGACGAGGATCAGCTACCAGCAGGGTCCGGTCATACTGGATGAGGATGTCTTTGATCTCCTTCTTGGAAGCCTCATCCACATATTTCTGGTAATAGGCCACCAGGGCTTTGGAGATGGACTGACGGATAGCATAAATCTGGGCCACGTGACCACCACCCTTCACACGGACACGGATGTCTACACCAGCAAATCGCTCCTTGCCAAGAAGCAGAACTGGCTCCAGCAGCTTGTACTGTAGCGTGCGCGGCTCAGTCATCTCCAGGGGCCGCCCGTTCACCTTGATGAGACCATTGCCGCGTTTGCAGTGCGCCACAGCTGTGGCTGTCTTCTTGCGTCCGAAGACCTGCACCGACTGCAGCGGGCCCTTGGACGGCATGGCTGCGAGCGTGGACGAGAGAACCTCACCGCGCGGCGCTGCAACCGGAAAAGGAAAAAGCAATTTTTGTATTTTTAGTAGAGACTGGATTTCACCATGTTGGCCAGGCTCATCTCCAACTCCTGACCTTGGGTGATCCACCTGCGTAGGCCTCCCAAAGCTGTTTAATTTTTTGTCTATGTCCTGTCTGGTCTGTAGAGCTTATTTGTTTATTTAAAAGTATATATATACGGTCCTCTTTTGTTTCAGGTACTAGGGAAGATCCAGCTACGAATAGGTGTCTTTCTTCCCTGTGCTCACAATAGGGCTAGTAGCAATCTAAAAGCCTCTCAAACTAATGTTTACAAAACAGTATGGTAAGTGTTGTCATAGAGGGGCATGCCAAGTGCTACTGAGAGAACTGGGGAGTGGATGACACTTGAGCCAGCGCTTAAGGGCGAATAGATGTGCCAAATGGAAAAGAGAGAACAATGTGATTAGAAGGTGATGGAAGGATGATCAGGAAGGAGAAAAGTCATTCCAGAAGGGGGAACGATACAGGTGAAAATGGATTGTTTGAGCAATAGTAAGAAATTCAGTGAGGCTGAGGAGTAGGGTGTGTAGCAGGAAGAGAGGAGATAAATCTAGAAAGACAAGTCAAATCAAGTTCAAAAAGAACCTTGTGCTAAGCTAAGAAGTTTGTCCCTTTTTTTTTTTTTTTTTTTTTTCGAGACAGGGTCTTGCTCTGTCACCCAGGCTGGAGTGCAGTGGTGCGACCTCTGCTCACTGCACCCTCAACCTCCTAGCTCAAGTGATCCTCCCATCTCTGCTCACTGCAACCTCAACCTCCTAGCTCAAGTGATCCTCCCATCTCAGCTTTCCTAGTACCTGTGGCTACAGGTGTGTGCCATCATGGCCAGCTAATTTTTGTATTTTTTTGTAGAGATGGGGTTTCGCCATGTTGCCCAAGCTGGTCTCGAGCTCCTGTGCTCAAATGATCCTCCTGCCTCAGCCTCCCAAAGTGTTGCGATTATAGGCACAAGCCACCATGCCCGGTTGAGTTTGTCCTTTATTTAGATAGTAGCATGTCCTAGACAGTTTTAAAGTAAGCTCTGTGGAAAAATTCCTTTAGGAGCATTTGAAAATATAGAGGGTCTACAGAAACGACATAGAGAAGATAGAAGCCTGAACCAAATCAGAACAGGGGATGAACAGAAGTAAAGTTGGGGAAGGAGATATACCTGAGATACAATCAACCAGACTTCATTGCTTATTACATAATAATACTGACTGGTGGGGCTGGGTACGGTGGCTCACGCCTGTAATCCCAGCGCTTTGAGAGGCCGAGGCAGGCAGATTGCTTGAGGCCAGGAGTTCGAGACCAGCCTGGCCAACATGCTGAAACTCCGTCTTTACTAAAAATTAAAAAATTAGCCAGGTGTGATGGCACACACCTGTAATCCCAGCTACTTGGGAGGCTGTGGCAGGAGACTCGCTTGAACCCAAGAGGGGAAGGTTGCAGTGAGCTGGGATTGTGCCATTGCACTCCAGCCTGCGCAACAGAGTGTCTACTATAAAGACACATGCACATATATGTTTATTGTGTGCACACTGATCATTTGCAATAGCAAAGACTTGGAACCAACCCAAATGCCCATCAATGATAGACTGTATAAGGAAAATGTGGCACATATACACCATAGAATACTATACAGCCATAAAAAAAGATGAGTTCATGTCCTTTGCAGGGACATGGATGAAGCTGGAAACCATCATTCTCAGAAAACTGATAAAAGAACAGAAAACCAAACACCGCATGTTCTCACTCATAAGTGGGAGTTGAACAATGAGAACACCTGGACACAGGGAGGGGAACATCACACACCGGGGCCTGTTGGTGGGTGGCGGGCTAGGGGAGGGATAGCCTTAGGAGAAATACCTAATGTAGATGACAAGTTGATGGGTGCAGCAAACCACCATGGTACGTGCACCTGTGTGACAAACCTGCACGTTCTGCACATGTACCCCAGAACTTAAAGTATAATTAAAAAAAAATAGTGACTGGTATTATTATAGTGTTTTACAATTTTCAATATTTTTTCACATCCATTACCTAATTAGATCTTTACAACACTGTACGAGGGAGATATTATCATTATCCTTATCTTATAGATGAGAAGGCAGATTTTAAAAAGTGAAGTCATATGAACAAGACTACCTAATGAGTAAGTGGTATCCCTGGCTCTGAACCCAGGCCTTGTTTCAGAATTCCACACCATCTGATTCTCTAATGAGAAGTGAGGAAGTAAGGAAGACTGAAGAGTTTAAGCCAGCTTAAGGATGCCCTACATTTAGCCTCTAGGGAAGCTCTTAGGTCAACTTCTTCCCCCTCCTTACTGACAGCACTTTCAAACTCCAGCCTCCACCCCTGTCCTACCCATCAAAGAAGCTTCTACGTTGTCCCTACCTCCTAGTCTAGCGCCTAGTCTTTAGAAACACACATCTCCTCTCCCCATCTCTTTCCTAGGAAGGCGTGGGAGAAGTGTGAACACAGATATTTAAGAGTTTTACTTAATAATTTGCCCTGGCAAATTATACAGGCGGTGGCTCACACCTGTAATCTCAGCACTTTGGGAGGCTGAGGAGGGAGGATGACTTGAGTCTAGGAGTTTGAGACCACTGTGGGCAACGTGGTGAAACCCCGTCTCTACAAAAAAATACAAAAATGAGCTGGGCGTGGTGGCATGCACCTGTGGTCCCAGCTACTTGAGAGGCTGAGGTGGGAGGATCACTTAAGCCTGGGAGGTCTAGGCTGCAGTGAGCCATGACTGCACTACTGCACTCCAGCCTGGGGGACAGCGTGAGATCCTGTCTCAAAAAATAATAATAGTAATAAAATAATTTTCCCTATTGCAGATAGAATGCTCTTCCCCTTCTTTGCTGGCCAATTCCTACTCATGTGTTAAAACCAAGCTTAGAGATTACCTCTTTGATGACATCTCTACCAAGTCTGATTGAGAACATCTCTGTGAGCACATAGTATTCTAACATATCTCTATCATCATACCATGAAATCATCATGTCATGTAAGCTCCTTCAGGGAAGGTAGGTATTCCTGATGTCTAGCTATAGCACCCACTCCATGTCTGTTACATGCTTGTTGAACAAATGAATGCCTTCCCACAGTCCCATTTTTCCCACATGATAGAAGATGTTTTTTGTTTTGTTTTGTTTTTGTTTGTTTGCTTTTTTGAGACAGAGTCACTCTGTGGCGCAGGCTGTAGTGCAGTGGCATGATCTCAGCTCACTGCCACCTCCACTTCCGGGGTTCAAGCGATTCTCATGCCTCAGCCTCCTGAGTAGCTGGGATTACAGGCACGCGCCACCATGCTTGGCTAATTTTTGTATTTGTTTTTAGTAGAGATGGGGTTTCGCGATGTTGGCCAGGCTGGTCTCAAACTCCTGGCCTCAAGTGAACCGCCCGCCTGGCCTCCGAAAGTGCTGGGATTATAGGAATGAGCTACTGTGCCCAGCTGAAGATGTTGGATTCTTTATCATTCCTCCCAGATACATCCTGACTGCCTGTATCACTCAGGATAGTTGGAGGGGATTTGGTGCAGAAAACAGAAACCCCTGCAACTATCTTAGGGATACAAAGAGTTAAGTGCTTATGAAATCCTTCAGAAAGTCTAGAGGAGCTGCCGGGCGCGGTGGCTCACGCCTGTAATCCCAGCACTTTGGGATGCCGAAGCAGGTGGATCACGAGGTCAAGAGATGGTGACCATCCTGACCAACATGATGAAACCCTGTCTCTACTAAAAATACAAAAATTAGCTGGGTGTGGTGGTGCACACCTGTAGTCCCAGCTACTTGGGAGGCTGAGGCAGGAGAACCGCTTGAACCCGAGAGGCTGAGGTTTCAGTGAGCCGAGATCGCGCCACTGCACTCCAGCCTGGTGACAGAGCAAGACACAGTCTCAAAATAAATAAATAAATAAATAAAAAACGTCTAGAGGAACTAGCTCTGGGTTGAAACTCCAAGAATGACCACCAGAACACGGTAAGAGTGCTCCAACAGGGAAGCTATTACCTCTACCACTGTCAGAGAGGGTAAAGCACCTGAAAGTCTCCACTAATTGGGTTTAAGAGTAAGTGGCGGCCGGGCGCGGTGGCTCATGCCTGTAATCGCAGCACTTTGGGAGGCCGAGGCGGGCGGATCACAAGGTCAGGAGATCGAGACCATCCTGGCTAACACGGTGAAACCCTGTCTCTACTAAAAATACAAAAATTAGCCGGGCGTGGCGGCGTGTGCCTGTAGTCCCAGCTGCTGCGGAGGCTGAGGCAAGAGAATGGCGTGAACCTGGGAGGAGGAGATTGCAGTGAGCCGAGATCGTGCCACTGCACTCCAGCCTGGGTGACAGAGCTAGACTCCATCTCAAAAACAAAAACAAAACAAAACAAAAAAAAGAGTAAGTGGCTGCAGCTGTGATCCAGGGAGCTGGCAGCTGTATCAGGACATTGCCACTGCTACACTCTGATGCAACCACCTCTCAATATTTGCAAAGCTAGAGACCTCACAGTATCACTGCTATAGAAACATGACACATCTCTACAACCTTGCTTGGCCATGAGAAATAGTCAAAGTAGCAGGGTGATTGGCGTTTGTCTCACTTCTGCATTCTATTATATATATTTTTTGAGACAGAGTCTCACTCACTCTGTCATCCAGGCTGGAGTGCAGTGGTACAATCACAGCTTACTACAGCTTCGAACTCCTGGGCTCAAACGATCCTCCCATCTCAGCCTCCCAAGTAGCTGGAACTACAGACATGTACCACCACGCTGGCTAGTTAAAAAAAAAAAAAAAAAAAGGTTTGTAGATACAGGGTCCCACTGTGTTGCTCAGGCTGGTTTCAAACTCCTGGACTCAAGCAACCATCCTGCCTCAGCCTCCCAATGTACTAGAATTACAGGTATGAGCCCAGCCTCACTTCTGCATTCGAAATCTCACCCAAGTACATGTGATTGGCTGTAAGGAATTCTGAGACATATAATCCTTAGCTTTTTAGCCTCTTCAGGAAAGTATGCTAAAAGGAGATGAAAATGGATGCTGAATGCTAATCAATCATCCACCACATTGCTTGTCTGAAAATCCACCCAATTGTCTTATCATCCACAACTGAGTCTCTTCCTCTACACCTACACCGCTTGCCCAGTACCTGCCCCTGTGGCTGGTTTAGTCTCTGATTCTTGCCCTTAGTCAGCTCCTTCAGGCTACGGTTTGATCTTTTCTGCAACTTGGTTTAGGCAAAATGTCTTAGCTATGATTCCAGAAGCACAATCCATAAAAGAGCAATTGATATATTATACTCTATCAGAATTAAAAATTAATGCTCTTTGAAAACTACTGTTAGGAGAACTAAAAACAAATCACAAGCTAGGACTGGGAGGAAATATTGCAAATCACCTATCTGACAAAGGATTTGTATCCAGAGTATATAATGAACTCTCAAAACCTGGCTGGGCGCAATGGCTTTCGCCTGTAATCCCACCACTTTGGGAGGCTAAGGCAGGCGAATCACTTGAGGTCAGGAGTTCGAGACTAGCCTGGCCAACATGATGAAACCTCGTCTCTACTAAAAAATTCAAAAATTAGCTGGGAGTGTTGGTGCGTGCCTGTAATCCCAACTACTCAGGAGACTGAGGCGGGAGAATCATTTGAACCTGGGAAGTGGAAGTTGCAGTGAGCCCAGATTGCACCAATGCACTCCAACCTAAGTGACAGAGTGAGACTCCATCTCAAAAAAAAAAGAAAAAGAAAAAGAAAACAAACACCCAACTCAATAGCAACAGGTATTAAGCAACCTCTGCAAAAAAAAAAAAAAAGAAAAAAAAAAGAAAAGAAAAGGAAAAACAAACAGCTCAATTAAAAATATGTTAAAAAAAAAAAAACACGGCCAGGCATAGTGGCTCATGCCTATAATCTTGACACTTTGGGAGGCCAAGACTGAAGAATTGCTTGAGTTGCTTAAGTCCAGGAGTTGAGGACCAGCCTGGGCAACAGTGGGATCCCATCTCTACAAAAAAATTAAAAATAAAGTTAGCTGGGTCCATGGCACATACCTGTAGTCCCAGCTACTTGGGAGGCTGAAGTGGGAGGATCACTTAAGCCCAGAAGTTCAAGACTGCAGGGAGCCATGATTGCACCACTTCACTCTAGCCTGGACAACAAAGTGAGACCCAGTCTCAAAAAATGATAGCAATTTTTCAAAAATTAAGAATAAAATAAAGGCCGGGTGTGGTGGCTCACGCCTGTAATCCTAGCACTTTGGGAGGCCGAGGCGGGCGGATCACAAGGTCAGGAGATCGAGACCATCCTGGCTAACATGGTGAAACCCCGTCTCTACTAAAAATACAAAAAAATTAGCCAAGCATGGTAGCGGGCTCCTGTAGTCCCAGCTACTTGGGAGGCTGAGGCAAGAGAATGGTGTGAACCCGGGAGGCGGAGCTTGCAGTGAGCCAAGACTGAGCCACTGCACTCCAGCCTGGGTGACAGAGCGAGACTGTCTCAAAAAAAAAAAAAAAAAAAGAAGACGAAGAAAATAAAATAAATTTTAAAAATATAGGGCCAGGCACAGTGGCTCACGTCTGTAATTCCAGCACTCTGGGAGGATGGGAGGCCGAGGCGGGCAGATTGCTTGAGCCCAAGAGTTTGAGACCATCCTGGGCAACATGGCAATACTTGGTATCTACAAAAAGTACAACAAATTAACCAATAGCACATATCTATAGTCCCAGCTACTCGGGAGGCTGAGGTAGGAGGATCACTTGAGCTTAGGAGGTCAAGCCTGCAGTGAGCTGTCATCACACTACGGCACTCTAGCCTGGGCAACAGAGTGAGATTCTGTCTCAAAAAAGTTGTGTGTGTGTGTATGTGTGTGTGTGTGTGTGTGAGAGAGAGAGGGTTTGGATTTCAGTGTGTTTCATTTATGTTAGCTGCTTTTTCTCATAACCATTGGCCAGAACAAGATCAGTGCATTTGACATGAAAAGGAGGGATCAGAAGGAGGGTTATAAAAGTAGACAAGGAAAGGTGGGAGATATTGGCAGGAGGCAATGGCTCACACATGTAATCCCAACACTTTTCAGGGCCAAGGCTGGAGGATCACTTGAGTCCAGAAGTTCAAGAACAGCCTGGGCAACATAGCAAGACCCTTTCCCTACAAAAAAAAATTAGCCAGGTACAGTGGCATACACCTGTAGTCCCAGGTACTCAGGAGGCTGACGTGGGAGGATTGCTTGAGCCCAGGAGGTCAGGTCTGCAGTGAGCCATGATTGTGCCACTGCACTCCAGCCTGGTGGCAGAGCGAGAGAGAGAGAGAGAAAGAAAGAAGGGAGGGAGGGAGGGAAGGAAGGAGTGAGAGAGAGAGAGAAAGAAAAAGAAAGAAGAGAGAGAGAGAAAAAGAAAGAAGAGAGAGAAAGAAAGAAAAAAGAAAAGAAAGAAAGGAGGGAGGGAAGGAAGGAAGGAGAGAGAGAGAGAAAGAAAGAAAAAGAAAGAAAGAGGCCAAGCACAGTGGGTCATGCCTATAACCCCAGCACTTTGGGAGGCTGAGGTGGGCAGATCACCTGAGGTCAGGAGTTCAAGAGCAGCCTAGCCAACATGGTGAAACCCCGTCTCTACTAAAAATACAAAAATTAGCCAGGCATGGTGGTGCACACCTGTAGTCCCAGCTACTTGGGAGGCTGAGGCAGGAGAATCGCTTTAACCCGGGAGACAGAGGTTGCCATGAGCCGAGATCATGCCACTGCACTCCAGCCTGGGCAACAGAGTGAGACTGTCTCAAAAAAAAAAAAAAAAAAAAAAAAATGTAGACGAGCACCTCGAGGTCATTCCCAAGTTGCTTCCACTGGTTATCCTCTCCATCCTTGCCCTGGGCTGAGGGATTTAATCTGCTTTTTATCTCTCACTCTGCCACACTGCTTCCTAACTTTGGGAAAGCAGATCTGTGGCTATTTTCCTACCTTCTTCCCCTCTACCTTCTTACTCTCCCCACAGCCCTTAAAGTCAAGTCCAACTGCCATTTTCCTTTAAAGGTTTTATTTATTTGTTAAAAACCACAAAACTTTGCAAAGTTACGCTTACCAATACATGCCAATTGTACCACAAGAAGCAGCATAGCATAATGATTAAGAACATGGGCTCCAGAACAGTCACCAGAGCTCAAATTCAAGCTCTGTGACCTTGGACAAACTGAATGAGCCTTTTCCTCATCTGTAATGTAGTCATTGTTCCTACTTCCCAGGGTGATTGCAAAGATTAAATGAGTTAATACATTTAAAACATCTTGAACACCATCTAGCATCTCATAACCAGAAAACACTGTGAAGAAAACCCTTACAAATAGAGCTGAGGAAGACCTTAAAGAGAGGGTTCTCACGCATGTATAACTGATAACAAAAAAGATTCTACAAAAGCCACAGTTTTGCACAAAGGCCACCGCAACCTTTCACAAAAAAATACTGCTGCAAAGACATCTGCCCAGCAACTGCTTGTCCAACCTCAGACTGGTGTCGCCCTTGTTATTGATCTTTGTAGCCAAGGATAATTATTTCAAAATAATTATGTAATCCTCATTTTTTCCTTTGAAAACCTTTTTCTTCCTTTACCTTCCTGAATATGCATATAGGTTACTATGGCACATGTATCCTCATTGCAATGCTCTATTCCCAAATAAATATCATTTTCTTTTGGGAAGCCTCTCCCTGTTTGTTATTTAGGTTGACATATGCATTTAAATGACTCCTGTGCCTTTTCAAGGCTTGATGGCTCATTTCTTTATAGCACTGAATAGTATTTCATTGTCTGAGTGTACCACAGTTTATCCATTCACCTACTGAAGGACATCTTGGTTGCTTCCAAGTTTTGGTAATGATGAATAAAGCTGCTGGAAACATACATGTGCAGATGCTTATATGGACATCAGTTTTCAACTTCTTTGGATAAATACCAAGGAGCATGATTGCTGGATTGTACAGTAAGAGGATGTTTAATTTTCTTTTTTATGATAATTTTAACTTTTATTTTAGATTCAGAGGGTACATGTGCAGGTTTGTTACATGGGTATATTGCATGATGCCAAGGTTTGGGTTACAATTGATCCCATCACCCAGGTAGTGAGCATAGTACCTGTATTAGTCTGTTTTCACACTGCTGATAAAGACATATCCAAGACTGGACAATTCATGAAAGAGGTTTAATGGACTTACAGTTCCACGTGGCTGGGGAAGCCTCACAATCATGGCGGAAGGTAAGGAGGAACAAGTCACATCTTACATGGATGGCAGCAGGCAAAGAGAGCTTGTGCCCAGAAACTCCCCCTTATAATACCATCAGATCTGATGAGACTTATTCACTATCAGGAGAACAGCACAGGAAAGACCTGCCCCCATGACTCAACTACCTCCCACCAGGTTCCTTCCACATGGGAATTGTGGGAATTACAATTCAAGATGAGATTTGGGTGGGACCATATCAGTACCCCAATAGTTTTTCAACCCTTGCCCCTTCCCACCCACCAACCATATCAGTACCCAATAGTTTTCAACCCTGCCCCTTCCCTCCCACCCCCTCTAGTAGTCCCCAGTGTCTATTGTTGCCATCTTTATGTCCATGAGTACCCAATATTTAGCTCACACTTATGAGAATATGCAGTATTGGTTTTCTGTTCCTGTGTTAGTTCGCTTAGGATAATGGCCTCCGCTTGCATCTGTGTTGCTGCAAAGGACATGATTTTGTTCTTTTTTATGGCTGTGGTATATTTAGTTTTCTAAGAAATTACGGAACTCTCTTCCAAAGTGGCTGTACGATTTTGCATTCCCACCAGCAATGGATGAGAGTTTCCATTGCTCCACATCTTTACCAGCATTTGGTGTTGTGAATGTTCTGAATTTTGGCCATTCTAAGAGGTGCACAGTAGTATTTAATTGTCCTTTTAATTAGTATATCCCTGATGAGATATAATGTGGAATACCTTTTTCATAAATTAATTTTTTTTTTTGAGACGGTGTCTCGCTCTTTTGCCAGGCTGGAGTGCAGTGGTGCAATCTCGGCTCCACTGCAACCTCCGCCTGTAGTCGCCTTTTGTTTGTTTGTTTTGTTTTGTTTTTGAGATGGAGTCTCACTCTGTTGCCAGGCTGGAGTACAGTGGCACCATCTCGGCTCATTGCAACCTCCAACTCCCTGGTTCAAGCGATTCTCCTGCCTCAGCCTCCTGAGTAGCTGGGATTACAGGCATGCTCCACCATGCCCAGCTAATTTTTGTATTTTTAGTAGAGATGGGGTTTTGCCGTGTTGGCCAGGATGGTCTCGATCTCCTGACCTCATGATCCATCCATCTCGGGCTCCCAAAGTGCTGGGATTACAAGTGTGAGCCACTGTGCCTGGCCAAAAAAAAATGTTTTAAAGTGCAAGGCATGGTGGTACATACCTGTGGTTCCAGCTACTCGGGAGGCTGTGGCAGGAGGATTGCTAGAGCCCAGGAGTTCAAGCCTGCAGTGAGCCATGTTTGCACCACTGCACTCCAGCCTGGGTGACAGAGCGAGACCCTATCTCAATTTAAAAAAAAAAAAAAAATTGGGCCGGTAATTTATAATAATTAAAAACTAAATGGTAATTTTTTTTTTCTGAGACAGACTTTCACTCTGTCACCCAGGCTGGGGTACAGTGGCACAGACTTTCACTCTGTCACCCAGGCTGGGGTACAGTGGCACAATCTTGGTTCATTGCAATCTCCACCTACTGGGTTCAAGAGATTCTTGTGCCTCAGCCATCTGAGTAACTGGGATTACAGGTGTGTGCCACCATGCCCAGCTAATTTTTGTATTTTTAGTAGAGATGGGGTTTCACCACATTGCCCAGGCTGGTCTCAAACTGCTGGCCCCAAGTGATCCACTCGCCTTGGCCTCCCGAAGTGCTGGGATTACAGGTGTGAGCCAATACACCTGGCCTAAAATGGTAAATTTTATGATATGTGAATTATGTCTCAATTTTTAAATGTATTACAAAGTTTATGAGACTATGTGAAGTATAATGACATATAGCAAAATGATATATCAATGAAGACTTAGAATAATGGGTAGAAAAGAGATATCAGCTTATTGTCCATATCAGAGCATGTGATGATTCTTCACAGTGTGCAGGTACCACCTTTTCTTGTTCAGGTCCAAAAATCATGTTCTTCATGTTCTTTATTGTCCAATGTGCCATTCCTGGCTAATTTCATATCTCCCACCAAGAGAAAAAGGTAGTAACTCTTGTTACTATAATTCCATAGGTCTTTGGAACCTGTTTGTAGTGAAACAATATGGACATTTTTGTTTCTGGAGTTCCTTAATACTCTTGGTTACAACATTACTCATGATACATTATTCATGATGTTGTCTATGACTCTCTCAAAAATTATTACAGTATTTTCTTTTTAAAATTTTAATTTTATTTTGTTTTATTTTATTACTATATTTTCTTGATTATGATCACAAATGCAAGTCTTACCCAGAGAATCCCCAAAAATGTGAACAATAATTTGTTTTATGGTCATGTTAAATTCTCACTCAGAATTTTATGTAATAAACATAGAGCATCACTTCTTCTAACCCTATCTTCTTTTGCACACTTTAAACCATAATTACAACATTCCTAGACTATCAGTTCTTTGAATGTTGACCACATGCCTATCTTTTGGACACCATCACCAACAGGGAAGATGTGTGAAGGGCCCACGGGTGCAGCAAGAGGAGTGATCCCATTCCTGCATGCCTCATTTGGCATGACTTAAGACAAACATGGAGGGAGCATTGCATCACCACATCAGTCAGAAGCAAAAGAGGACATCAGTTGGAAAGGGCCCTTTGGCACTGTGTAGCAACAATCCCAAAATCATTCATCTTGGAGGAGAAAGGTTGGATTACCCAGGGAGGACGGCCTGACACCTGTCATGGAATCTTCTGCCGGGATGGGGTAACTACCCTGGGTGCAAGTGATGGGGCAGAAAGGAGATGACATGCAGTCATACACAGAATAAAAGATGTCTGCTACCACCCTGTAGTCCTCAGGTGCTGTGGACCACCAGCAGTTCCACAGTCAGAACACTGACAAAGGAGGGCCAGCACAAGGTCCCCAACACATGGCTCATGACCAAGGGTTGGTAGAGGACTGTCGATAGCCCAGAGACCTGAACTTATCTTGTGTTTGACCCCAAATAAGCATGTCAACACTATTCTGGAGACCCAATTTCACACTATTTTATGAAAGAACTGTGCTAGCTAGCAAGAGTGACTGACTGACTTACCTGCAAGGTGCTCTCAAATTCTTGTTTTCTTTTTTGTAGAGATGGCATCTCGCTTTATTACCCAGGCTGGTCTTGAACTCCTGGCTTTGAAGGATCCTCCCACCTCGGCCTCCCAAAGTGCTAGGATTACAGGCATAAGCCACCATGCCTGGCCTCAAAGATAACATAATAAATGATTATTGTTTTAAGCCGCTGAGTTTTGTAGTGTTCTGTTACAAAACAGTAGATAAATAATACATATGACTAAAAACCTAGGTGTCATCCTTGACTCCTCATTCTCTTACATCCCACATCCAATCTGCCAGCAAATTATATTGGTTTTACCTTCAAAATAGGTCCAGAATCTACTTCCCACCACCTCCACCACTACCACTTTGGTGTGAACCCTCTAACTGTACTGCTTTTACCCTTGAATCTCCACAATTTATTTTCAAACAGCAGCCAGTGTTACTGTAAAAAGGTAAGTCATATTATGTTAGCCCCCTGCTAAAAACCCTGCAATGGTTACCTATTTTCCTCAGAACAAAAAAGCCAAAGTCCTAAGACTTTCAAGCCCCTACATGATCTTCCCCCACTACACTACCTCTCTGACTGCATCTCCTGTACTTCTGCCCTAATTTATACCACTGCAGTGGCACTGGCCTTCTTACTGTTCTTCACCTGTGCCAGGCATGTTTCTACTTAAGGCTTTTGCCCTTACTGTTCCTCTGCCTGAAATACTCTTTCCTTGGATCCTGTGTTGTGCAATCCCTCCCGCATCTCCTCCAAGTTATTGCTTAAGTCTCACTTCCCAATGAAGCCTACCACCTCTGTAATTTCTACATGTCCATCTCTCTGAACTTCTTCTTTTTTTTTTTTTTTTTTTGAGACAGAGTCTCACTCTGTCACCCAGGCTGGCGAGATCTCGGCTCACTGCAACTTCTGCCTCCTGGAATCAAGTGATGCTTGTGCCTCAGCCTCTGGAGTAGCTGAGATTACAGGTGCATGCCACCATGCCTGGCTAATTTTTGTATTTTTCGTAGAGATGGGGTTTCACCATGTTGCCCAGGCTGGGCTTGAACTCCTGACCTCAGGTGATCCACCCACCTCAGCCTCTATCTCTCTGAACTTCCGATACCAATTATCTTATTCTATTTTACAGCACTTATACTCAAACAATACTATACAATTTACTTATTATGCTTATTATTTAGTTTTTCTCCCTCTGCTAGAATTTAAGCTCTATGAGGGCAGTGATTTTTGTATTTTGTTCACTGATATACCCACACATGCCTAAAGCAGGCATGTCATAGGTGCTCAATAAATGAATAATCTGTGTCACTCAAAACTGTGCAGGCAGAACTCAGCAAGCTCTTGTCCTAGGCACATAATTTAAGCCTGACAAAAGGTCAATTGAACCTTAAGTATGGCATGAAAACAGAGCTGCAGCACCTGAAAGGGCCACACTGGTACAAAGGTAAAAATCTTGGGGACAGGCATGGTGGCTCACACCTGTAATCCCAGCACTTTGGGAGGCCATGGCAGGTGGATCACCTGAGGTCAGGAGTTCGAGACTAGCCTGGCCAACATGGTGAAACCTTGTCTCTACTGAAGATACAGAAAATTAGCCGGGTGTGGTAGCGTGCACCTGTAATCCCAGCTACTTGGGAGGCTGAGGCAGGAGAATCGCTTGAACCTGGGAGGTGGAGGTTGCAGTGATCATGCCATTGCACTCCAGCTTGGGTGACAGACTCTGTCTCAAAAAAAAAAAAAAAAAAAAAGAATGGATATATGATCAGGCCAGGCAGGTGGCTCATACCTGTAATCCCAGCACTTTGGGAGGCCGAGGTGGGTGGATCACTGGAGCCCAGGAGTTCAAGACCAGCCTGGGCTACTTGGTGAAACCCTGTCTCTACCAAAAAAAATAAAAAATAAAAATAAAAAAAAATTAGCCAGGCGTGGTGATGTGCGTCTGTAGTCCCAGCTACTAAGGAGGCTATAGTGGGAGAATCACTTGAACCCAGGAGGTGGAGGTTGCAGTCAGCCAAGATCGTGCCACTGCACTCCAGCCTGGGCGACAGAACGAGACCCTGTCTCAGAAAAAAGAAAAAAAAAAGAGTGGATATATGCTCTGTGGAGCCTGAAACATATACAATTGTGGGGCTCTAAAATTATGTAATAAATTCAATATTTATTTAGAGTAAATAAACATGTAATAAAGAATTAAATGATGTCATAAAGCCAATATTTAAAATGAGAAGAATCATTGTAGGTTTTGAAATACTGACAAAAACCACAGACATCACAAAGTCCAGAAAAATAATATTAATAACTGCCTAGCAACCACTATAAGTCTTCACCCGTCTTGCATTTTTTAGTTGCATACTCTTTGCAACTAAATGACCATTTTATACCATTTTATAGAGATGTAAAAAAGATAAATTAGTCAAAAATAGATTTTAAATAATTGATAGTCTCTAAACTTTGTATTATCAGCTTTCCAACTCCTTGCTATAATGTCTTGCACGGGTGGTGCTTCTCGCTGAGGAAAAGCCCTGGGGAGAATTCCAGCCCTTTGATCTCCCTTGGCTTGGTCTCCAAAGGGGCTTCTAAGACAGCTCCATCTGGTGGTCACTGCCCTCCTCCCCTAGCCCACCCACCCTAGTCCACCCTTAACTGACACTTGGTGTGAGAGAGTGACCTCCATGCTGAGATCTAAGGGTCCGATGAAGGGCTGGTAATACTTTTTTTTTCCATTCTGGTGGAATGAGGTTCAGAGTAAATATTAGGTTGTACGAATAAGGGAGGAGACCACCCCTCATATTGTCTTATGCCCAATTTTTGCCTCCAAAGAAAGAAGAAGTAAAAACTAAAAGGCAGAAATGAAATCCACAAACAGACAGTCCGGCGCCACACTCTGGGCCTGGTAGTTAAAGATCAACCCCTGACCTAATCGGTTATGTTTTCTTTCTTTTTTTTTTTTTTTTGAGATGGAGTCTCGCTGTGTTGTCCAGGCTGGAGTGCAGTGGCCGGATCTCAGCTCACTGCAACCTCCGCCTCCCGGGTTCATGCTGTTCTCCTGCCTCAGCCTCCTGAGTAGCTGAGACTACAGGTGCCCACCACCACGCCCAGCTAATTTTTTGTATTTTTAGTACAGATGGGGTTTCACCATGTTAGCCAGGATGGTCTTGATCTCCTGACCTCGTGATCTGCCCGCCTCGGCCTCCCAAAGTGCTGGGATTACAGGTGTGAGTCACGGCGCCTGGCCGGTTATGTTTTCTGTAGATTACAGACATTGTATAGAAAAGCACTGTGAAAATCCCTGTCCTGTTCTGTTCCGATCTAATTACTGATGCATGCAGACCCCAGTTACGTACCCACTGCTTGCTCAATCGATCACAGCCCTCTCAAGTGGACCCCCTTACAGTTGTGAGCCCTTAAAAGGGAAACAAATTGCTCACTAGGGGAGCTCAGCTCTTGAGACAGGAGTCTTGCCGATGCTCCTGGCCTAATAAACCGCTTCCTTCTTTAACTCGGTGTCTGAGGGGTTTTGTCTGCAGCTTGTCCTGCTACATTTCTTGGTTCCCTGACCGGGAAGCGAGGTGATTGGCGGATGGTCGAGACAGCTCCTTAGGCAGCTTAAGCCTGCCCTGTGGAACATCCCTGTAGGGGACTTCAACCAGCCCAAGTGACGCAGATCCTGAGAGCGCTCCTGGGTAGGCATTTGCCTGGGTGGGATGCCTCGCCAGAGCAGTGTGTGGCAGGCCCCCATGGAGGATCAATGCAGTGGCTGAACACCGGGAAGGAACAGGTACTTAGAGTCCGGACATCTGAAACTTGGTAAGACTAGTCTTTGGAACTTGCCTACTCCATTTGAGTGGAAGCGTGGCCTGATCACCCACGGCATGCTTTTATTGGCACTTTGGTTTGGTTTTGGTTTTGGTTTTGACTTGGTTTGAATTGCTTGACAAGACCAGTCTTAGGAACTTTCCCACTCCATTTGAGTGGAAGCGTGTCCTGATCACCCACGACATGCGTTTATCGGCACTTTGGTTTTGGTTTCGGTTTTGACTTGGTTTGAATTGCTTGACAGGACTGGTCTTGGGAACTTGCCTACTCCATTTGGGTGGAAACGTGGCCTGATCACCCACAGTGTGCCTGTACTGGCACTTTGGTTTGTTTTTGACTTGATTTGGATTGCTTGATACTTTGGTTTTGGTTTTGACCTGGCTTGGATTTCTTGATGCTCTGATTTTGGTTTTGATTTTCATTTGGTGTAAACTGCAAAAGTGTGTGTGTGCCCTTTTTACCTGTTCTTTGTTTTGTGGTGTGTGTGTGGTGTGAGCATCGTGTTTTGTCTCAAAGAAGCATGGGTGAGGCACAAAGTAAGCCCACCCCACTAGGAACTATGTTGAAAATTTTCAAGAAAGGATTTAAGGGAGACTATGGAGTACTATGACACCAGGAAAACTTAAAACTGTGTGTAAGATAGACTGGCCAGCATTAGAGGTGGGTTGGCCATCAGAAGGAAGGTATGGCACAGGTCCCTCGTTTCAAAGGTATGGCACAAGGTAACCTGTAAGCCAAAGCACCCAGACCAGTTCCCATATATAGACACTTGGTTACAGCTGGTTTTAGATCCCCTGGCAGTGATTGAGAGAACAGCAGCATAAGTGGCTGGCAGAGGCAAGGAAAGACCAGCAGAGAGAGAGAGAGAGGCAGAGAGAGAGAAAGAGACAGAGGCAAAAGGAAAGTCAAAGAGAAAAAGAGACAGAAAATCAAAGAAAGAGAGATATACAAGTAGTTAAAAAAAAAAAAGTGTACCCTATTCCTTTAAAAGCCAAGGTAAATTTAAAACCTATAATTGATAATTGAAGGTATTCTCCGTAACCTTATAACAGTCCAATACCACTTTGTTGTCAGTGTAAACAAGGGCGTATCCTGAAAGCACTGAGGCCTTCCTATCAAAAATCCTTAACCCAGTAACCCGCGGATGGCCCAAATGCGTTCAATCTGTAGCGGCAACTGCTTTGCTAACAGAAAAAAGTAAAAAAAATAACTTTTACAGGAAACCTCATTGTGAGCACACCTCACCAGTTCAGAAGTATCCTAAGGAAAAAAGGGAGGTGGGCGGAATTTATGTAAAAAGAGTATTGTATTTGTCCTGAATTAAATTAACTGGTTGTTTAAAGAAAGAAATATTTGTAATAAGTCAGAAAGTTGAAGCATGTCGAAGAATTGTCTGCATAAGTCATGAAAGAGAAAAATGTTATTAAAAAAAGAATTTATGCAAGAGATGTTGTATAATTTAAAAGTAACTAGGCCTCCTGAATGTAAAAAAAAAAAAAAAAAACAGTTTATGTGCAAGGTGTATAAGGAAAGTAAAATATACCTGTGGTAAAAGAATTATAAGGAGGCATAAGAATATAAATTTTTACCTACATTAAAAGGCTAAAAATATGTATATTTTGTTTTAAAGGTTTAATCAAGTTTTAAAGTATTAATTGGAAAGAAAATTCTGTGTGTAAACATTGGCTAAAGTTAAAGCGGTATCATCCAGTTTTTCTGTAAACTGGACATTAAAATAGAACCATAGCAGGTTTTTCTTAAAGCACCAACCTGCTCTTTAGCAAAAATTATAAAAAGTTAAAAAGAGTCTATAAAATCTTACCTTGTGGTCTAACATTAAAAATTGCATAAATATGTCTACAAGGTTTTGTTAAAATTAGGTTTAACATTAATAACACACTAATATAAAAGTAAAATTTAGCTTATCTGGTGTAAAAATCATACAAAAAGCATTGTTAAATGTAAAATGGTATTTGGCTTTCTTTGGTTTAAAAACTAATAAAAATAGGTGCTAAAGAAAATTTCTCAGTAAAAAGGCACTAAGGACTAAGTCCACTGCCAAGGTCCCCACATTTAAAACAAAAGGTCAATTTCTTAAAAATTATATACTTGGTTTATCTTCCACTTTCCTTTCCCTCAAAAACTAAAAGTCTTTTAGCACATGTACCACCCCTAGAATTTCCGGTAGACCAGCACCAGCCTGAAGATCATGTTCTCATCAAAGGGTGGAAAGAAGAAAAACTCGAGTCAGCCTGGGAAGGACCCTACCTTGTGCTGCTAACCACCGAGACTGCTGTTTGTACAGTGGAAAGGGGATGGACTCACCACACCCAAGTCAAGAGAGCGCCACCCCCTCCAGAGTCGTGGGCCATAGTCCCCGGGGGAAAACCTTACCAAGCTAAAGCTAAGAAAAATTTAACTCTTTCACCTATTCTATTGCTCTTTCTTCTTTCCTCGCTCTATTGCTAACCATCTAGTTATTAACATAACCAAGTCAATTTTGCCTCAAACTATTGCATTTAATGCTTGCCTTGTTATACCCTGTGGGGACTTGCCAAGTCAAAGACAGCTCTTTACTTCAGAAAAGTACTTCTGTCCCTTCTGACTCTCCTCAGACTGGGTGTTAGTAAATTAGGACCATTTAATCCAGGGAAATTTCGATAAAGATTCCAGTGTCAACCAGGAGTCTTGTCCCCCATTGTAGAGCTTTTATGCCGTAGTTGGTCCAACATTCTGTGGACCACTAAAGAGCAAGGATGGACTGCCCTAACTGGTTATGGTAATTTCCTAAAATCATACATTCGTTTTACTAGAGGATCATAGAAGTTAAAGACTTAAAACAAACTTTAGCAATTAAGACAGGATACCAAGATGCAAATGCCTGGTTAAAATGAATCAAATATTCCATCTGCACATTAAACAAAAGCAATTGTTATGCATGTGCACATGGCAGGCCAGAGGGCCAGATTGTCCCCCTTCCACTAAGGTGGTCCTCCAGTCGACCAGGCGTAGGCTGCAATGGTAGCTCTTTTCCAGGATTCTACAGCCTGGAGTAATAAGTCACACCAAGCTCTCTCTGCTATATCCCAAAGTCCGGCACCCTGTGGGTCAGCCCCCAAGAGCCATCCAGCTTCCATCTCTCAACACTAAGTTCACTTCATGTCTCCCTGGCATTCCTTGGAGACCTGAAAGGATGCAATGAGCTTAAGAATTTTCAAGAGCTTATCCATCAGTCAGCCCTTGTTCATCCCCGAGTGGATGTGTGGTGGTATTGTGGTGGATCTTTACTGAGCACTCTGCCGAATAACTGGAGTGGCACTTGTGCTTTGGTCCATTTGGCTATCCCTTTCACCCTGGCATTTCATCAACCAGAGGGAGAAAAAAATAAGACATCGTAAAGCGAGAGAAGCCCCCTATTGGTCTTCCGACTCTCATGTCCATTTAGACACAATTGGAGTCCCACGGGGAATACCAGATCAATTTAAAGCTTGAAATCAAATAGTGGCAGGATTTGAGTCAATATTTTGGTAGGTGATGGTTAATAAAAATGTAGATTGGATAAACTCTGTCTATTATAACCAACAGCAACAAGCTTTTTATGAGTTAAAACTCATGTTGGCCACAGCTCTGGGGCTACCTGACCTGACAAAACCCTTTACACTCTATGTGTCAGAAAAAGAAAAAATGGCAGTTGGAGTTTTAACCCAGACTGGGGGGCCATGGCCAAGGCCAGTGGCCTATCTCTCAAAACAACTGGACGGGGTTTCCAAAGGCTGGCCCCCATGTCTAAGGGCCCTGGCAGCAATGGCCCTGTTAGCACAAGAAGCAGATAAACTAACCCTTAGGCAAAACCTGAATATAAAGGCCCCCCATGCTGTGGTAACTTTGATGAATACCAGAGGACATCATTGGCCAACAAATGCTAGATTAACCAAGTACCAAAGCTTGCTATGTGAAAATCCCTGCATAACCATTGAAGTTTACAACACCCTAAACTTCACCACCTTGCTCCCAGTATCAGAGAGCCCAGTTGAACATAACTGTGTAGAGGTATTGGACTCAGTTTATTCTAGTGGGCCAAACCTCCAAGACCATCCTTGAACATCAGTAGACTGTGAGCTGTACATGGAAAGGAGCAGCTTCACCAACCCCTGCAAAGTGACTCTGAAAAAGATGACAAGCCCTGCTCCAGTCACATCCGGAAGCTGACTAGTCCACACACGGCCGAAGCATGAGAAAACTCATCACGGGACTCATTTTCCT
Source organism: Pongo pygmaeus (assembly GCF_028885625.2). NCBI lineage: Eukaryota > Metazoa > Chordata > Mammalia > Primates > Hominidae > Pongo > Pongo pygmaeus. The sequence continues at coordinate 47,368,809 of NC_072383.2, forward strand.
TAAAATTTGGACTTGTGCAGTAAGGACTTCAACTGACCTTCCTCAGACTGAGGACTGTTCCCAGTGTATACAGCAAGTCACTGAGGTAGGACAAAAAGTTGCTACTGTCCTATTATTTTATGGTTATTATAAGTGTACTGGGACTCTAAAAAGAACTTGTTTGTATAATGCTATTCTATACAAGGTATGTAGCCCAGGAAATGACCAACCTGGTGTGTGTTATGACCCATCTGAGCCTCCCATGACCACAGTTTTTAAAATAAGATTAAGCACTGAGGACTGGTGGGGACTCATAAATGATAGGAGTAAAGTGTTAGCCAAAACAAAAGAAAAAGGGGTGCGCGAACAAGTCACCTTGAAGTTTGATGCCTGTGCTATCATTAATAGCAATAAGTTAGGAAGGGGATGTGGCTCTTTTAGTTGGGAAAAAGGCTATATGATGGAAAATAAGTACATTTGTCATGAATTAGGACTGTGTGAAAATGAATGTGGATACAGGTCTTGTGTCATTTAAGCCACTTGGATAAAAAATGAAAAGGATCCAGTCCACCTTCAGAAACGAAAAAATGGCTCTTCCTGTACTAAGGGACAATGTAACCCCTTAGAGCTAGTAATAACCAATCCCCTTGATCCTCACTGGAAAAAAAAGGGAAGCGTGTGACCTTAGGAATCAACAGGGCCGGACTGGATCCTCGAGTAAATATCTTAGTTCGAGGAGAAGTCTGTGGAAAATTTAACCTTACCAATTGCTGCCTGCACATAGATGATCAGAGGCAAGTAGTCGAAGACATAGTTAAAGACATGATGAAACTGGCACATGTGCCTGTACAAGTGTGACATGGATTTGACCCTGAAGCTATGTTTAAAAATGGTTCCCAGCGGTAGGAGGATTTAAAACTCTTATAATAAAAATTATAGTAGTAACAGGAACCTGCTTACTGATCCCTTATTTACTACCTGTACTCATTCAAATGGTAAAAGGTTTCATCACTACTATAGTTCACCAGAATGCTTCAGCACAAGTGTACTACATAAATCACTATCGATCTGTCATGCAGGAAGATATAGGTAGTGAAGATGAAGGTGAGAACTCCCACTAATAAAATGAGTGAGAGTCTCACAGCGGGGGAATAAGGGAGGAGACTACCCCTCATATTGTCTTATGCCCAATTTCTGCCTCCAAAGAGAGAAGAAGTAAAAACTAAAAGGCAGAAATGAAATCCACAGGCAGACAGCCCGGCACCACACCCTGGGCCTCATAGGTAAAGATGGACCCCTGACCTAATTGGTTATGTTACCTATAGATTACAGACATTTTATAGAAAAGCACTGTGAAAATCCCTGTCCTGTTCTGATCTAATTACCGGTGCATGCTTGCTCAATCAGTCACTACACTCTCAAGCGGATCCCCTTAGAGTTGTGAGGCCTTAAAAGGGACAGGAATTGCTCACTTAGGGAGCTCAGCTCTTGAGACAGGAGTCTTGCAGATGCTCCCGGCCGAATAAACCACTTCCTTCTTTAACTCGGTGTCAGAGGGGTTTTGTCTGGGGCTTGTCCTGCTACACTATAGCAAAAATTAGGTTGTATTATAGAAAATTAACTCTTTTTTTTTTTTTGAGACGGGGTCTTGCTCTGTCTCCCAGGCTGGAGTGCAGTGGCACCATCTCGGCTCACTGCAACCTTCACTTCCAGGGTTCAAGCAATTCTCCTACCTCAGCCTCCTGAGTAGTTGGGATTACAGGCACGCACCACCATGCCCGGCTAATTTTTTAAATTTTTAATAGAGACGGGGTTTTACCATGTTGGCCAGGCTGGTCTCAAACTCCTGGCCTCAAGTGATCTGCCCACCTCAGCCTCCCAAAGTGCTGCGATTACAGGCGTAAGCCATCACGCCCGGCCGAAAATTAACTTCTATTAATTGCATACCTGGGTTTGCGTACTGAGAATCATACCCTGGATATTTGTATTCTTTACTGAAAAGAACTGTTCTATCTTTCCAGAAAGTGGTTTCCTAAATTCTGGCTTTCCTCCTGGAATCCTGCTATTTCCTTCTCGCATACTCTAGAGAAATCGAAGTGCTTTCAAAGGTGCTCTGAAGCTTAACGCTCCACTAGTTTCACAGTAAATCGCCCCCTGTGAGGGCGCTTTTTTTTTTTTTTTAAATGTGTTTTCTGAATCGCCTTTCCCCTTTAACACTGCATGAGAAGACTAAACCCAGAATCCCGAGTCTGCAGCGCTACCCCTTCACAAGCCGTGGGGCTGTCCCGGGCGGGGCCTGCCCATTTTCACTTTCTCCACTAGAGGCAGCAGCGCACCGTGACCCTGGCTTACTACGGTAAGAAGGCGGAGACCTTTTGCTTCGACGGCGGTTGGTGGCCAGAGTCTTGATGGACAAGCTCAGGCCTCTGAGCTAAGCAGCCGCTGTTTATGCACGTACAGCCAATGGAAAGGCAGAAGTGCGGCCAACGGCCAATGAGGGCTGGTCTTAAGCGGACCACAGGGCGGGGTTTCCCTCGAGAGGCGGACGCCGGGTAAAGGATCGGGAGCGGAAGTGGGCGAGTCAGAGCACATCCGGTGTTAGAAGAGCTGGTAGGCCTTGGAGAGGCGGGTTAGGAAGGTACGTCTGAAGCTAGTACTGGGCGAACTGGGAGTGAGAAATGGAAAGGGAGTTAACAGTTACTGTCTGAGCAAGAGTGGCAGTAGCTTCCTTCAGCGGACAGATGGCACCCTGCAGGAACGAGGCCCTGCTCGGAGACCAGACTCGAGAAAACTGGGTGGGGAGGGAAGCTAGAGAACTAGTGCTGCGCATGCGCAACAGTGCTGAAGCGGGGGTGGGGCGGAGGCGAGTCTGCGGGGTT